>NC_056742.1:378006583-378356583 GCF_019279795.1 Protopterus annectens
TGAGCCTTTCCTTTTAGGATGTAACTAAAGAATGCCTTGTGGTTGTCCTTAGTTGAGGAAGGAAACTAATTTGGATTCATAGTTAGCATTGCAGGACTTCACAAGAAGTCTTATTTGCTTGTTTAAGCTGAGGAGGGAGTGTTTCCAGTTTCCCGTTTTGCTCCTATCAGGTACGGCTGAGTCAATGCTGTTATACAGTTGTTTGTATAAAGCATTTGTGTAGAACTCTGCATAGTTGCTAACTCCCTCTGAGAAGAGAGGTGCAGTGAAGAAGTTTTTTAATTTAGTTGCTGCTGGGGGGTCAGGTGTGACAGTTACTTCGAATTAGACTGATTTGTGGTTAAAGCTCATCAGGGAAGACCTCAAAGTGAGGAGTACTACAGTAGTCCTCCATACTGGTAAGCACCAGATCCAGGATTTTGGCACCCCTTGTGGGGGTGTCAACCAGCTAGTCCAGGGCATTGGAGTTAATGGAGTCAAGTAAACTTTGGGTAAAAGTGAGTTTGTGTACAAGTAATTTACCCAGTCAATAGATGGGTAGTTAAACTTACATCCAAACACCATGGTTTTGGGCATCCTGATAGACTTAAGTACATCCAAATAGGCAGAACAGGTGTCCTGATTCATGAAGGGGGTCCTGTAGCTGGCCATGACTTGAATAGGTGTCCTATCAACAATTAATTGTACCTGAAGTATCTCCAGGGGCTCATGCTGTCTAACCAATGTGGATGTGTATTTATCGTTAATGAATAAGGGATTGTGGTGATATAGATCACTATAAGCAAATGCTAAGTTATATAGAGAAGCCAGGAAGTAGGCAGATGCTCCTCGTGGGTCTGCAGAGTGGTCCTAGCAGCAGGGAACTCAGAAAAGCGACCACTTTCTGGATTTAACTATCTTTGCTTTTTTTCACTTGAATTAGCTTCTGTAGCTTACCTTGAACTAGCTTGAACTGTTTTTTTAACTGTTTGCTGCATTATTTTAAAATCTGCACTTAAAGTTACATTTTAGTCGAATTTGATCGAAAGTTTGTTGTTTGTTTGTTTAATTTAACTGTGGAGGCTGCCCACTAAAGTGTACTAGCCTGTGTAACTAATTTATCACTGTTCCTGCATTTTCTGTGTGTTTCTACCAAAAAAACAAAAAAATAATCCTTGTTTTCCCGCCTTCCTCGACTAGTTTAGACCAGTTTACAGGCATTGCTGTATTCTGGGCTGTGGTGTAGTTCCTGTGCTGTCCATTACCTTACTTGGATAGAAGGAAGTTTCTTTGCTCACCAGTGGGAGTGGGGAGCCTTGAGCAGCCTACCTGTCCCTGTAGGAAGTGACCTCAGCACAAGAAGCTGTAGTAATTGGTTGTTTTGGACCATTTCTAGCTCTTTTGTAGTTCACTGTTTAAAATCCGCGTTTGCACGGTTGTGCGCATAGCGCAGCGCCAGTTAAACAAGGTTAAACGTTTTCTGGCTCCGCCAAGTCTGCTCTTCAAATTTTCCCTTAAGGAAGCTCTACTCTTAGTATAACCAGACTACTTACTATATTATAAGCCTAGCACTTGTTCTCAGTACTTCTCTACTAAGTAAGCACTCTCGTACAAAGTAAAGCACTACATCTACTTACCACCCCTGTGAATATCCACTTCCCTTAAAGGTACAGCACTCGCTTTTACAGTTCTAGCATGTCGAGTGGTAGATTACTGGCGTCGTCTCCAGTTCAGCTGGTCAATCTGGATATCTTGAGACAATGCTACAATTGTCTCATGTACACAGACAACCCTCTCCTCCTCCCAACAAACACAAATACATGTGAGAGATGCAACTATATAGCCAAACTGGAGGCTGAACTCTCTCAACTCAGGGCTGGCATGACCAGACAGGAGGAGATGGCAACCACACACACAACAATCCCAGTCCCACATAGACCTACCACAACTGCAAACCAAACACATAAAACACAAAGAAATACTGGAGGCTCTAATAAAAACTTACCAAAACAACAGAGGCTCCCAAAGCAGACACCCAAAAATCCACCACCTCAAAACAAAACACAGGCAACATATACTTCAATAAATCAGTGTGTCAACCAATCACAGCCCTTAAGGCCAAACACCTTGCCTGATACACTAGTAATAGGTGACTCTATAGTCAGACACACTGATGTCCCGCTGACCAGGCTGAACAAGGAGAAGGTGACTGTGAGCTGTCTATCGGGAGCTAGGATCCGCCACATAACACACGCACTCAAGTCACTCCAAAGCAAGTACAAATATGACTCCGTCATTGTCCATGCTGGTGTGAATGACCTGAGACGTACCTCTCTGGACTACATGAAAAGAGACATAGAGGAGCTCCTCCGATTATGTAGCCCAGGCTGGTATGACCCTGACCCTGAGCAGCATCTTGCCCTCACCAAGAATGATACCACAATACAAAGACAAGATGATCAGCTTCAACAACTGGCTCAAGTACTGGTGTCATTCTAAGGGGATCCAATGTCTGTCTGCCTGGGATGACATGTTGGACAAGCCACGCTGCTTCGCAAGGGATGGCTTACACCTGTCACCTCTGGGCTTCCGGATATTGGCTAAGGCTCTTGCCACCCCCATAGCGCCTTTTTTAGGCAAGGCTCAAAAGACAAACCCACTTCCTTAGAAAACAATAATGGAAAAAAACTAAGGGTAATGCTGCTCAACGCCAGAAGTCTAAATCTCAAGATGCAGGCACTTGATGCACTCCTCAGCATGGAGAACATCGACGTCTGTGCAGTAACTGAAACCTGGTTCAAGGCTCCTGAGAGCATGCCAGAGTTACCAGGCTATACCTCGTATCATGCTTTTCGGCCCCAAAACCCGGGCCGAACCACAAAGGGAGGGGCAGTGTCCATATTTATCAAGGACCCCCACACCTCCAGGTTAGTAGCAACACATGAAGCATCAGAGACCATACAGGTGCAACTAACCATAGGCAAAACTGCTATACAACTGGTAGCATGCTACAAACCACCCTCCCAATCTCAAGAACTCCACTCAGCCTTCCTGAAGACACTGGAGGATATGAATGTATCACAAAACACCATCATACTGGGAGACTTCAACTACCCAAACATAGATCGGGTACATTATTCTAGCCCTAATACCCTAGCCCAAAGGTTCCTGGAATTCATAAATTCAAATGCACTGGAACAATTAGTCACCTCTCCCACTAGGGGAGATAATATACCAGACCTGATCATCACAAACATGGGGACAAAATGCTCCACACCTGAAGTATACCCCTCACTAGTGAGATCTGACCACAAACTAATCACCCTGGATATACATATCCCACCTCCACCCCCAGCACAAAAGACCACAGCGAAAAACTTCTCAAAAGCAGACCACTCTTCTTAAGACTGAGATGGTATCCTTTAAGCCCACTGTGCCAGTGGATACCACATCCCACAATGTTGAATCCTTCACAAATGCTTTCTATGGACATCTCCAAGAATGCATAGATCATGCAATCCCAAACAAATCCAAGTCCCTCTCCACCAAAGGTAAGCGTCCTGTCTGGTGGACCTCAGCCATAAACAAATTGTATAACAAAAGAAGGAAGCTACTGCACGTCAGAGCAAAATCCCATGAAGGGAAGACATCTCTGATCAACATTAGCAAAAAACTACATTCTCTCATAAAAACATCTAAGGCCAACTTTGAGAGAAAAATCGCTAAGGACACTAATGATAACCACAAAGCCTTCTTCAGCTATGTTAGAAACCTGGGCAGAAACCCTCAGATATGCTCAGAGTTGGTTCACAACAATAAAAAATACACTGAACCCACAGATATTGCCAACATTCTGGCTGACAGGTTCAGTGCAAATTTCTCCCCTCCTTCACCCCCAAAAGAAGAAATACATATCCCAGCTGAATGTAATCTCCCTGTCATCTCAGATGTCCAAGTGAGAACCGCCCTAAACAAAGCAAAAAACACAGCATCAATGGGACCTGACGGTATCCCAGGTTGCGTGTTACATGAACTCCAAGAGGAGCTAAACCCACACATAAAAATGCTATTTAACCTTAGCCTTACTTCGGGATATGTACCTGAACACTGGCATACAGCAACAGTGATCCCACTCCACAAGGGGGGTGCTTCTACAGACCCTGGAAACTACCGCCCCATAAGCTTAACCAGCCTGGTCTGCAAAGCTATGGAAAGAATCATTATGGAACTCATAAACAGAGACATAGGGGACCTACAGACACTTGACCCCACCCAGTTCAGCTTTGTAAAGGGCAGATCCTGCCTTTTAAACCTGGTTGACTTTTTCGAAACAGTCACTAGAGCCATTGACGAGGGCAAAGCAGTCCATACAGCATACCTGGACTTGGCTAAGGCCTTTGACACAATACCCCACTCAGGCATCATACATAAGCTCAACAGCTTAAATATAAATATGTCACTAGATGGGTTGCAAACTGGCTAAAGGACAGAACCCAAAAAGTTAAAATCGCTGGAGCAATGTCAGACAAAGCCAGTCACAAGTGGTGTCCCACAGGGATCTGTCCTGGGACCCCTCTTGTTCGGCATTTATTTCTCAGATGTTAAAGCAAACACGGGAGGGCTGTGGCTGACAAAGTTCGCAGATGACTGCAAACTAGGCGCCATAGTCGATACACCAGCAGACACACACATCCTACAAAAAGGCCTCACAGAAACGGACAACTGGTGCCGGAGTCACGGCCTTAAACTAAATGCCAAAAAATGTATAGCCATCCCCTTTGGGAAAAACAAAGTACCCACAAACTATCACATAGACAACAACCCACTGAGTACTGAAAAAGTAATCAGAGACCTAGGGACCCAAGTCGACAGCGACCTCTCATTTGATACCCACGTTGCCAAAGTGGTTAGAAAAACATTCTACCTTGCACACCTCATTATGAAGGGATTCACATCCAGATACAAGGATGTCATTGTACCCCTATATTCCTCCCTCATCAGACCCATGATTGAATACAATGTCCCATTTGGTATGTACCTCACCCGGCATTTGCAACAGCTGGAGAGACCACAAAAGTACCTCACCAAGAGGATCAAGGGTCTCCAACATATGTCTTATTCTGCCAGACTAAAGAAACTTCAGCTCTATTCAGTATCATACCGCCTGCTCAGAGGTGATCTCTGCCTGACGTACAAGGCCATGTCCAATCAGGATCTGATGGACATGCTCCACCTCAAAAAATCCAAGTCCATCAGGACCACGAGAGCTAAAGACTTAAACCTCGGCACAAGTATGAATAGGACATGCTGGAGGGATAGATTCATAACCCAGAGGCTTCCCATGCTTTGGAACAAGATCCCAGTTCCTATTAGGCAGAGCCCCTCACTGACTCTCTTCAAGAGAAATCTTGATGAGTGGATGGGAGATCGTAAATTTACCCCAGGGGTCACATCTGTGTCACTGCTAGACAGGGGCACAGTAAACTAATTCTATTATATAAGGGGACCTTCATTGTGTCACTACTAGGCACAGTATTCTCAATTTATTCTGTACATTTTTGTACCATTTCATGGGGTGGCAAATGCCACATCACTATGGCTAGGCTTACAAATGCCCCAGGGCAGATAGCCTAGTACTATACTATGAAACTATGAAAAACTCTTTTCTGCTGTATTTACAAAAGAATGAGAAGACAGGGTACTAGCTTTAGAGGAAGCAGTAAGTATTCAAGGGGAAAGATGGGCACACAGAGGCAGTCGAACATGAATTAAAGATACTTAGATGTGCCAATGTAAGCATGCTAATTAAAATGCCACACCCTATGCTTTAGATAAATATGAGTAGTACCCTTCAGGCCCTCTGGTAAAGTTAATTTAACAGGTTTTGAGACCAATTCAGTAGTGCTACAAGCACAAGATTGGGAGGGGGGGGGGCCCAAGCAGAAGGAAAATGACAGCACCCAGCTAGCTTTACTTTTGTCTTTGTAAAAGTGATGGAAAGAATTACTTTTAAATAGGTTGACCAAACTCCCAAAAATTTTGTGACTAAAGAAATGGAAAGATCAACAGCATGATCTCACAAAACAAAGATCCTGACATTCAGTTTAACATAATACTATGGCTCCCTCATTGGTCAGAAAGACAGGCACAGCTAACTGGATATGGCAACCTTGAGTAACAGAGGTCGCAGACAAAGGGGTACATAGGATAACAGAGAATGATGAGGTGCAAGGGGATTAAAATGGAAGAGGAAGAACTAGGTAAAACACTGAAAATGAGTAGTGAGTGGAGGAATTTTTCTACAAGCAAGTAACCAGATTGATGCTGCGAGTCTCAAGTTTGGATCTGGTTCTGTTTAGGACAACTGTTTTCTATATAACTAAGGCAGCAGAGAACGGAATAAAGTGTTTATTATTAACACCAGCACAGTAGTACGTGGAAATGAAGTTAACCTCAAACAAAACACTTCAAAAAGCCACCCCTACCACTCAAAGTCCAAGTTGAAAGGCACAGCACAGGCTTTAAAAAAAAAAAACGAGAGGCAGAAAAAGGAGCACATCCTTAATTTTCACAATAGAAGGTCTTTGTATACTAGGCCCAATACAGTTAGCAGTAGAAAGTCTTTGTAAAGACCATGTGCAGTAATGAAGTAATACAATTATATCTATTCATTTAATAAGATGCCTAACCAAAACCGGGTCTGATTTTATGAGAAAAATCAGAAAATGTAGGAAGATTGAAGATCTGGCAGTCAAAATCATAGCACTATGCCTAAATCACAGTAGTTGAGACCTATGAAGCCAGTATGAAAACAAATGAATAACTGCTAGAAGTTAATGCAATGAAGTGAAATGTTATGGACTTCAGATACAATGATCTGCGTACAAACTGCAAAACAGGATCTGGTGAAGAATGTCTAGACTGACAATCATCTCTAAACTAAGTATGACAGATGTGGCAAAGTTCAAATGGATACTGCAACATACATACATGGTAGGAAGCTGTGCACTAGTGAACCCAGTCACACTTTAGCCACTGTCAAGAGTAGTGATAACCACCAAACAATGCTTTTTATAGTGCTGGAGGTCTTAAGAGAGATGTGAACATCAAACTGGTGAGGTACGGTTACACGGGTGGGAATAAAGAAAGGATGAAGGCACACTGCATGTGCATTCTGAAGAAACGGAGATAAGGCAGATGAAACAGACCTCTTGTATTGTGACAGGTCAAGTGGAGGCACAAAATGAAGGGAAGAAGACAAGGGCAAAGTCAGCAAATGGAATGTGGAAGAGTAATACCTAGTTTAAGGAATTACTTCTTTGTAAAGAAAGTGCCTGGACTGAACTACTACATGAAGTACTTTAGTATACATTAACACAGAAATTCATTACTGCTCCAGAAAAACAGAAAGAAAAAGGAGTGGCAGCTACAAAGAAGCTAGTAGGAAAATCTAAGTGGACTTGAAAGTTCAAAGATGTGTGTATACTCACATCTATCCTTTGTTTACTTATGTTTGTCCTTTTTAAGACTAGCTTCATACAGTTATCTGCTCTATTATCCCCTTAACAGGAGGAACACAAGATTCTTAGAAGGGGAGCACGTAGCCTTGAACTCTATCTTCCTCAAAGCCTCTCTGGTATTTTCCTTGTTGTGCCGACTAATTAATCTGACAGCATGACAGTAAAAATACCAACTTAAGTCAGACCTAAGAAAACAGGCATACAGATGACAAACCTTGTCAGAAACAAGGCGACTCTCCGAGGCAATCTGTATGACATCATGAATTGGAAAGATAAATCTGTGATGCCGGCTCCACAGCACAAAGGAATTAAATCTGAACTGCGACCCAGATGATCTTAGTCTGTGCACTGCAGAAGATGGAGTAGCCAACATGGACAAGAATGATAAGGCATGAGCCTCTTTGCTTCTCGTGTGTGTGTGTGTGTGGGGGGGGGGGGGTGATGTACTGGATGGACTGGGAATTGCATTTTTTCCTGATGGAAAATGGGAGAGCAGGAAATTTTCTTTTTTGTTTTCTGCTAGGACTGTTGGTTGGTATAATGGTTAAAAAAAAGTTATGTACGCACCATAACGTTCCATCTGTGTTGTCTATTTTCATTCTTCCTCAACAGCTGGGCTCGGATCCAATTCAGCCGTTAATTTCAGCTCATGGCCACTAACAAGCTCTCGAGCTCCTCCCTTACCCATAATGCTCCATCCCTTAACATGCCTCAGATCTTGTCTGCTGGCTTATATAATAAAAGGAAATATCAGCATCATGTTAAAACAGAAAAAAAACATCTGCAGCTCAACATAAGTAACAGAGGTGCCCTTAAAAGGTCTCGCTCTTCCAGGAGTCATTAGTTGAAAGACAGGGAGTTGGTGGGAGGGGGAGTTGAGGAAGAATGAAAACGGACAACACAGATGGAATGTTACGGCGGGTATATAACTTTTTTTTATCTGATGTTGTCAATTTTCATTCATTGCTCAACAATTGGGACAGATTCCACAGATACCTGAAATCCTGGGAGGACTCTAAGGAAGGCCATTCCTAAGCACAGTTGAGCCAAAGGTTTCTCTTTCCCTTGAGACCAGATCCAATTTGTAATGAGGAACAAATGTATGAGGATTAGCGCAAGTAGCAGCTACACATACACTGTCCATGGAAGCCCTGGATAAAAAAAAACTGAAGACATCACCATGGACCTAGCTGAATGGGCTTTTATAGGTTTTGGTAAGGAAAGGTGCAATTTGTTATAGACAAAGGATGTACAATTGGTTAGCCATCTGGCCAAGGTTACCTTTGTGACCGACTTGCACAATTTGGAATCTGCAAAGGAGACAAACAAATGATCTGTTTTTATAAAATATTTCAGTGGCCCTGCACCTCTCTCTGGAACATCCTGAAGGCAGGAACAACTATCAGGCTGTTGTTCATTGAATTTAGCTCGACATTCAATACAGTGGTTCCAATGCAACTCCTATTCAAATTAACCTTAGCATCAACAAGAGCCTCTGCAAATGGATCCTTGACTTCTTGATTGGAAGACCACAGAAGACACGTGCTCTTAACAACACATCAGGTATCATAATACTCAACATTGGTGTGCCTCAAGGTTGTGAACTTAGCCCTCTACTATTCACCATCCTTAACCATGACTGCTCTGCAAAATTTCCAAATAAATATATCATCAAATTCGCAGACAATACCACTGTAGTGGGTCTCAAAAGGGATGATGATTAGGGGAGACTAGAGGAATGAAGTCATCTCTCTGATCAAATGGTGTAAAAATAACAACTTGGATCTGAATGTCAACAAAACTACAGAAATTATTGCGGACTTCAGAAAAAGGTCAGCCATTCACTCTCAACTCATGATAAATGGTGAGCTGGTGGAGTGAGTTCAATCTATGAAGTTCCTGGGGTTACACATCTCAGAAGACCTCTCTTGGTCAGTGAACACAAGCCAGATAATTAAAAAAGCTCATCAATGCCTGCACTTCCTGAGAAGGCTCAAAAGAGCAAAGCTTTTTCTGAATGCTCTATCCACTTTCTATAAAGGAGCTATTGAAAGTATTCCCACCTGAAACTTTACTGTGTGGTATGGAAACAGTACTGTGGCAGACAGGAAGAAGCTTCAAAGAGTGGTTTTGCGGAGAAGATAATGGGCACAAATCTTCCAACCATGCAAGAACTTTTTACAAGAAGCATAACGAGGGCATAAAAATACTTAAGATATACATCACATCCAGCATTTGGCTGGTTTGCAAGACTTTCATCTGGCAAGAGGTACCACAGCATCTGCTGTAGAACCTCCAGGCTCTTGAACAGCTTCTATCCAACAGTAATAAGGCTCAAACTCTGACATCAACTTGGACGTCTCCTACCTCCAAACATGATTTCAGTAGTAATATTTTACTGAAAGTGATGCATTATTTAATTCACTATAGTTAATTTATTCTTATAGAAGTGCAATATCTTTCTCTTAAAAGTGCAATTGCAATAATTGCTCATGTGCAATATTAACAAAGTGACATTTCTTCTCTTTTTCTGTGTACAGTATTTGTTCATATGTTTAGGTTTTTATGTATGGGTAGTTTTACCGGACTAGAAACAGGTTATAAGGAATATTTGTTATGTGCATTAGTCATTAGAATAGTTGTGTATATGTCATTTCTTATTCTTTTTATACTTAAATTGCCTCTGTATTCTGGTGATGAGCTGATACCCGAAATTTTTTTGTTTACGTTGCACTTGTGTTTCCTAAATGACAAAGTTTTTTGAATCTAAAGTATTTTGTTCTAAGTAAAAATGCTCAGGCTCACTTCGCTCCCCTACACAACCCTACCCCAATTCTCACCCACCACTATTTTCCTTACACTTATTAACCTAAACCAAACCTTTCTAACTCATTATACTATAATCTGCAGCTACCTCATTCCAACACACACACAATTATTTTTCACTTTCTCCCCTACCACCTAACCATTATTTCATCCCTCATATAACACTGTCTCCCCTATTGTCTCATAACACTGTCTCCACATCACTGTTATCAGTACATTTCTAACTCTACTAAACTGCAGACACCAACCCATCCATATTTTTCTCCTATTTCCCTACTATTTCACTATGTCAGTTACTACCACTCGTTTAAGAAACTCTCTCCTACTCATTACCCTCTACCTAGTCTCCCACTCCACTACCTTCATCGCATCAAACATAAAACACTACCCCTCTCCTATACTCCCTGCTATTATATACCATACAAAACCAAATATACATTTTCACATCTGTTCTAACAGCTACACTAACTCTAACATACTGCTCTTCCACTACAAATATGTCCATAACCCCAAACCTCCTTCCTATCCAGATTTATTTTGACTAATATCCAAGTTCAAACTCTCTCTCCTTCTACATTCACTAACAGAAATCAAACTCCAAGCTGACATACATCTTAACAGAGGACCCACCCAACAACACCCACCACACCTGCTAATACTACTGTCCACCTTCTTCCCCTAAAAAATTCCAAATAAGATGCACTCATAACTAATTTTCACCTCAGAAGTATCACAAAAAATAAACTAGTGAATTTCATGTAGCCCCAACTACTTACACTCCTGATATGGGAATTATTACAGAAACATGGCTAAAACTCCACATCAAAGATGAGGAAATACTCACTAGTGGTTATAATGTTATTAGACAAGATAGGCTGAACAAGTGTGGTTGAGGCATTGCCATCATGTTTAAAAATATCCTCAAAATTGAAAAATTAATCTGTGCTCCCCACAGATCTATCAGAAGCAGAAATTCTAACTACCCAATATGAAGTAAATCCACATAAAACCATCATAATTATTGCCTCCTACCAGGAAATAATCTACCTACCATTGAAAGTCTTCTATCTTGGGCATCCTCTACTTTCAACACATATACTATGGTGCTAGGTGATTTCAACTTAGACTGGTTATTCTGCTCATCTGACAACTCCAATTTTATCAATTTATTCAATTTCATCCAAACTATAAGCTTCCCCACTAGAATTGATAAACACACTAAGAAATAATCTATTATAGTCTGGGTACTAACCAATAAGCCCAACTTTGCCCACCAGGCTGGGTGCATCTTCGATCTCTCAGTGATCACTCCCCTACCTTTCTTCTAAATAAACGCATTCACTCCCCCGTAATGTCATTTTCAAACACATATGCAAAAAAAAAAAAATCACTTACCATCTTAAATTCCTTACTTCAAAACTACAACTGGTCACTTCTAAAATCACTCCAACTAGACCAAGCTGTAGAATATTTTAATGATACCTTCCTTAATAACCTCGCTCCAACAAGAAAATTTGCTCCCAAGCCAAAAACTTACCTCGGATAACCAAATATACTAAATCTCTTATTAAACAAAAGGATGAAGCCTGGACTGCTTTTTAAACCTCTAAAACCTCAGAAAACCTCACCTCTTACAAACAAGTAAGAAACCTAACTATGAAGCAATTTCTAGCTTGACAGCAAAAACAGCCCACAAAAACCTTAACTACCTCCTCAACACTGGCAAAACCTCTATCCTTGTACCATCCACAACAAATAGCACTAAATGTATAGCATCCCAATTTAACTTTAATTTTATTACAACGATCACCTCCCCTTTAAACAACAACAAATCTAACCAACCCCTTACAGTGCCTACCTCTACTAGCTCTAAACCCAACTACTTCTCTTATAAACCCATACAAAACTCTTATATCAAAAAACTCCTATCAAAACTAAAACCTACCTGTCTCACAGCTGACCAACTCCCTAATGACTTCTTAAAAACTGCTGCAAACTCCACTGCCTATCCCATATCTATCCTAATCAATCATTCCACTGCAGAACTATAAGTCCCCATACTATGGAAAATATTCCATATCATCCCCCTCCACAAGGGAGACCCATCTAAAGATCTCTCCAATTACTGGCCCATTGCCATTCTCTCTCCCCTAGCCAAAATCTTCGAGAAATGCATCCATAAGCAGCTCCTTGACCACCTCACTACAAATAACCTCTTATCTAGTTCACAGCATGGCTTCCCATCCAAAACACAGTACCTCCACAGCCCTCATAAGTTTCATTAACTACATCAACCTCCTCAAAAACAATGGACAACTAGTCTCTACTATATTCCTTTATAAGTCCAAAGCTTTTGATACGGTATCCCACCAACTACTACTGAACACTCTAGCCACCTTCAACCTCAACTCTTCAGCTCTCACCTGGTTCTTTAGCTACCCTACTAAATCAACAAGCAACTAAATTGGATAATAAACTCTCCAGACTCTTCTCAGTCTCTGTTGAGGTTCCTCAGGGTTCCATCCTTGGCCCTCTCCATTTTATTATATTCACAAATAATCTAAACACTGCCACTAAATCTGCTTTTATCATTCAATATGTTGACAACACTACTCTTATTTGCTCTGCTCCCACACCCTAAGAACTCCAAGACAAACTGCAAAAGTTGTTTCTAGATATTGAAAATTGCCTAAATGAACTTCAACTCATCCTAAACCCAAACAAAATTAATGATCTTCTCTAACAGGAAATCCAAAACAAAACCACCTCCTCTCTCCATCTACTCCACTAATGACACTACAATAGAACCAGTTAACCAAACAAACCTACTTGGCGTCACAACAGACAACAACCTAACATTCAATTAACACATCACTCACAATTAAGAAAGTTCATATCAAACTTGGTGCTTTATATAGGGCCAAACCTTACTTTACTCAAAATGTCAGACTAGCCACAGCCAGATCCAACCGCCTATCGACTCTTCTCTACTGTTCTCAACTTTTCTCTAACCTGCACTAGTGTGATTTTCACCTACTTGATTCTTGCTACAACAAAATAGCAAAATTTGCTGCTAATATACCCAACATGACCTACCATTGCCTTGCTCTTCAAAAATTACACTGGCTTGAATTTCCCAATCTGTTAATGCTCAATCAGCTCACCACTGCCCACTCTATTATCCACAAACCCGAAAACTGCCCTGCACTCTCCAACCTAGTGCAACTAAATACTAACACCAGGATCCTTAGATCATCTGATATACTCATACTTAAGGTTACAAAGTCCCATAATTACTTCGTGACTATCTCTTCTCCTTCAAAGTAGCCAAACAGTGGAACCTATTACCCTAGAATATCTTAAAAAACACAGATAATCATAGCTTCAAAAAACTCCTAAAGGGATACCTCACTCAACGATGGCTATGCTCCTGTAATACTCCTGGCCAGGTTCTCATGCCTTCGATCAAATGTTTTCTATTTTATCTTCTTGTCTTACTTCTTCCAAATGAAAATACCACAATGGTTTTTAGTTATATATCTAATAAGTTTCATATTGTTGTCTGTAGTAAGGCTTAAGAAATGTACTGTTTTCTGTTTTACATTCCTCTTTTTGTAAATTGTGATTGCTGGCAACTATCAAACTTTTGTAGATTGTTTGTAAATCTTTTAAAAAATGTTTGTAATCTTTTTGTACTATTGTTATGGAGCTTATCGCCCCAGGTCTCCACTGAAAATGGGCTATCTGCCCAGCCGGACTCTACCTGGTTAAGAAATGTAAAAATAAAACAAAATAAATAAATAAAAATGCAACTGTCTGTGAACATCCAGTAAGTGTAACATATTCACCTTTGTTTGTAAAATTTAGAAAGAAAAATGGCAAATTAATAAGATTAGTTGATGTTGGATTCTGAGACCACCTTAAGAAGGTAGGATTTGTTTGTAAAGCCACTCTATCCTTATGAAATACTAAGTAAGGAGGTTGAGAACACAGTATTTGAAGTTCTGACAGTCTTCTAGCAGAAGTGATGGCCATCAAAAAAGAAGTTATGTTCTTACCATAACGTTCCATCTGAGTAGTAGACTTCATTCTTCTGCACATATGGGTATACGGATCCGAGCCGGCAAAAACTTTTCAAGCACCAGCTCCGAGCTCCAAGCTCCTCCCCTACCTACATTACTTCACTTCCTCCTATCTAGCCCCAGATCGAGTTTGCTGTCACTAAAAAAGTGACATAACCAAAAACCCTGAACAGGATAACCTGAAGAGTGAGGGGGACGGAGGGAGGGAAAGTGCAGAAGAATGAAGTCTACTACTCATATGGAACGTTATGGTAAGAACATAACTTCTTTATCTGAAGTAGTTGACTTCATTCATTCTGCACATATGGGACAGAGCCCCAACTACTGGGAGGCCCTTATGGAAGGATATTTCTGTGCACCGCAGAGCCAAAGGATGCTCTCCCTCTAGAAATAAGATCCAATTTGTAATGAGAGATGAACGTGTGCGAATTTGCCCAAGTCGCTGCTGCACAAATATCATCTAATGGAACTCTCGACCAGAAAGCTGCAGAAGTGGCCACAGCTCTAGTGGAATGAGCCTTCAATACACCAGGAAGAGATAACCCTTTGTCCTTATAGACCTCTGCAATACACAGGGTGATCCACCTTGCTAAGGACACTTTCGAAACTGCTTTGCACAAAAAGGGTTTAGAAAAAGAGACAAACAACCGATCCGACTTCCGGAAGGGTTTAGTCCTATGGAGGTAAAAACGAAGCTGTCTATGGACATCCAACAAATGAAGCTTACGTTCACCTATATTCTGGAAATTTGGTAAGAAGACTGGCAAATTTATGGATTGATTAATATTGGCTGCTGAAGATACTTTGGGAAGAAAAGAAGGGTTCGTGCACAACGAAACCCTATCCTTGTGAAAAAAACAAATAGGGGGGCAAGGAGGATAATGCTTGTAACTCTGAAACTCTTTTAGCCGAAGTGATGGTAACCACGAATGCTGTCTTCCATGACAAAAACTTTATCGGAACTGAAGTGGCTGGTTCGAAAGGGGGAGAGGTCAAGGCCTGAAGGACTAAGGTCAAATCCCAGGGGGGCACCGTTTCTTTAACTGGAGGTCGCAATAAAAAAGTGCCCTTTAGAAAGGCTTTACAGAGTTTGGCCGAAGCCAGAGCAACCTTATTTTCACCCACATGAAAATTAGAGATGGCAGCTAGTTGAACCTTGATGATGGAAGCACTAGAGCCTGACCGAAAAAGATCTGCCAAAAAATCCAGTATGACCGGAACAGGGGCTGTAAACGGGTTCTGATTGCGCTGAGAGGTCCAAACACAAAAATGTTTCTACTTGCTAGAGTACAGTTTCCTAGTGGAGGCCTTAAGAGAAGCTACCAGAATATTCTTAACAAGGGACGAAAGTCCGGGAGTCCTGATGATCATGGGAACTGGAGCAGCCAAGCAGTCAGCTTGAGACTGTCCAGGTTGGGCAGGGGCAAGCCGCCGGGTGAGAAATTAGATCCGGACATGGATCTAGAGCCCATGCAGGGGCCAACAAGTGAGACCATAGGAAGGGAAACCACACTTGAGGTGGCCAGAAGAGAGCTATGAGAATGACTTTGCACTGCAGCCAGCAAGCTCTCTGAAGGAACTTTGGAATCAGAGGTAACGGGGGATAATGAGAAGTTATGTACCTACCATAACGTTCCATGTTAGTTGTCTTCTCTCGCCTTCTTTCTTGCTTGATGGGTTCGGAGCCGATCCTCGGCTCCGACTCGGCACTTGCTAAGCTCGAGAGTCACTTTTACCAGCTCGAGGCAGCCCCATATCCCATGATGCAAGGCGGTAAGTACCCAGATCTCGTTTGATGACAAAAGGGCAATAGCACCTAGCATAAAAACTTCCCAAAGGAAGACAGAAGAAGAGAAAAACCTGCAGGATGGTAGAAGGACCAGCTCTGTATGGTCTTCAGAACTATCATTCTTTGTAGAGAAAGGTCTGTCCAGGCCAGGGGGAAGGAGGGAGGGTCGCAAGAAAGAAGGCGAGAAGACAACTAACATGGAACGTTATGGTAGGTACATAACTTCTCAATGTTAAGTTGTCAATCTCGCCTTCATTCTTGCTTGATGGGACCGCGTCCCTAGCACCTCTATCCTGGGTGGCTCAATGGAACAGACTCTTGAGGACTGTAGAGCCAAAACTGGCTCTGTCCCTGGAGGCCAAATCCAATTTGTAATGGGAAACAAAAGTATGAGGAGTGGCCCAAGTGGGCGCTGCACAAATAGTGTCTAAAGGAAGTCTAGCTTGAAAGGCTGTAGAAGTAGCTAAGCTTCTGGTTGAATGTGCTTTAGGTTTTGAGCACAGCTGTTTTCCCCTGAGCCGATAAATTTCAGAGATGACAGAAGAAAGCCATCTAGACAAGGTCACTTTTGAGACAGGAAGGCCTTTCTTGTTATCAGCATAGGAAACAAAGAGTTGATCGGATTTCCTGAATTGTTTTGTCCTGTCCAAATAATATCTGAGTTGGCGGTGGACATCAAGATAATGTAGTTTTTGTTCCAATCTGTTTGAATAGTTTGGAAAAAATACAGGGAGATCAATGGCTTGATTCAAAGTAGTCTTTGAGGCGACCTTAGGCAAAAAGGTTGGGTTAGTTCTCAATGATACTCTGTCTTTGTGGAAGACCAAATAGGGGGGGGCGAACAGATAAAGCATGAAGTTCAGACACCCTCCTAGCCGATGTAATAGCTACCAGGAATAAAGTTTTCCATGAAAGAAATTTCAGGGAACAAGAAACAGCTGGCTCGAAGGGGGGAAGAATCAAGGGATGTCAGCACTAAATTTAGGTCCCATTGAGGAGGAGGACTCCTGACTGGAGGCTTCAGGAGGAAAATTCCTTTCAAGAAGGCTCTACAAAGCCTGTGGGACATAATGTTGTGATCTGCGAACCCGACATGAAATTTCGAGATAGCAGCCAACTGAACTCTAACTGTGGAAGAAGAGGAGCCCGGCATGAAAAATCTCCGCTAAGAAATCCAAAACTGCTGGAACTGGAGCAGTGAAGGGATCAATATTCTTGGCTTTAGCCCAATAAGAGAAACGTTTCCATTTGCTTGTATAAATCCTCCTGGTAGAGGATTTTAAGGAAGCTACTAGGATGTCTTTAACAGGGTTAGAGATCATAGGAAGCCTGGCTAAGGAAGGAAGTGGAGCAACCATGCTGTGAGGTTGAGAGAAGGGATAGACCGGTGCAGCTGACCGGATTGGTGAATCAGAAGATCTGGCACTGGGTCCAGATGCCACGGCTGCACCAAAAGGTGACGATGGAGGAACGGAAACCAAATTTGTCGAGGCCAATAAGGAGCAATGAGAATCAATTTGGCTCTCAAAACGGTTGCTTTCTGGATAACTTGAGGGATCAGAGGAAAAGGAGGAAAGGCATAAAGAAGTCCCTGGGGCCAATCCTGGGTCAGAGCGTCTCTGGGGGGATGGCCTGGCCGTGGGAAGAGAGAAAAGAAGTCTGGGCATTTGCTGTTTTGGGGAGTAGCAAAAAGATCGCAA
Organism: Protopterus annectens; assembly: GCF_019279795.1. Lineage (NCBI taxonomy): Eukaryota > Metazoa > Chordata > Ceratodontiformes > Protopteridae > Protopterus > Protopterus annectens. Next base: position 378,024,480 of record NC_056742.1, read on the forward strand.
CATGGGCGACCCCATTCCAGAAAAATCTCTTCCACTATAGATTGCTTGAGAGACCACTCGTGAGGTATGAGAATAGCTCTGCTCAATCTGTCCGCTAAAATGTTGGTTTTCCCAGGGATGTGCGTTGCTACCAGAAACCGATGAGAGGAGATCGCCCATTGCCAAAGTCTGAGCGCTTCTCGACACAAGGGGTAGGACTTGGTTCCGCCCTGTTTGTTGATATACCAAACTACAGACATGTTGTCTGTGGGGACTGCAATTGTCCCTACGGGAAGAAAGTCATTGAGGGCTTGCAACGTTAAAAGCACTGCTCTCATCTCTAGGACATTTATGTGCAGGTGGTATTCGAAAGGTTGCCACGTCCCATGAACCATCCTGCCCTGATAATGACCCCCCCACCCGATCAGGGAGGCATCCGTGGTGACAGTGGCTACGGGGGATGGGGGTACAAAGTGTCTGCCTTGGTGAATCTGGGGAGAAGTGATCCACCAAGCAAGATGATTCTTGCAAATCTGTGTCACCAGAATTTGGTGACGCATTGGAAGTTGTTGGTAAGACCACTGAGTGAACAACATCCATTGAAGAAGGCGCATGTAGAAGCGAGCCAGGGGAAGAAGAGTAATGGCCGCAGCCATGAGGCCTAATACCTTTAGAACCATTCTGGCCTGTACCTTCTTGTTGGCTAGAATGATCCTGACGTGACTTTGAATGTCTGAAATTCTTTGATCTGTAAGGTTAGCTGACATCCGGAACAGTGTTTAAGTTTGCGCCTAAGAAAGTAATAGATTGGAAGGGCAATAAGGATGATTTTTCGGAGTTGATCGAGATGCCCAATTGAGAACAAAGATTTATTGTGTAATCCCTGGCTTGAACAAGCTGATGCCTGGTGGTGGCTGAAAGGAGCCAGTCGTCGAGATACGGAAACACCTGGAATCCTTGACATCTCAGGTGAGCCGTGACCACTGCCATACATTTGGTGAACACTCTGGGGGCTGTAGTGAGACCAAAGGGCAGGGCTCTGAACTGGAAATGACTGGACCCCAGCCGAAAGCGGAGAAATCTCCTGGAGCGTCTGTGAATTTTTATGTGATAGTACGCATCCTGAAGATCTATTGAGCACATCCAGTTGTCCTTCTGTAAGAAGGGCAGAATTGACTGAAGAGTGACCATTCGAATCTTGTCTTCCTCACAGACTTGTTGAGTCTGCTGAGATCCAATATTGGTCTCCAGTCTCCCGTCTTTTGGGGACCAAAAGAACCTTGAGTAGATTCCGGGCTCTGAATGATCTGTTGTAACTGGCTGAATGGCTCTTTTTTGCAGTAGTTTTAAGACTTCTAACTCTGCAATTTCCCTTAGACCGGGTGGTACATCTGGAAGGGAATTTGAGTGATAGAAAGGACTTTCCTCGAAAGGAATTTTGTAACCCTCGGATATGATTGACTGTACCCATCTGTCTTGAGTGAGGGAACGCCAGGCTTCTGGGTACAGCGATAGTCTTCCCCCGACTGCCTCCAAGGACGGACAGTCGGGCAACATCTCAGGGATGCTGAAAGGGCTTGTCAGAGAGGCTCTCTGCTTCCCTGGTTTTGTGGACCCCTCTGCCTCTAGAGCGTCTGTTGTTGTTACCCCTCTGCCTCTAGGGTAAACTGACCACGTGAATCCGGCGTGACTCCTTGGGATTTGCGGAACCACATCTTGCCACCCTTCTGCCCTTTGGGGTAAGGTCTAGAAGGGGTGGAAAAACGGACTCCTACGGCAGAAAGAGTTTTGCCGTCCTGTTCACACCTGGTCAACGTTTCCTTCACTTGAGGGCCAAACAAAGCTGACCCATCAAAGGGAGAGTTTGTGAAGGACGCCTTAAAGGGATCTGCAAAATTACAGAGCCGCATCCAGGCTTGGCGTCTAAGAGCCACACCTGTACCTGCGGCCCTACTCGCTCCATCAGCATTATATGATATCAGTCGCATGGAGGAGTTAGCAATAGAATTAAGGGTTCCTAGCTGCGAAGCAATTTTTTCTTGAGCCCCTGCAGCTGTAGGATCCTGTACTACTTCACCTAGCTCCTTAAGGATATCCCTCTGGAGTCTGGTGAAGTGACATAGGTAGTTCAGCGAACGCATAGCAAAGGTCGCTGAAGAGAACATCTGCTTACCATATCTATCCATGGTCCTAGAGTCCTTATTAGGAGGATGGACAGGTACGGAAGGATCTGCAAGTTCCTTCTTAGTGGCAGCCGCCACTACCATGGCATCAGCGGGAACACCTTTTGTGAGGAATTGCTTGTCCGACGGGGCAGTAATAAATTTAGAAGGCCTCCTAGGGACTGGCTCTACAGAGTCAGGAGCAGCCCATGCCTTTCAAGCAATAACCTGCATAAGGGGGTCGAAAGGCGGAGACACCCAGGAGGTGGAGGGCCGAGATCCAAACGCCTCCAGGTATACTGACTCATCCTCAGAGGGATTATTGGTGGGCCAGTTTCCCCTCTGTCTAAGGAGTTCTAGGATGTCTGAGAAGGAGACATCCTCAGAGGGGGATCTTGGGGATCCCTCTGACTCATCTAAGTCAGTATCTGAAGTGATAGACTCGGGGGAGCTTACGTGTTTCCTCTTACAGGTCCTTTTCCGCGGAGGATCTCCTGACAAATCAGGAGAATCCTCGGAAGAGGGGGTTCTTCCCAGTGGGGAAACCTGAGGCGGAGGATCTCTGGGTCCGGGAGCAAGAGAAGTGGCAGAGATGTCGACAGGCACCATAGAGGGAGGAGCTAAGGGAACAGACTGCTGGCTGAGTCCAGTGGCCAGCACACTCTTCATCACCTCGACGGCTCCCCTCCCAGGGAGGTCCGAGAGAACCCGTTCTGAAGAGCCAGGAACTCCAGGACTCACCGAAAGGGAAGGCTCCGAGGCAGATGTCGGAGCCGAGCTCACCAAGGCCGAGGCCCCAAGGGGAAGAGTGGGGTCGGACAAGGGTCCGATGCCACTCACCCCCTCGGAGGAGACCAGGGAAGCCCGACCACCGAATCCCTCTAAGGAAGGTCTCGAAGAGGAGATAAGAGTAGAGGCTGAAGGAGCAGAAGGGGGTATCTGTCCCTCAGCCGTAGCAGAAACTATTCCCGAAGACTCCAACTCCAAACTCTGGGGTAGAGTTGAAGGAGGAACTGCAATGGGGTGTGGACTAATAGTAGTCTGTTGAGACGGACTATGTAGCATTTGGGCCAGTGCCTGTGATTTTAATAATCTACTGACCACTCTCTCTAAATCATGGTCAGAAAGCCTGGATGACCTTGAAGATCAGCTCCGATGGCTCCGTTCCAAGAGGAGAGGAGAAGCCGGAGCCGAGAGTATCGGCTCCAAGGAAGGGGACCTAGACCTCTTCCTCGACGGAACCATCGGAGCCGATGAAACTATAGAAGCTGTCGGAGCCGACAACTTCTCGGCACCGACAGATAGTTTCGATGCATCGGCTCCAGCCGGAGCCGATACAGACTTAAAGGTAAGTGTGTCGGAGCCAATCGGCGCCGACACCGAAGCCTGAGCCACATGGTGATCGGAACCGATCGGAGCCGACACCGAAGTGGTCGAACCAGAATCGGCACCGATAGCCATCGGTGCCGAAGGTTTGTATAAACCAGAATCGGCTCCAGCCGGAGCCGATCTCGACTCTGAAAGAGTCGGAGCCGAGGCCGCAGGCTTGGACACAGAAGCCTGGGCCTTGGAAGACTTAGAAGTCTTAGATGGAGCCGACTTAGCCGGAGAGCCCTCCGGCTTAAGAAGGCCCCTCAAAATGAGCTTATTTCTCCTTTCCTGCAGGACTCTCTGGCTAAAAGAATGACAAATCGCACAGGAGTCCTGCAGGTGGAGAGGTCCCAGGCAGTATAGGCAAGAAGTGTGACCGTCTGTCAGAGACATTTTCTGACAGCACGAGTCACACTTCTTAAAGCCTGAGACCCTTTCCTTAGACATGTTGTAACACACACACACAACACCTGTCCAAGAATTTTACAATCCCAAAAGGGAAAAAATAAAATATTGTCTCACAATCACACACACACCCTAACAAGGGGGGGGATGGGATGGGATAAGGCCTGACTAAAAAGTTTTAGAAGAGAGGGAAATTTAGTCAGGAAAGGACTAAAACTAGTCTAAAACTACTAATTTTAACTATAAATATAACTTTAAACTGAAAAAGGGGCAAAAGTATTAGTGTATGAATCACTTACCAGGAGCTGGCAAAAGGAGGACCTCATCAGCGAAGCAGCAAACGAGATCTGGGTACTTACCGCCTTGCATCATGGGATATGGGGCTGCCTCGAGCTGGTAAAAGTGACTCTCGAGCTTAGCAAGTGCCGAGTTGGAGCTGAGGATCGGCTCCGAACCCATCAAGCAAGAATGAAGGCGAGATTGACAACTTAACATGCATACAGTAGCCCGGGAGGCCAAACATGGACTAGAGCATCCCTGGGGGCATCCCACAGAGGGGGGATCAGAGCGAAGAAATTGCTGCATTTCGCATTGGAAGGAGATGCGAAGAGATCGCAGCAAGGTTGACCCCAAACACGGTAGATCTTCTCCGCCACTGGTTGTTTCAGGGACCACTCATAAGGAAGGAGGATTGCCCTGCTGAGACTGTCGACAAGAATGTTGGAGTGTCCCAGGATATGCGTTGCTACGAGAAACTAGCTGGTGGATATGGCCCACTCCCAAACTCTCATGGCCTCGCGACAAAGGGGGTAGGATCGGGTCCCTCCCTGTTTGTTTATATACCAGACTACAGACATGTTGTCTGATTGAATGGCTATCGTCCCCGGAGGTAGGACCGGGTGGAAGGTTCTTAATGCTAACAAAACTGCCCTCATTTCCAGGATGCTGATGTGTAGCTTGGTCTCTGGAGGGGACCACATGCCTTGGACCGTTCTTCCCAGGAAGTGCCCCCCCCACCTGAACTAGGAAGCGTCCGTGGTCACTGTGGCTTGACCCTAAGGGGCTAGAAAGCTGCACCCCGCAAATATGTCCGCAGAGTGAATCCACCACAGGAGTGCCGTTCTGCATGCCCGATTGATACGGAAGTGGAAACTCATCGGAAGGTCTAGCCAGGACCATTGGACTGCCATATTCCACTGAAGGACTCTCATATGAAGACATGCAAGAGGGAGTATAGAGATTGCTGCTGCCATGGAACACAGGGCCCTGAGAACATCGGCTGCTGCGACTACCATGTGATCCAAGATCACAGAAACATGGAGTCTGAGATTCGCTATCCTTTCCGGAGTGAGAAATATCTTTGACTGAATCGAATCCAATCGAGCCCCAATTAAGTCTATGATCTGAACCGGAGTCAGGTGGGACTTGTTGAGGTTGATCGGGATGCCTAGCTTATGAGCAAGACCAAGGAAGTAGAATAGGGCACGATACAGGAGACGCTTGGTGGATGCAGCGAAGAGCCAGTCGTCTAGGTAGGGGAATACCTGAATGCCCTGAAGTCTCAGGTGAGCCGCTATGACCGCCATAACCTTGGTGAACACCATGGGGGCTGTGGTGAGACCAAATGGTAGGGCTCTGAATTGAAAGTGACTAGCCCCTAGCCGGAAGCGGAGAAACCTCCTGGAGCTCCTGTGCCCCTAGCCGGAAGTGGAGAAACCTCCTGGAGCTCCTGTGGACCTTGATGTGATAGTACACGTCCTGGAGGTCTAACGAGCACATCCAGTCGCATTCTCTCAGAAACAGTAGAATGGACTGTAGAGTGACCATCCGGAATTTTTGTTTCTCTACCGACAGGTTGAGGATAGACAGGTCCAGAATGGGCCTGAGGTCCCCCGTCTTCTTTGGCACTAAAAAGAATCTGGAGTAGATGCCTGATCCGGCTTGATCTGGGGAGACAGGCTCGATGGCTCGTTTCTGTAACAGCTTCGAAACCTCGAAAGCTGCAGCCTCCCTGTGAGTGGGTGGAACATCTGGAAGGCGAGCTGGAGTTATGGGATGTGAAATGAAGGGGATAGAATATCCTCTGGATATGATGTTTAACACCCAGCGGTCTGCAGTAATGGACTCCCATGCCGCTGGATTTAAGGAAAATCTTCCTCCGACTGCCTCCAGAGTAGAGCAGCTGGACACCCCCTCAGGGTTGCTGAGCGGGTCTGTCAGAAAAAGGTTCCCTAGACCCGAAGTTTCTGGGACCTCCTCTGCCCCTGGGGCAGCGTCAGTCCTGTCCCCCTCGGCCTCTGGGGGATGAATACTCCTGAGTGTCACCAAAGGACTGTGATTTCCAGAACCACATCTTCTTTTGCCCCTTTTGGTTCCTGGAATAGGACTTCTGGGGGTTACAGAAGCGGATTCCGACTGCCGACAAAGTCTTTCCACCCTTCTCACTCTGGGTTAGTGTGTCACGTATGGTCTTCCCAAAGAGGGATGATCCATCGAATGGGGCGTTGATGAAAGACGCCTTAAAGGGGTCCACAAATTGACACAGCCTGATCCAGGCGTGTCGCCTCAAAGCAACGTCTGTACCTGCAGCTCTAGCGGCACCCTCCATGGCATGAGAGAGGAGACACACAGAGGTATTAGTCACTGATTTCTGCGTAGTCATCTTGGCAGTAAAGGACTGCTTGTCCTGCTGCGACAGAGATTCCAGGGGCAACTCAGCTCTGATACAAGGTCTCGCTGCAGTCGAATGACATGTGCCAAGTAATTCAGCACATGGATAGTAAACGTCGCTGACTAGTACATGCGGTTCCCAAAACGATCCATCGACCTGGACTCCTTGTCCGGTGGATGAACCGAGGAACTCTCCTGTGCTAGTTCCTTCTTTGTGGCAGATGCAACCACCAAAGCATCTACTGGGGTTCCCTTGGACCATGCCTGCCTGTCCGATGGCAGAGAAAGAATTTTGTCTGGCCTTTTGGGGATAGGCTCTACGGTGTCAGGATCCTTCCATGCCCTAGTGGTGATGAGGTCCACCAAAGGGTCAGCTGGTGGGGAGACCCAGGAAGTAGATGGGCCCGCACCAAAGGCATCCAGGAATACGGACTCATCAGCAGAGGGTTTGGGAGCTGACCAACCTCCTCTTTGGTGGAGGATCTCCATAATGTCTCCTAACGAGACGTCCTCGGGAGGTGATCTGGGGGAACCCTCTCCTTCATCCAAGTCCGTATCAGTGGTAATGGACTCAGGGGAGTCCAAGTGCCTCCTCTTGCACTTACGCTTATGAGGTTCCTCCCCAGTGTGACTCTCTGGAGAGGATTCGTAAGCCTTCAGGGGTTCCCTGTGGGGAACGACCTGGGGCTGCCTTGGCATGGGCCATCCCTGAAACAGGGCAATGGGAGCAGAATCCAAAATCAGGGGGGGTCTGGGCCGGATCCGTGGATGTGAGCTGTGGTCTCAACCCCTGGGAGAGGACCCTTTCCACTGCCCCGAATGCCGATGAGAGCACGTCTCCGTAGAGCGTAAGGAAGAGGCTCTCCCCAGCACCGAAGCCGGGACCGGAGCCAACTGTGGGGTAGTCCGAGCGCCGAGGGTGGGATCCGAAAGAACGAGATCCCGACCCTCGGGTCCGACTCCCCGACCATGGCTCCTAGAGTCCCCTGGATCAGAGATCAGATCCAAGGAACTCAAGGTGACGGCCGGCGTCGAGGAAACGAAAACCATCAGTGCCGATCCCACAGCTCCAAAAGGTCTTGGACCCGAAAACCCCAAAGCATCGGGTCGGATTGGGGAAGGACCAATAGGGTGGAACATAGTAGCAGAAGAAGAACTCTCACCAATGGGAGAGGGTCCTGGTAAGACCCCCATCTGAATCTGGTTCTGGATAAACCTCACCAGCCTGTCCATATCAAGTTCAGATACACTCCGAGTCGATCTGGAGGAAGCGACTGACTCGGGTCTGGGTCGGATCAGAGGGGAGTGCCTCGGCTCCAGCAAGAAATGGGGAGAGCAGAGCTGAGGAGAATGAGACCTAGATATCTTATCAGAGGGACTGGGAAAAGACTCCCTGTCCGGAGACCTTTGCCTGGGCCTCTCTCTCTCTTTATGATGCCTCTCTTTCTCCCTTTTGTCCCTACCTCTCTGGGATGACTTTGAAGAAGCAGGCCTGGTGGGAGGTTGAGTCCCTGCCTGCACCGAATCACTGGCTGGGGAGGAAACCGAGGCAGACTCCAGGGCAGAAGCAGGTAGAAAACCTTTGGCCACTAGCTTAGCCCGACGATCCTTCAACGCCCTTGGGTTAAACCCCGAACAAATGTCACAGGATGCTGACAGATGTGCGACCCCTAAACATAAAACACAGAGTGTGGCCATCGGCTGGAGAAAGCTTATGACCACACTCTGTGCACTTTTTGAAGAGAACCTTAGTTTGTTCCGCCATGACAATGACAGAAAAAAAGCCCTAAAGGGACCACACGCACACACACACTAAACCGGGATGGGCGTAGGTAGGAATCAGAACACAAAACCTACGAAACACTAACACTAGAGAATACTAACTAAAAACTTTTTTTTTTTTGAATGACACGAACAAACGCGATGTAAGGGAGGATAAAAGGGAAGGAATTCACTCTCAACAACTAGCAAAAAGTACCAAAAACCTTACCACCTAGCTAAGAGCTCAGAGACAACAATGCTGACTCAGAGCAGCAAACGAGATCTGGGGCTAGATAGGAGGAAGTGAGGTAATGCAGATAGGGGAGGAGCTTGGAGCTCTGAGTTGATGCTTGAAAAGTTTTTGCCGGCTCAGATCCGAATCAGATCCGTATACCCATATGTGCAGAATGAATGAAGTCAACTACTTCAGATATATAGTTTTCCAGGTCAAAAACTTTAGCTCTCATTTCCCTTTTGGTTTGAAAGTTGACTGAGTGAAGGTCTATAATACCAGATTTAAGTCTCATGGTGGAGGTGGATCCTTATAAGGGGGTCTCAAAGAAGGGTACCTCTCAAAAAGGCTTCAAAAGGTTTACATGAATCCAAGCAAGAGTTTTCAATCCCCATGTGAAAATTAGAAATGGCAGCTAGCTGTACCTTATAGTCGAGGAGCTGGCTCCTTTGTTGCTAAAAATTCAAGGACACTATATACTGGTGCTGTAAGGGGGTTATGTTTCTGTGGTGCTCACAATATGAATCTCTTCCATTTACTTCTATAAAGCTTCCTTGTGGGAAGATAGAAGTATATGAAGAACAGGGGAAGAAAGAGTACGTTGGCTGGCTATCAATGGAAGTGGAGAAACCATGTGGTCAGCTTTAGGTTTGAGATAATTGGGTGAATCATGCCTGTTGAGTGAGACAGAAGGTCTGGAATTGGATCCAAACTCCAAAGAGGGTAGACTAGGTGAGGCCAAAGGAAGGCTGGAAGTTTTAGGGGAAAAGGAAATTATGTAACTTCTGGAAATAATCCTCTGTACCAAAGTATCTTTTGTAATGTCTAGCCAGGTTCTTTGGTGCAGGGATAAATGACCCCCGACTGCCTCCAGAGGTAGACAATTGGGCCTCCTTTCAGGAGCAATGGTAGGGTCTGTCAGAGAAGGAATCTCTGGACCCCTACTTCTGTGTACCTCCTCTACTGCTTGGGCAGCGTCTTCCATTCAAGTTCCCCCCTCTGCCTCTGGGAGAACTATCTCCATGTGGATCTTGGAAAGGACCCTGGGACTTTCCTGAACTACATTTTCTGACCTCCTCATTGATTCCTGGAAATGGTTCTTTGATGGGTTGAAAAATGTACTCCTACTGCAGAGAGGGTCTTTCCATCTTGCTCGCACCTGGAGAGTGCTTCTTTTACCTTAGAGCTGAACAAAGAACTTCCGTCAAAAGGTGCACTGATGAAAGGGGAGTTGAAGGGCTCCACAGCGTCACACACATATATCCAGACATACCTGCTGCTGGAAATGCCTGAACCCACTGCCCCTGAGGTGCCTTCAGCCGCATGTGAAATAAGCCTCATGGAGGAATTAGCAATCGACCGTAGGATGGCTCAGAAGTACTTGTACTGGTGAGCGATTTGAAGAGTTCCTTAATCAAATACCTCTGCAATCTAGTGAAGTTTGCCAAATAATTCAGTGACTGGAGTGGAAATGTCACTGAAACACACATGCTTCCCAAATATGTCCAAAGCCCTTAACTCCTTCTTAGGGGGTTGGAGAGCAGAACTCTGTTCTGTGAGTTTCTTCTTGGTGGCCGCTGCAATGACCATGATATCTACTGGAACTCCCTTGCTCCAATATTCTTTTCCTTTTCTTGAGGTGGTGACAAAATCCGGTCCTGTCTCTTGAGGATCAGCGCAACTGCGTCAGGTTCCCTCCACACCCACCTAGAGATAAAGTCAATGAGCTTGTCAATGGGCGGAGTCACCCATGAGGTAGACGGGCCAGACACAAAGGCCTCCAGGAATACGGATTCCTCTTGGTAAAGGTTATCTGTAGACCAAACCACCCCTCTGTTTAAGTATCTCTAGGATGTCTCCAAATGAAACATCAGGAGGTGATCTTGGGGACCCTTCCCCTCATCAAAATCAGTATCTTCAGTGCCAAATCCTGAGGGGAGTCTAAGTACCTCCTATTGCACTTTCTTTCTCTAGGGACTTTTTCAGTGGGGTGCTCTGGAGAAGTATTAGAAGAAATGGTTAATACCCTGCTGGGAAGCCTGGAGACTTTGGTATGGCTGTCCCTGTGGAATAGAGTGATTAGGCTCAAGAAGCAGACACATATGGGATCAAGAGGGGAGATCAGAGGAGGGAGGAACCATCATCCTGCAGAAGCAGAAAATACTTTCTCCACTACCTTGTAAGTGGAACACCCTGGGAGAAGGAAGTTGATGGAGCTGAGAAGCCAAACTTCCACCCAATTGGCTCCCCCCGACCAAAAGACAGTCAAGCATAGGCAGAGATCAGAGCAGAGTTATCCAATACTGAAGCTGCAAGGGGTAGAGAAGGCTCCAAAAACTTCAGGGTAGACTCCAACACCTCATATCCAACAAGGACGTTTTGGATCCAAGAGTCATCTGGTTCCAATGCACACAGAGCTGGTGCACTCAAAGAAGATCTCGGAGCCGAAGATACAATGACCTTCGGATCCGACGCAGATGGTCCTGAAAGACTCAGATCCAAGGGCTTCAAAACCACTAGTCAGATAGAAGGAGCTGAGATTGGAGGTGTAAACCTATGGAAGGCTTCCTGACGAAGGAGTAAAAGCCAGAACTCCTACCTGAATCTGCACTGACAAAAACTTCCTCATCATTCTATCCATATCAGGCTCAATCAGACTTCTGGAAGAATGAGATAACATCACAGGAGGAGACTTGGAGCACTGGCGGGACTCCAGAAAGGGAGATGGAACCCAAGAGAGTACTGGATCTACAGTAGTGGAGTAACAGGTTCTAGGTAACAACTTCGGATCCGATAGCAAAGGATCTGAGGAAACCAATTTACTTTCTGACAGTGGCTTCAGGCAAGGAGCAGGCTTCAGATCCAAATTCTCTTATGTTTCTTTTTAGGAGGTTCCATCATCAGATCCAAGGATGGGTTTGAGGACCCAGATGGACAGTACTGATTTCAAGAAAGCACATTTTGCTTATATTTGAGAGGGAGGGGGTTTGAGTCCCAGATAGCGCTTCAGAGAAGAAGGAAGGTAGCAACATTTTAAAATTAGCTTGTTTTTCCTGTCAGCAATGGCCCGAGGACTAAAGGACTTGCAAATTTTGCAATCCGTTTGAAGATGTTCTGGGCCTAGGCATCAGACGCATAAACCATGAGCATCTGAAAATGGTAATTTGTGACTGCATTTCTGAGATTTTTTAAATCCCAATGGCTTTTCAGACATTTTAATACCAAAAAAGCAAAAAACTTTTATTTTATTAAATATTCAGTAAAGAGGAGGAGGAGAGATACCAACAATGGTATCAAGAATACACTCAACATTTAGAAAAGGAGAAGAAAGGTTTACCAGCAATGATTAAGAAATAGACAAAATTGTAGGAAAGGATGGTAATGTAAAAACTACAGTAAGAAGTAATATACTAAGAAATATAAAGACATAAAAGGATTTGAATAAAAATAGAAGTTATGTACTTACCATAACGTTCCATGTGAGTTGTTTATCTCGCCTTTATTCTCACTGATGGGTTCAGAGCCGATCCTCGGCTCCAACACGGCCGATAGCAAGCTCAAGACCAAGCCCCTTATCCCACAATGCACTACTGGAATTACCTCAGATCTTGTTTGCTGCGAATAACAGTATATACATATATATATATATATATATATATATATATATATATATATATATATATATATATATATATATATATATATATATACATATATATATATATACATATATACAATATATACATGCCCTCTTATATATATCTAAGAAGAACACTTCCCAAAGGGGAAGAAGAAATACTGAATAACCAGGAAGGTACTAGCCTCTAAGTAAACAGTCAGCCTGGGGGGGGGGAGGAGGGAGGGACATGAGAATAAAGGCGAGACAAACAACTCACATGGAACGTTATGGTAAGTACATAACTTCTATATGTGAAGTTGTTAAATCTCCTCGTTTATTCTCACTGATGGGTAGCGTCCCTATCACCCTCAACCTTGGATGGCTCATAGGAGTATGTTCTTCAGTACAGTAGAACCAAAGGAAGACCTGTCCCTTGAAGCCCTATCTACTTTGTGATATGTGATAAAGGTATGAGGCTTAGACCAAGTGGCTGCAGCGCAAATATTGTCAAGGGGCAATTTAGCTTGAAAAGCAAAAGAGGTAGAGACAGCGCTGGTAGAATGAGCTTTCGGTTTGTGCATTAAAGGCATGCTGGCATTCTTATAAACAAAGGATATACAATCGGATAACCATTTAGATAAAGTTGTTTTAGCCACTGGATTGCCTTTTCTTGCTTCTGAGAAGGATACAAAAAGTTGGTCTGATTTCCTAATATCTTTAGTTCTGTCAAAATAAAATCTGAGCTGTCTGTGAACATCAAGTTTGTGCAGCATATATTCCAATTTGCTAGAGTGGTCGGGGGAAAAAGACTGGCAGTACCTGATTGATATTTGATTCAGAACAGACTTTATGTAAAAATGAGGGGTTTGTTCTGGGAGATACTCTATCAGCATGGAAGATCATGTAGGGTGGTCTGATAGATAACGCTTGAAGTTCTGACACTCTGCGGGCAGACGTAATGGCCACAAGAAAAATTGTTTTCCAAGATAAAAATTTTAAATCACAAGAAGATGCTGGTTCAAAAGGGGGAAGAATAATTTGAGACAGCATAAAGTTTAAATTCCAGGGAGAAAATGGAATTTTGATCGGAGGTCTCATATGAAGAACGCCTTTAAGGAAGGTTTTAGATAATTTATGGCTCATAATATTTGAGCCACCAAGACCAAAGTGAAAATTTGAGATAGCAGCTAACTGAACTCGAACTGTAGCAGCTGCTGCCCCTTCCTTAAAATTTTTTGTTAGGAATTCTAAAATCGAAGATAGTGGAGCTTGGAAAGGGTCAATGTTCTGTGCATTGGCCCAAATTGAGAACCTTTTCCATTTACTGCCATATAATTTCCTGGTAGATGGCTTGTGAGAAGATAAGAAAATCTGTCTTGTATCTTCTGAAATTGAATGAAGCCTGGCAATTAGGGGAAGTGGATTAGCCAAGCAGTCAGTTTCAAGGACTGCAGAGAAGGATGAAGATCCCCCTGACGGGTGAGTCAGAAGGTCCAGAACTGGGTCCAGGATCCATGGATCTTCCAACAGATGATGGTGGAGAAATGGAAACCAAATCTGTCGAGGCCAGTAGGGGGCTATGAGTATAACAGTCCTTCCCAGCGATTTTGCTTTCTGTAAAAATGTGGGTATTAATGGGAAGGGTGGAAATGCATAGAGGAGACCCGGGGGCCAATCGTGTAAAAGTGCGTCTCTCGGGGGGTGACTGGGAGGTGGTATTAGGGCAAAGTAGCTTCTGCATTTTGAACTTATGTGGCTGGCAAAAAGATCGCAGCAAGGCTGGCCCCATTTGCGGAAAATCAACTCCGCAACCTGTTGTTTGAGAGACCACTCTTGAGGGAGTAATATTGCCCTGCTTAGCTTGTCCGCTATCATGTTGGATTTCCCCGGGATGTGCGTTGCTAACAGAAAACGCTGGGACGACACAGCCCATTGCCAGACCCGGAGGGCTTCTCTGCAAAGGGGGTAAGACTTGGTTCCGCCCTGCTTGTTCATGTACCAGACTACTGACATGTTGTCGGTCTGAATTGCAATCGTCCCTAGAGGGAGAGAGTCCTGAAAGTACTGCAACGCCAGAAGTACCGCTCTCATCTCTAGAACACTGATGTGCAGATGTGATTCTTGATCTGTCCATGTGCCTTGGGCAGTCTTTCCCTGAAAATGCCACCCCCACCCTATTCAGGGTAGCGTCCGTGGTCACAGTGGCTACTGGGGGGGGGGGGACAAAGGATCTTCCGATTGTGACATGAAGAGACATCAACCACCACCGAAGGTCTCTCCTGCAAGAATCCATGATAAGAATCCTGTGTTGCATCGGTAGTTTCTGGTAAGACCACTGAGCGAAGAGGAGCCACTGAAGAATTCGCATATGCATCCTTGCGAGTGGTATAGCCAGGATTGCTGCCGCCATCAAACCTAGTACTTTCAATACCTCTGCTGCTGTAGCTTTGTTCTTTGACACCAGTGAGCTGACGTTTTGGTGGAGAAGAGAGACTCTTTCGATAGTGAGACGTAAAGTGGTAGTTGAGGTATCTAACTCTGCTCCTATAAAAACGGTATGCTGTGATGGCGATAAGGCAGACTTTTCGAAGTTGATTGTAATGCCTAACTGATGGCAGAGTGTCAGAGTGTATTGTGTTGCCTGAGTCAGTTGATGCCTGGTGGTAGCAGTGAGGAGCCAATCGTCTAGGTATGGAAACACCTGGAATCCTAGACGTCTCAGGTGAGCCGTGACCACTGCCATGCATTTGGTGAACACTCTGGGGCTGTAGTGAGACCAAAGGGCAAGGCTGAAAATTGGCAATGACTGGCTCCCAGCCGGAAGCACAGATGATCTCTGGAGCGTCTGTTCATCTTTATGTGATTGTACGCGTCCTTGAGATCTATGGAGCACATCCAATCGCCTTTCCCTAAGAAGGGAAGTATGGACTGAAGCGTGACCATTTGGAACTTCTCTTTCTTTACAAACTGGTTGAGTCTGCTGAGGTCCAAGATAGGTCTCCAGTCCCCTGTTTTCTTTGGTACCAAAAAGAATCTTGAGTAAGTTCCGAATCCGACTTGGTCTGCTGGGACTGGTTGGATGACTCTTTTTCTGACAATCTGCGGACCTCTACGATTGCTTGTTTCCTGAGATTGGGTGGAACATCTGGGATTTTCTTTATAGGAGTGGTAAAAAACGGTATGAAATATCCCCTGGAAATGATGCTTTGTACCCAAGTATCCAATGTTATGTTTAGCCAGGCTTCTAGGTACAAAGACAAGCGACCCTTGACTGCCTCCAGACCCGAACAGTCGGGCCCCCTTTCAGGGGTGCTGGTAGGACTGAACGGAGAACTGACCCCTGTCACCCTGTTGCTGTGGACCCCCTCTGTCATCTTTCGTTATAACCCCCTTCTCTGCCTCTAGAGGGGGTTTCTCCACATGTGTCCTGAAAGGCTGCCTGAGTTTTTCGGAACCACATATTTCCTCCCCTAGGGCCCTTGGGGTACGGCCGAGTAGGAGTTGAAAAACAGACCCCAACGGCAGATAAGGTCTTGCCTTCCTGCTCACACCTGGTTAAAGTTTCCTTTACTTTGGGCCCAAACAGTGATGAGCCATTGAATGGGGTATTAATAAAGGAAGACTTAAAGGGTTCCACAAAGGAAAAGTGACGCATCCAGGCTTGTCTTTGAAGAGCAATGCCCGAACTAGCGGCTCTACTCGAACCATCCAGTTGCATAGGACAGGAGACGCATGGACGAGTTCACCACTGAGATTAGGGTAGCGAGCTGGGCGTTGACTTTGTCGGCCACTCCTGCAGCTACCGTACCCTGGAGAGTATCTCCTAGCTCTTTCAGGAGGTCTCTCTGTAGTCTTGTAAAATGGGTTAAGTAGTTCAGTGATCGCAGAGAAAAAGTCACTGAACTAAACATGCACTTCCCATATCTATCCATAACCCTAGAATCTCTGTTAGGGGGATGGATAGAAGAGGATGTCTCAGATACTTCCTTTTTGGTGGCTGCAGCTACCACCATGGCATCAACAGGCACTCCTTTTGTCAAAAATGGCTTGTCCACTGGGGCAGATATGAATTTATTGGGTCTACGAGGGACAGGTTCCATGGCCTCTGGTGACTCCACGCCTTACGAGAGATCAGTTCCATGAACTCGTTGTAAGGCGGAGACACCCAAGAAGTGGAAGGTTGAGACCCAAAAGCCTTCAAGAGCATGGACTCATTCTCAGTAGGGGTCTTGGACTGCCAATCGCCCCTCTGACTAAGGATCTCTAGTATATCTGCAAAGGAGATATCCTCAGAGGGGGATCGAGGGGACCCTTCTGACTCATCTAAGTCCATGTCAGATGTCAAAGACTCCTGTGGGGAGTCTAAGTGCCTCCTCTTGCACAGTCTCTTCCTGGGCACCTCCTCAGTTTGACTATTATAAGGATTAAGTAGAGAAAAAAGGGCTAAAGGCCCACACAACTAAGAAGCCAAAAAGGCCCCAACTTTTAAACTATTTATACTATCTAAGTATTTAACTAGAGAGTAAATATAATAGAACCAACACACACTATATTTTTTTGAACAAAAAAGACAACTTTTTATAGACCTGCTGTTAATTTTTTCTCTAAAATGGTCCAAGCTAGCTGGATCATCGAGATTTCTCTTGCCGCAGCCAACTAGATCTGAGGTAATTCCAGCAGTGCATTGTGGGATAAGGGGCTTGGTATCGAGCTACTGGCAAAACCTGAGCTTGCTATTGGCCATGTCGGAGCCGAGGATCGGCTCCGACCCCATCAGTGAGAATAAACGGCGAGATTTAACAACTTCACATTAAAATTTAACTTATCTTTGAAATAACTGACACTAAGCACGACAGCTCACAGCGAACACGTCCAAACGCGAAAGCAGCAAATGAGATTTAAGGTATGTTAGGGTATAGAGCATTATGAGTAAGGGAGGAGCTTGAGAGCTTGTTAGTGGCCACTAGCTGAAAATAACGACAGAGTCGAATCCAAGCCCAGTTCCTGACAAATGAAAGAAAACTGACAATATCAGATGGTGTGATTCTCACCTTTGAAAAAGAAACTGGCTAGTATTTCTCTATGAATCTACTCCATCTGTCAAAAACTACTTGATATGAGTTTCTGTCTTTAATAAATGCACTTCCACTAAGTAAACTTCAGGCTGGTGTGAAAAAGAATGGTCCACTTGGATCACTGCCCTATTTGGGTTAGTAAATCTACGTAAGTAACAGCATAAACTGGCCTACAGCTCAGGTAGCAGGTGATCCCTGCACATACTGTCAACACCTGTGGAGTTGGCAGGGATGTGTCTATACCACACCTGAAGTGTACAGCATCCTATCAGATGAAGCCAACATATTACTGGATGGCTACAGTATAACGGAAGACTGTTTCACTTTCCTAGCCACTTCATTCCCTATTTATCTGGGCACAGTGCAGTCCATGTTAGCAACTAAGTTCATTTTGGTTTTGGGACATAACCATTGTGACAGAGGATCCCAAAGTGGAACAGACCTATGGATTAGATGAACAGGAACAGACTGATGTCAGCCATGGCGAACCCTGAAATATAAAGCTAAGTAACACAAAACAATTCACAGGGCTGGTGTGTGCGTGGTGTGTGTGTGTGTGTGTGTGTGGGGGGGGGGGGGGTCTACCATAAATGTAGATGTTCTAGTGTAGACACTGCTGCAGTCATTACACTTGGGTTATCCTGCTGTCAGGCGGTTCCCCAGTCGGCCTGAGTTCCAAAGTCTTGGTCCGGCGTCGGTTGCTGTCGCCTCCTCCCTGACGTCAGTGCGGCAGGGGTATAAAAGATGCAGCCAACGCCATTTTCTTCAGTTTTTCTTGCCCCAGATGTCAGGTGCCCCCAAATGGGTAGGCAATTTAAATTGCTAATAAAACATACATAAGAAAAGCAAACAACAACTTTCAGTTACCAGCAAATACTCTCCATAGGTAGTAAAGGGAAGAAGACATAAGTACGTACCAGCAAGTAAGAGGGGAAGGAGGGAGGGTAACCTGGACTGCGGCAGTGTCTACACTCAAACATCTACATTTATGGTAGGTACAAAACTGTACTATGTTCATCGTGTTACACTGCTGCAGTCATTACACTTGGGTAGAATCCCAAAGCTGAGGTAGGGAGGCTGGTTCTATAAGGCATTAAGGGTGGCTATTAGGCCCTGCAGCACTGCAGTGGCGAAGCCAGCTCTGGATTTAGAGTAAAGAGGCAGATGGTAATGCTTGGTGAAGGTATGCACAGAACACTCCATGTTGCTGCTTCCAAAATATCCTTGGTAGGTACTCCTCTGAGGTAGGCAGTTGAAGTGGCTGTCGCCCTAGTGGAGTGAGATCTAATGCTGCTAGGTACAGGTTTCCCATGGTGTGTATAGCAAAAACGTATACAATGTCCTATCCATTTTGAAATAGTCTGTTTTGAAATGGCTTTTCCCTGTGCTCCTGCAGCATATGCTACCAATAATTGCTCAGATTTTCTGAAAGCTTTGGTTTTGTCCAAGTAGAAGCGTAACTGCCTGTGAATGTCCAAAGAATGCAGTAGTCGCTCCCCTTTATTCTGTGGCTTTGGATAAAGAGTTGGCAAGTGAATAGTTTGGTTTAGAGCCACACTTGATACCACCTTTGGCATAAATGTAGGGTTAGCTCTTAAAGACACCCTGTCCTGGTGGAAAATGAGGAAAGGTTCCACTGCCATTAGTGCCTGTAATTCTGAAACACTTCGTGCTGATGTTATTGCCAGGAGCAGAGCAGTCTTCCAAGAGATATATTTTAATTCTGCTGTGTTAGCTGGCTCAAAAGGAGGTAAAGTTAATTTTTCCAAAACAAAGTTGAGGTCCCAAGTTGGAGTAGGTGCTCTACGGGGCGGTCTTATGTTTTTAGCCCCTCTGAGGTACTGTTTTAGCAAAGGATTAGAGAAAATTGGTGGATCCGTGTTGTAATGAGCAGAGATGGCAGAAGCGTGGATCTTGATGGATGAAAAGGAGAGGCCTTTGTCCAGCATCTCAGTTAAATATTGTAGTATCTGATGAATGTTTGGGACAAGAGGGTCAAGGCTGTTAGCCTGGTTCCAGGCACAGAATCTCTTCCATTTATCCAAACAGGCTTTCCTGGTACTAGGCCTTCTGGCCTCCAGAATGACATCCATAACAGCTTTGGAGAGAGGCATTGCTTGCTTGACTAAGGAATCTTCCATGCAGCTAGGTTTAAGGTCTTTAGCTGGCTGTGGAGTATCTGATTGTTGTGCTGAGTCAGCAGATGTGGGATTTGCGGCAAAATCCAGGGTGGTCCTTGTGCTAAGCTCTTTAATACTGGGTACTAGTGTTGTCGTGGCCAATCTGGTGCAATCAGGATTATCTTTGGCTCTTCTTGTCTGGCTTTTATGAGTACTTTTGGAAGGAGAGGTAGTGGTGGGAAAGCGTACACTTGTAGGTTTTTCCAGCTGAATGAGAGGGCATCTACTTTCCATGCTTGAGGATGGTAACTCCTTGTGCAGAATTTCTGTAGCTGGTAGTTCATTGGGGATGCAAACAGATCTATGTCCGGGCTCCACCATTTCTGTGTTATCATTCTGAATATTTGTGAATTTAATTCCCATTCGTGGGGATCCATGATGTTTCTGCTTAAGTCGTCTGCCAGTGTGTTTTTCTCTCCTGGCAGGAATTGTGCTTGCAGATGAACTTGATAGTTTAGAGCTGTGTTCCACAAGGTCATGGCTTGTCTGCAGAGGGGGTAGGAATGAGAAGCTGCTGTAGTGTCAACATTTTGAATTTCGGAACATCCAGGTAAGTGTTTAGAGAAGAAAGATCCAGAATGGGCCTCCAGGCTTTGTCTTTTCTGGGAACCAGAAAGAGTCTTGAGTAAAATCCTTGTCCTTGTTCCTGTGGTGGTACCTTTTGAATAGCTCTCATGTCTATGAGTGCTGTAATTTGTTTTTGAGCCTCTGCCCATTGATTTTGTGGCATATTTGGCATTCCTTTTAACCTTGGCAGAGTGTGAAAGTAGAACCTGTAACCTTGAGATACAATGTTGAGAACCTATTTGTCTTTGGTGATCATATGCCAATTGTGATAGAAAAGTGCCAGTTTTCCTCCCAAGGGGGCTGCCAAGAGAGAGCTGTTTGGCAGCTGTAGTGGGAAGTCATTGGGCTGCTTTTTATATGGTTGGGGCCTGTCTTCTCCTTCTTTCTGGCCTGGTGCACCCCATTGTCGAGGCCTGTAAGGAACTTGTGGTTGACCTCTACCTCTTGGACGTCTGTATCTGCCCCTTTGAGGACTGTCTGTAACTGGAAAGGACCAATTCTCTGTTGGCCAATTTCTGCTAAATCGAGGAGGCTGAACCTGTAAGAAATCTTTCACCGTTTGCATAGATTTTGCCTTATCCTCCATTTTCTTTAATACCTCTTCTGCCTTAACTCCAAATAACACATCCTGCTGCAAAGGTGCATCCAATAATTTTGCTTTAACATGATCTGGTAACGTATGTTCTTTTAACCAAGCATGTCTTCTAATGACAGAGCCTGTAACTGCTGCTCTACAGGAGGCCTCTAAAGAATCAAAACCACATTGCAAAGTATGTTTTCCCACTTGTTCAGCAGCATGCAATAAATCCTGCATTTCTTTAATATTAGGAGGATCTGAATCTGGAAGCATTTTTTGTTTCAACGGAGACATCAAAAATTGCTGATATTTTAACATATGACATTGGCAATTTAAGGCTCTCATTGCTAAAGTTGCAGACGTATATACTTTCTTTCCCCATCTGTCTAATGCTCTGGCATCTCTGTCCGAGGGAATGGGATTCTTTGCTGATGAGGCCTTAACTCCTTTGGGTCCCTGAGAATTAGTTTCAGGGTCAGCAACAGGGCTTTTATACAGAAATTTGTGTGAATCCGGGACTCTGTTGTATCTGTCAGGTTTAACTGGGGCTGGAGGTAAGGAATCAGGATTTAAGCTGGATTCAGTATACACATCATCCACAATGTCTAACACTGGCGGAATAGCTAGGGGTCTGTGTTGAGGTAATAAAAGGAAGTCGCTGAGCCTTTTCTTGGATTCTGAATAATCCCGGCCTTCCCAATGGAAATGCTCCCTCATGGTATGTAAGGTTTCCCCAAAGGAGTAGTCCTCAGGTGGAGAGGCTGATGGAATTGATTCCTCAGCATCAGAATCCTCATAAGGGGGTAAAGAATATCCTAGGTCTGAGGATGAATCTGAAGAAATGGACACCTGGTCGGATGAGTCATAATCTGCATCCTGTCTAGGCCTTTTATCAGGAGGGGGATGGGAACCCCTGATCAGAGTGATTAGATCTTCGGCCATTTTGAGCATTTGTTTCTTAGGAATGGAGGCTTGTCCTGGAGAATGCTGTATTTGTTTCTTAAAGGAGGCTTAGACTTAGCAGAGGGTTTAATGCTTAACTGAGTAGGTCTGAAGACACCCTCTGAAACTGCGGGATGCTCAGCTACTCCGGATCTCTCTGTAGGGTTAGTCTCGGTAGGCTGAAAAACTTGTGCATCCGAAGGCCCAGCCATCTCCACATGGGAGTCGGAGGCGGCCTGTGGTTCTGCAGAAGCAGTCGTCAGGGGCTGCTAAGGCGCCTCGCTGAAAACCGGAGAACCGGCGACTGGCCTAGAAGAGGCTTCGTCGTCAGTTTTGGGCCTCGGAAGCCTGTCCTTGTCTTTGTGCTTTTTATGTATACCGGTCGTCGGAAGTTCCGACGGCATGGTGTAATTGAATTTTCTGCCAAAATAATGTCGGGCAAAATCAAGCCGACGTTTAATAGTGCGCTTGTTAAACCTAGCACAAAACCGACAACCAGTGACGTCGTGGTCTGGGCCTAGGCATGGGATACAACAGGAATGGAAATCCTTATGAGGTATTTGCTTCCCACAAGAAATACAGTTATTAACTTTTACTGACATCGGTCTGAGGCAAGAAAAAGTTTCCCCAATGGGGTACTTAGCTTTGTAGAAGACTTCGGTTCTGGATTCGGAACGAAAATCTCAGGAGTCGGCCGACCGGCACTTGCGAACTGCTTTTGCTTCGGGCACCACGCGGCAAGAAAGACTGAAGAAAATGGCGTCGGCTGCATCTTTTATACCCCTGCCGCACTGACGTCAGGGAGGAGGCGACAGCAACCGACGCCGGACCAAGACTTTGGAACTCAGGCCGACTGGGGAACCGCCTGACGGCAGGATAACCCAAGTGTAATGACTGCAGCAGTGTAACACGATGAACATCTTGCAAAGTTAAAAGTGTACAGAGAAACACAGTTTACAACCCAGAATCACATACACTCTGACAAAGGCTGGCAGGCAGTCCCCAATGACGACAACAAGAAAAATAAGTGTAAAGTAAGTAACGTTAGAAAATGTGGGTCAAGATCTTTTCACCTGATGCAGAAGACGCAACAATTTAAGGCCTAGAGAATGAAAAAACATAGCAGTACAAGAGACAACTGAGGGGAAAACATATATGCGTGAACATAACTGAAATTAAAGCACATAAAAGGAAAAAAAGACTTATTGTGAAGTTATTTTAGGTACAAAATCCTACAGGGGATTACAGCAATGGGTTTATTCTGTATGAGACAAAGAATTATGGCAGTTCGCATTGCAAGGCCCTTTGTGGCCCAGTGATTTATTTGTAGCAGTATCTCTTCCTTCTCCCATAGCAGTATTTGTTTTCACATTTGCAACAACACTGGGCATTTCTAATGCATACAGAGTACACAACTGGGATGTTAAAACTTTATCAGCCATTTTATAATCCATCAACATCCTGAGACCATGACATTTTGAATATATAATTAGAAAAACCTTTCAATGTTTAATCTGTCTTGCTTAAACCTTACTTCAACATTTCAGCTCTCCAGAAACGCATATTTAAGGGTCTTTCTAGATCTCTAAATAAAAACCTGTCACATAAACCCTTAATGGTGTTGCAAAGAGTAACTTGGAATGAAATCTCTTCCTGTATTTGACCATTGCGGGGGCATCATCTGTAAAATAGGACACTAAACAACTAACGTACCGAGAATTTCTTTTTAAATGATCTTGTCACCAGTGAATGTATTTTTAAGGTACTGTTGTACATGTATAAATAACTTGGTGCAAATTACACAATACGACAATAATTTAATAATTCTCATTCATGTCACATATCTATTAGTATAAAATAATACATACTTATCAAACACCAGTGTACAGACAACTTGCTGAGCATACATTTTCCCTTAATATTTGCTATTAGCCATAAACGTGATAGCAAGCGTGGAGTAGCAGACCTCTCCTATTAGGTACTTCAATAATGTAATTTTCACGTGCCCTGTTGTCTTACAATCTTTCTTTCCCAGTCCTGTCAATCATTCTCTTCTATAGGCACACAATGTTTCAAACTGTCTTTACCAGCCATGCTGTGGTATACATTTGAAACACCTGGCTTCCTCCTTTCCTGAAGTGTACAGCTGTGTAAGATCTTACCATAATGAGAAGTTATGTACTTACCATAACGTTCCATGTTAGCTGTCTTCTTCTCGCCTTCTTTCTTGCTGGATGGGTTCGGAGCCGAACCTCGGCTCCGACTCGGCCTATTACTAAAGCTCGAGAGCTATTTTTACTGGCTCGAGGCTATACTATGTCCCATAATGCTAGGCGTCATATACCCAGATCTCGTTTGATAGCTAACACTATGGACATACATGTCCCCCCAGAAGAAAAGAATAAATCTATCTAATATATGTAAAAATAAGCTCTTCTACATATATCTCTTACAAGGGCTACCAAAAAGGGAGCAAGAGAGCTAGCTGAGAAGATAACTCTGGTGACAAAAAATACCTCACAAGATACTCTAGGTCTTTCCAGGCTAGGGGGATGGAGGATGGGACGCAAGAAAGAAGGCGAGAAGAAGACAACTAACATGGAACGTTATGTTAAGTACATAACTTCTCAATGTTAAGTTGTCAATCTCGCCTTCATTCTTGCTGGATGGGACAGCGTCCCTAGCACCTTAGTCCTGGGTGGCTCAATGGAACAGACTCTTGAGTACAGTGGAACCAAAATCAGCCCGACTTCTGGAGGCAATGTCCAGTTTGTAATAAGAAATGAAGGTATGAAGGGAGGCCCATGTGGCCCCTGCACAAATAGAATCCATAGGTAACCTTGCTTGAAAAGCTACTGAGGAAGCTAATGCTCTAGTTGAATGAGCTCTAGGCTTGGTAGGGGGCTCCTTATGCCTCAATTGATAGATTAACGTGATAAGAGAGGTCAACCATCTGGACAAGGTTACTTTAGAAACTGGAAGGCCTTGCTTTCCTTCCGCGTAAGACAGGAAGAGCTGTTCTGATTTTCTCGACTGTTTAGTTCTATCGAGTTAGAAGCGTAGTTGACGGTGAACGTCTAAACAATGTAGTCTTCTATCAGTATAATTTGGGAAGAAGACTGGGAGATCAATAGTCTGATTCAGATTTTTTTCAGAAAGTACTTTAGGTAAAAAGGAAGGATTGGTCCTAAGAGACACTCTATCTTTGTGAAAAACAAGATAAGGGGGGCGCACAGAGAGAGCGTGTAGTTCCGAAACCCTTCTCGCTGAGGTAATGATTACCAAGAAAAGTGTTTTCCACGAGAGCAGTTTTAACGAGCAGGAAGCAGCTGGTTCAAAAGGAGGAAGAATTAAAGAAGACAGTACCAAATTTAGATCCCACTGTGGAGGAGGGTCTTTAACCAGGGGCCTAAGTAATAAGAGTTCCTTTTAAAAAGGCTTTGCAAAGCTTGTGGGACATAATACTGGTCTCTGACAAGCCAACGTGGAAATTTGCAATAGCCGCCAACTGGACCCTGATAGTGGCTGAGGAAGAGCCCGTTTGGAAAAGTTCCGCCAAAAACTCTAGAACTGTTTGGACAGGAGCTGTGAAAGGGTCCACTTGATTTTTCCTTGCCCAAATAGAGAAACGCTTCCATTTACGAGCATACGTCCTTCTGGTGTTAGACTTGTGACAGGCAAGGATGATATCACGTACTGACTGAGAAATTAAGGGAAGCCTGGCTAGGGTTGGAAGTGGAGCAACCAAGCTGTGAGGTTGTGAGGTTGAGAGATGGAAGGGATTGGTGCAGCCCACCCGATTGATGGGTCAGAAGGTCTGGCACTGGGTCCAGATGCCAGGGCTGCTCTAATAGATGACGTTGCAGGAATGGAACCAAACTTGTCGGGGCCAGTAAGGGGCAATGAGGATCATCCTGGATCTCAAGGCAGTTGCTTTCTGGACTAACTGAGTAATTAAGTGAAAAGGGGGGAAAGCATATAGAAGACCCAGGGGCCAATCGTGGACTACAGCGTCTCTGGGAGGGAGACCCGGAAGAGGAAAGATGGTGAAGAAATCCTGACACTTGCTGTTTTGAGGGGTTGCGAAAAGTTCGCAGCAAGGCTGACCCCACCTTCTGAATATATGTTCCGCTACTAGCTGGTTGACAGACCACTCGTAGGGCATGAGAATGGCCCTGCTCAGTCTGTCCGCTATGACGTTGGACTTCCCTGGAATATGCATTGCTACCAGAAACCGTTGAGAAGAGATCGTCCACTGCCAAAGTCTGAGCGCTTCCCGACATAGGGGGTAGGACCTGGTTCCGCCCTGCTTGTTGATGTACTACACTACAGACATATTGTCTGTCTGAATTGCAATCGTCCCGGTGGGTAGAGAGTTCTGAAGGGCCTGCAACGCCAAAAGTACCGCTCTCATCCAAGACATTTATGTGTAGGTGGCACTCGAAGGGTTGCCATGTGCCCTGGACTGTCCTGCCCTGAAAATGCCCCCACCCCCACCCGATCAGGAAGGCATCCGTTGTCACGGTGGCAACCGGAGGGAGGAGAACAACAGGTCTGCCTTGGAGCACCTGAGGCGAGACCATCCACCAAGAGAGGTGTCTCTTGCATGACTGAGTGATGAGAATGTTGTGAGACATGGGAAGCTGCTGAAAGGACCATTGGGAAAAAAGCATCCACTGCAGTAGCCACATATGAAAATGAGCTAGGGGGAGCAAGGTGATTGTTGCTGCCATTAGACCAAGTGTTTTTAGTACAAATCGGGCTTGGACCCTGTCCTCCTGTAGTAGGATTTGAACATGGCTGCGAATGTCTGAAACTCTTTGTGTAGGTAGTTTTGCTGACAACTCCACCGTGTTTAACACGGCGCCTATGAAGGTAATATGCTGACAAGGCGACAAGGCAGACTTTTCGAAGTTTATAGAGATGCCTAGCGCTTTGCACATTTGCACAGCGTAATCCCTGGCTTAAAGTAGCTGGTGCCTGGTGGTGGCAGTAAGGAGCCAGTCATCTAAATATGGAAACACCTGGAATCCTAGTCGTCTCAGGTGAGCCGTAACCACTGCCATGCATTTGGTAAACACCCTGGGGGCTGTGGTGAGGCCAAAGGGCAGGGCTCTGAATTGGTAGTGACTGGCTCCCAGCCAGAAGCGGAGAAACCTTCTGGAGCGCCTGTTCATTTTGATATGGCAGTACACATCCTGAAGATCTATAGAGCACATCCAATTGTCCTGACCCAGAAAGGGTAGAATGGACTGTAGCGTGACCATCCCGAACTTCGTTCTTTGAACAGACTTGTTCAGCCTGCTGAGATCCAAAATAGGTCTCCAGTCCCCCATCTTTTTTGGTACCAAAAAGAATTTGGAGTAGATTCCGGATCCTTGTTGGTCTGCTGGGACTGGCTGGATGGCTCTTTTTGACAGCAGCTTTGAAATTTCAGACGCTGCTTGATCTCTCAGACCGGGCGGAACGTCTGGAAGAGGCCCTTTTGGTTGTTGCGGGGTGTGGATAAAGGGGATTCTGTAACCCTCGGATATGATTGACCGTACCCATCTGTCTTGCGTAAGGGAATGCCAGGCTTCTGGGTACAGTGAAAGTCTTCCCCCGACTGCCTCCAAAGATGGACAGTCAGGCAGCTCCTCAGAGGTGCTGGAAGGGTTTGTCAGAGAAAGATTCTCCGCTGATTTTGCGGACCCCCCCTGCCCCTAGGGCGGCGTCTGTTATTGTTCCCTCCTCTGCCTCTGGGGGGGAGCTCACCACGTGCGTCAGGCAGTACTTCCTGGTGTTTACGGAACCACATCTTTCTGCCCTTTTGACCATTAGGGTATGGTCTAGAAGGTTCAGAAAAACGGACTCCCACGGCAGAGAGAGTCTTGCCTTCCTGCTCACACCTGGTCAATGTATCCTTCACTTGAGGTCCAAACAGGGCAGAACCGTCAAAGGGGGTGTTAGTGAAGGACGCCTTGAAGGAGTCAGCAAAGTTGCAAAGCCGCATCCAGGCGTGTCTCCTTAGAGCAACGCCCGTGCCTGCGGCCCTACTCGCTCCATCGGCTGCATAAAAAATGAGCCGCATGGAGGAGTTCACAATAGAGTTCAGGGTCCCCAGCTGGGAGTTGATCTTTTCCTGAGACCCCACAGCTGTTGGGTTCTGTAAGGTATCACCCAGTTCTTTAAGGAGGTCTCTCTGAAGACGGGTGAAATGGCACAAGTAATTCAGCGACCGCGTGGCAAAGGTCGCTGAAGAAAACATCCGCTTGCCATATCTATCCATAGTCCTAGACTCCTTATTAGGAGGACAGACAGGTACCGAAGGGTCAGCCAACTCCTTCTTAGTGGCTGCCGCCGCCACCACCATGGCATCAATGGGGACGCCCTTAGAGAGAAACTGCTTGTCTGCTGGGGCTGTAATAAATTTTGAAGGCCTACGGGGAGTTGGTTCCATAGTATCTGGAGCCGTCCATGCTTTCTGAGCCACCACCTCCATGAGTGGGTCAAAAGGCAGGGACACCCTGGAGGTGGAAGGGCGAGAACCGAACGCATCCAGGTACACCGACTCGTCCTCGGAAGGGTTAAGGGCAGACCAGTTCCCCCTCTGTTTAAGGATCTCTAGGATGTCAGAAAAGGAGACATCCTCAGAGGGGGACCTTGGGGACCCTTCCGAATCATCTAGGTCAGTGTCAGATGTCACTGACTCAGGGGAGTCGACATGCTTCCTCTTGCATGTCCTCTTCCGAGGGGGCTCCCCTGCAGGCTCAGAGGAGGCCTCGGAAGAGGAGGAAACACCCAATGGAGCGGCCTGGAGTGCCGGTTCTCCGCGCTTGGGTTCGGGAGGGTAGACAGGGGCCGAAGCAGGCACCATGGAGGGAGGGGCCAACGAGGCCGACCGTGGCGCTGGTATGGGAGCCAGCACGCTCTTCATGACCTCAAAGGCACCCCTGTCAGGCAGGGAAGAGGGACCCAGCTCTGAGGAGATGAGAGCTCCTCCCAGCACTGAGAGGGACGGCTCCGAGGTGAACGTCGGGGCCAAACTCACCTGTGCCGAGGCTCCGAGAGGGAGAACGGGGTTGGACAAGGGTCTGATGCCACTCGCCCCGTTGGAGCCGACGAGGGAGCTTCGACGCCCAGACCCCTCCAAGGACGGAGCCAATGAAGGGATCGGAGCCGACGAAGGAACCGATAACTGAGGGATCGGTTCCGACGCCCCAACGGTACTAACCTCGACGACCTCCGGCTCCGAACTCAGCAGAGTAGTCGGAGGAGGAACTTGAGCAGGCATTGGGGTAGCCCCTGTCTGTTGAGACGGGCTATGCAATAACTGGGCCAGCGCCTGCGTCTTTAAAAGCCTGCTGACTACCCTCTCGAGGTCATGGTCCGAGAGCTTGGAAGACCTGGAGGAGTGAGACCTATGGCTCCGCTCCGACAGCAAGCGGGACTTTGGAGCCGATCTAACCGACTCCAGTGAAGGAGACCTGGAGCGTTTTCGGCTTGGGGACGGCACCAACACCAAAGCCGGAGCCGACTGAGGCCTCGATGAATCTGTTCCAGCTGGAACCGACGAGGCAGAAAGAGGACCGCTCGGCACCGGCTCCGAACATGGAGCCTACGATTTGGCTGGCTTTGAAGGTTTTCCGGACATAGGCTTGGGCGGAGAACCTTCAGGCTTTAATAAGCCTCTGAGAATGAGCTTATTTCTGCATTCCTGCAGGACTCTGGGGCTAAAAGCGTGACAGATGGAACAAGAGTCCTGCAGGTGCAGAGGGCCCAAACAATACACACAAGAAGTGTGACCGTCTGTCAGAGACATCTTCTGACAACACGAATCACACGTCTTGAATCCCGATACCTTGGTATCTTTGGACATGATACCACAGGGTCGAGACAAAGAATCTAAACAAGAACACTAACACACTCAACAAAAAATTTAAATTAAGCTAACTAGTAAAAAAAAGACAGAAATTCCACACACACACACTAAGGGGAAAACTGTACTAACTACTGAAGGGAGGGTTAGGGCCGTCCACCTTAAGGGTGGAAAAAGGGTAGGGAAAAACTACAGAAAAAGGGTAGGGAAACTAGTCGCTACTCTCTAAAACAGTAATTAAATAAACTAATGAGAAAAATATCTATCAAAAACTAACTGTAGATACAAAATTTTTAAATACGACCTGGAGCCGGTGAAAATGCAACCTCGTAGCTGAAGCGGCAAACGAGATCTGGGTATATGACGCCTAGCATTATGGGACATAGTATAGCCTCGAGCCGGTAAAAATAGCTCTCGAGCTTTAGTAATAGGCCGAGTCAGAGCCGAGGTTCAGCTCCGAACCCATCCAGCAAGAATGAAGGCGAGATTGACAACTTAACATCAGTAGTTATCTTTCGCCTCACTGCCACAGTACTCTTTACAGAAGGGATGTCCTGCCAAAGACAGCCCAATATATGGCTAATATACCAAAACCTTTAAATCTTATAGTTGCAGTTTGTCACATGTATGCTTCCAGCGTAAAGCATACTGCATAAAGTTGACTTATGGATGCAAACACTCAACTGTATTGCCCCAGGAGGAACAGTATACCCTAAGGGACAAACGAGAACATACACATCCATAAGGAAAAAGGATGTATGGAACAGGAAGCAAGGACCCCTCAGCCAGAAGGCCAGCAAAAGTACAAGAGCGAGAGGAAGAAAACAGGGGAAGAAGGGATTGACTGCATACTGCAACAGTGAAGAGAAGGAAATCTACTGTTATGGTAAGATTTAACACAATTGTAATATGTCCTTCCAGTAATATCTGTTGCAGTACTCTTTACAGAAAGGAAAGTACAAGAGTTACGAAGGCGGCTGGGAACGGGAAGACAAAGAAGATCCCTCTGCAAAACTCTGCAGAACAGCCATGGCACAACCAGCCCTGGCCCTGGAAATCACATCCAATTTATAATGTTTAGTGAAAATATGAACAGAGGACCAAGAAGCAGCTTCAAGCATAAAATTGGTGTCCAAACCCTTGACAAATGCACCAGATAAGGCAACCATTGTAGCAGAATGTGCCTTTACAGACAAAGAATGATATTTGTCATAAAATGAACAACAAAAAAATGGCCTTAGAAATCCAGGATGAGATGGCTTGCTTGGAAATACACAAACCCAAATTCCTGGAATGAAAAGAAACAAAAAGTTGGTCAGACTTGTGAACTGTGTATTTGTGTATTTTATTCAAATAATACTGGAGATGTCTATGCAGATAAAAGTTGTAAAGAACCTTCTCACTGGCAGACTGTGGTGCAGGTAAAAAGGAAAAGGAAGGTGAATAAACTGATTAAGGGACAGTTCATTAACCACCTTGGGCATAAAGAATTAGTTCAAAGGGACACCTGCCTCTGTGAAAAACTAAAAAAGGAGGAATAGCTATAAGAGCCTGAAGTTCAGACACTCTTCTTCTGTTGGCTCTTACTTCAGCCAAAAGTCTTTCAAGTACAGTGTTGCAAGGAAGCTGAACTAATAAATTCAAAAAAAGCTCAAGATAATTTTTCAAGTTTGAAATTGTGGTCACAAAAAGGCAGAACAGACTTTCTAGAGGCCTGACATGAAGGACGCCTTCAAGAAATTTCTTGACCTCAAACTGTGAGACTAAAGAGGATTCAAGGGCAGACAAGCAGAGACAGCTAAGTGAGTTTTAACTGAAGAATATGCCAACTCAGCATGGAGCAGATCACACAAATAAGACAGAACCAGAGGAATCCCCATAGACATGGGACCCTGGTGACTAGAGAGGCACCAGAGAGAAAACTTTTTCTATTTGGACAAATAAGACTTTCTGGTAGTGGGTTTCCTGGCCTTCTGCAAAACTCAGAGCACATCCTCTGAAAAGAGGTGCCAAAATGGAATCAAAACCCATTACCCACAGAGTTATCTGAAGAGTGGACAGGTGAAGACGGGCAAAATATCCCTCGTCTTGTGTGAGAAGATCCACCTGGTGAGGTAACTTGTAGTGATTGCTCCTGGAGAAGTGATTACGAAATGGGAACCAATACTGTCAAGCAAAGGGAGTTACCAGCAAGATTTTGGGAGAGTTCTGCCTGATTTTGTGCAGAACTCATGGCAACAGAAGAAGTGGGGAGAGGCATACAGAAACCTTCCCCTCCAAGGAAAAAAACAGGCTGTCCACTTTCCAAGCCAGGGTACTTGGTACTCGAACAGAAATGAGGAAGTTGTCTTTTCAGAGGGGAGGCAAAAAGATAGACCCAAAAAATACACCACTGATAGACTATGAGCAGAAACACGTCTCTGTGCAGTATCTACTTGTGATGCCTGTGTTTTGAACCTGCTCAATGAGTCTGTCACTACAGTGTGCTATGAAGGAATGCAAACCACTTGAAGAGTCACTTGACACCAGACAGCCAGATTCCATGCCTGAACAGCTAATCTGCAAAGGAGAGAAGCTCTTGTACCCTCCCCCATGCTTGTTGATGTACCACATCACAGTGTTATGTCTGTGAAGATTTCGGAGGGGGTTGGGGTGGAAAAGGAAATGAAAAGCTTGCAGAGCCAGAAGCAGGCTTCTCATCTCTTTTATGCTGATACACTCTGAACTCTGATGAGGAAGTCAGAGACCTTGGACCTTTAGAGGGCCACAAGAAGACCCCCACACCACATCTGAATCGTGCGAGAACAGTTCCTGAGAAGGAACTGGAGCCTGAAAGGATAGCCCCAGACTGAGAGAGAGAGACAGTTGTTGAATTTGTCACTGAAGCTCAAGTGTGAGACAAAGAATTAAAGGAACAGAAAACTCCACATGGTGGCAATGTTGAAGCCACACTAATTTGAGGTACCACTGTAGCTTCCTCATATGGAGCCTGGCAAGAGAAAGGACAGAAATAGTGGAGGCCATAAATGCCAGAACCCTGAAGAATTCCCTGGGTGAGAGGAAAGAGAAAGGAGGCACTGGGAAAAGGTTATCAGAGACAAAACCTAGGCAACAGCAAGAGAAGCCAAGATAGGAATAGGCTGAAGTCTGCACCTGAGAAAAAAGTACAGTTGTGTACACTTACCATAAATATAGATGTTCGAGTGTATTCACGGTTGCAGTCATTACATTTGGGTAATCCTGCTGGCAGGCTGCCCTCAGTCGGCCTGAATTCCAAAGTCCTAGGTCCTGCGTCAGCTGCTGTCGGCCCTTCCGACGTCAGGTCGTCACGAGTATAAGATACGTCCAACGCCATTTTCTTTAGTTTTTCTTGCCCCAGATGTCAGGTGCCTCCTAAAAGGGTACACAAAATTTATATATATATATATATATATATATATATATATATATATATATATATATATATGTAAATACATGCACCAATATAAACTTTACCTTCATCTACAAGCAAATACACCACATAGGTTGTATAAATCAGAGAAGGAAAGATAGGTTCCATCAGAAGAAACGGGGGATCGCGGGTGGGTAACTTGGACTGCAACAGTGAATACACTCTAACATCTACATTTAGAGTCCCAAAGCTATGGATGGGAGGCTGGAGCTAGCATTAGGAGCGGCTATGAGGCCCTGCAGAACTGCAGTGGCAAAGCCTGCCCTGGTTTTAGAGTAGAGTGGCAGATGATAGTGCTTTGTAAAGGTGTGCACTGAACTCCAAGTAGCAGCCTCTAAAATGTCCTTAGTTGGTACTCCCCTGAGAAAGGCTGCTGAAGTGGCTGCAGCTCTGGTTGAATGTGGCCTAATGCCCTTAGGCACTGGCTTGCCATGGTGTAAGTAGCAGAAACAAATGCAATGGCCTATCCACTTTGAAATAGTCTGCTTTGAGATAGCCTTTCCTTGTGATCCTGCAGTATACGCAACTAGTAACTGCTCTGTCTTTCTGAAAACTTTGGTTCTGTCCAAGTAGAATCTAAGCTGTCTGTGTACATCCAAAAAAATGCAGGATTCTCTCCCCCCTTGTTCTGTGGATTTGGATAAAAGGTTGGCAGATGAATAGTTTGGTTAAGAGCCACGCTGGAAACCACCTTAGGCATAAATGTTGGGTTTGTCCTCAGAGAGACCCTGTGTGGATAAAAAATAATAAAAGGTTCCACCGCCATGAGAGCCTGTAGCTCTGAAACTCGTCTTGCAGAAGTTATTGCTAGGAGCAGAGCTGTTTTCCAAGATAAAAACTTTATATCAGCAGTAGCAGCTGGCTCAAAAGGAGGCAGGGTGAGTTTTTCGAAAACATAGTTGAGGTCCCATGCAGGCATTGATGATCTCCTTGGAGGCCTTAAATTTTTGGCTCCTCTGAGGTACTGTTTTAATAATGGATGAGAAAAGATTGGTGGCTCTGTTTTGTAATAAGCTAAAATGGCAGAGGCATGAATTTTAATAGATGAAAAAGATAAGCCTTTGTCCAGCATCTCAGTTAAGTATTGCAAAATCTGAGGAATATTTGGCACAGCTGTATCAGTTCCTTGTGCCTGGTTCCAAACACAGAATCTCTTCCATTTTCCAGCATAAGATTTTCTGGTACTAGGCCTTCTAGCCTCCAAAATGACATCCATCACAGCTTTTTTGTATGACTACATTATCCGCCATGCTGCCAGGTTTAAAGTCCTGAGTTGGCTGTGCAGGATCTGTTTGTTTTGCTGGAACAGTAGATGAGGTATTTGAGGTAAGGTCCAAGCTGGGCATTGAGACAAGTTCTTTAGGATTGGGTACCAGCACTGGCGGGGCCAGTCTGGGGCAATCAGTATCATTTTTGGTTTCTCCTGTCTGACCTTTAGGAGTTCCTTGGGGAGGAGAGGCAGTGGGGGAAAGGCATATACTGATAGGTTTTTCCAGCTGAAAGACAGGGCGTCCACTTTCCATGCTTGTCTGTGATAAGTCCTTGTGCAGAATCTTTTTAGGTGGTAGTTGTGAGGGGAGGCAAATAGATCTATGTCCGGGCATCCCCATTTCCTTGTTATCATGCTGAAGACTTGTGGATCCAGCTGCCACTCGTGGGAATCCATGAGGTTTCTGCTTAGTTCGTCTGCCAGAGTATTTTTCCTTCCTGGCAGGAATTGTGCCTGCAGATGTACTTGGTAAGCTAATGCTGTGTCCCACAAAGTCATGGCCAGTCTGCAAAGGGGGTAAGAATGTGTGCCCCCTGCTTGTTTATATACCACATGACCGTGGTGTTGTCTGTCTTTATCAGTAGATGCCCCGGATGAAGTAGGTCCTTGAAGGCTGTTAGGGCATTCTGAACAGCTAGCATCTCTTTTTGATTGATATGTAGATGCATTTGGGTTGAGGACCATGTGCCCTGAATGCATCTTCCTGCCATGTGGGCCCCCCAGGCATAATCTGATGCATCTGTTGTTAGTATTTGCCTGGCTGGGGGTAATGTGAATGGTTGTCCCTTGTTTTGGTGACAAGCCTTTACCCACCATCGGAACTCCTATTGTAGGCAGGGAATGAGAGTAATCATTGTTTCCAGGCTGTGGCAATGTTGAGTCCAAACACTACTTAGCTACCATTGAAGTTTCCTCATATGCAGTCTTGCATATGGAATTAGTAGGATGCAGGATGCCATGAAGCTCAAAGCCTGCAGAATTTTTCTTGCAGATAACTGGGCCTTTGTTGCCAACATTTTGAAATAGGTAGTCAGTTGCCTTTGTTTGTCTGGCGTGAGATAAGCCATCTGAGCAGTTGTATTTAAGCTTGCACCCAGGAATATTATCCCTTGAGAGGGTACTAGTTTTGATTTATTTTCGTTGACTCTGTACCCTAGGCATGTTAGAAGTCTTTTCACAAACGACAGATGCTGTAGAAGAATGTCCTTGTTCTCTGCTTGAATTAGACAGACGTCCAAGTAGGGATATATTTGTATTCCTCTGTCTGCAGAATGCAATTACTGGTGCCGGGCACTTTGTAAAGACCCTGGGCGCAGTAGATAAGCCAAAGGGCAGTGCAGAGAATTTGTAATACATTGAACCAGCCTTGAATCTGCAGTATCTTCTGCATAATTTTCTGATTGGGACATGCAGGTATGCCTCTTTTAGGTCTAGAGTCACCAGCCAAGCGTTCTTGCCTAGCATGGGCAGAAGCTGCTGCAAAGTCATCATCTTGATCTTTGGTATATCCAGGAATGTGTTCAGAATACATAGGGTCCAGTATTGGTCTCCAGGTCTTGTCCTTTCCGGGTACCGGGAACACTTGAGTAAAATCCTTGTCCCTGCTCTTGCTTTGGTACTAGATGAATGGCCCCCATGTCCATGAGGGATGAGACTTGTTTTTGTGCCTCTGCCCATTGATTTTTTGGCAGATCTGGCCAGCCGTTTGCCTTTGGCAGGGTATGGAAATGGAACTTGTACCCTTGTGATACGATATTTAGAACCCAATTGTCCTGGATTATAATGCGCCAATTTTGAGAAAAAAGTGCTAATTTTCCCCCTAAGGGTGCTGCCAGGAGGTAAGTGCTTGGTGCAGGCAGGGGGAAGTCATTGGGACTGTTTCCTGTATGGTTGTGATTTGTCTTCTCCAACTTTGGAGGTAGAAGCACCCCATTGCTTTGACCTGTAGGAACCTTGCACCTGGGATCTGCCTCTAGGGTGTCTGGATCTGCCCCTTTGAGGCCTGTCTGACACAGGAAAGGACCAATTCTTTGTAGGCCAGTGTCTACTAAACCTAGGTGGCTGTAGTTGTAAAAAATCGTTGACAGTTTGCATAGATTTAGCTTTGTCCTCCATTTTCTTTAACACCTCCTCTGCCTTAACACCAAATAAAGTATCATGCTGTAAAGGTGCATCTAATAATTTAACTTTGACATGATCAGGCAGATATTGTTCCTTTAACCAAACATGCCTCCTAATTACAGAACCCGAACCTGCGGCCCTGCAGGAGGCCTCCAAAGAATCAAAACCACATTGTAAAGTATGCTTTCCAACTTGTTCAACTGCATGCAATAAATCCTGCATTTCCTTGTTTTCTGCACATTCAGAGTTTAATAACATTTTCTGTTTAATAGGTTCAAGGTTCATACTAGGCTATCTGCCCTAGGGCATTTATAAGCCTAGCCAGAGTGTGTTTGGCTTTCGCCACCCATTTTAAATTAATTTTGCTATGCCCTTTTTTGAGGTTAGTATACTGTGCCCTCTGTCTAACAGTGACACAGAAGTGATACCCAGGGTAAACCTACGATCTCCCATCCACTCATCAAGATTCCTCTTGAAGAGAGTCAATGAGGGACTCTGCCTAACCTGGACTGGGATTTTATTCCAGAGTGAAGGGAGCCTCTGGGTTATGAATCTGTCCCTCCAGCATGTCCTATTTATTTCAGTGCTGAGGTTCAAGTCTCTCGAGCGCATAGCTCGATGGGATTTGGATTTTCTGAGGTACAGCATGTCCATTAATTCTGGGTTGGGTATGGCTTTATACATCAGGCACAGATCGCCTCTGAGCAGGCGGTATATGCCACTGAGTAGAGCTGGAGTTTCTTTAACCGGGCAGCATACGGCATCTGTTTGAGCCCTTTGATTCTCTTGGTGAGGTACTTTTGGGGTCTTTCCAGTTGCTGCAGGTGTCTGGTAAGGTACATCCCAAAAGGGGCATTGTACTCAATTATGGGCCAGATGAGGGATGAGTAAAGAGGCACGATGACCTCCCCTGATCTAGATGTGAATCCCTTCATGATTAGGTGGGCTATATAAAATGTTTTTCTAACCACTTTGGCCACGTGGTTGTCAAATGAGAGATTGCTATCAACTTGGGTCCCCAGGTCCCTAATCACTTCTTCCATACTTAATGGATTACCACTTATGTGGTAATTTGTGGGCACTTTGTTTTTGCCAAAGGGGATGACTATACACTATCCCTATACAGAATAAAGCCCTTCCTCACACCTGAAGCTAGGATAACCTTAGCCCAAACACACCTTATCTCTACCCTTTTGTATGCTTCCTCTATTTACACTAATCTATCTAAAAGTAACCTTAAGAAACTTACTACATCTTACCACAATATTGCCCGCTTTGCCACCACATCCCAGTTTAGAGCTCACCACTGTCTAAACCTAAAACAACTACACTGGCTGAAACTCCCTAACAAGCTAATTTTTCAACAACTCTTAATTGCACATACAATTCTATACCAACCTTCTAAAACACCAGCTCTTTCTAACCTCTTGACTCCCTATATCAACCTGAAACAACTACGTTCCTCTGATAAATTATTTGTTAATATTACCAAAATTATGAATTCTGCAGGCAATTGCCTTTTTTCTAACTCAGTAGGTAAAATATGGAATAATCTTCCATCTGATTTGTCCTCTTTGCCTACTCTCCCACTATTTAAGAAACAACTTTTAATACATCTTAATAAATTCTGGCTTTGCTCTTGTACCAACCCAGACTAGCCTGTTGGCACCCTTAACTTTGTCATAAACTTTTTTTATCCACTTGGATTTCATCTTCTACTTCAACTGAGATATTATCCCCTTTCATTGTAAATATTACTTAACTCATTACAAAACAAAACAAAAAAACAAACAAAAAAAAAAAAAAACCAAGAATTGTCTGTGTTTATGATTTGATACCTTGTTATATTGTTTTGCTAGTTGCTAACCTCTAACCTAACTTCTTTCTGACCTAGGATGATTCTGATTAGTTAAGATCTTTAATATTTGTACTTACATTTTTTCCCTTTGTATAATACATTTGTACTATGTCTTGTTATGCATTTCCAATACTGTTTTTAACCTCTGGAGCTTTTCTCCCCGGGCCTCCACTGAAAATGGACATTAATCCAGCTGGACTAGCCCGGTCAACAAATGTAAAATAAAATAAATAAATAAAAAAAATTTTTGGCGTTTAGCTTGAGGCCAGGGCTCTGGCACCAGTTGTCGGTTTCTATGAGGCCCTTTTGGAGGATGCTTGTGTCGGCTGGAGAGTCGATTATGGTGCCCAGTTTGCAGTCATCTGTGAACTTGGTCAGCCACAGTCCTTCTGTGTTGGCCTGTACCTCTGAGAAATATATACCGAACAAGAGAGGTCCCAGGACTGAGCCTTGTGGGACGTCACTTGTAACTGGTTTGGAGTCTGACATGGCTCCAGCAATTCTAACCATGTGGGTTCTGTCCTTGAGCCAGTTTGCAACCCATCTAGTGACATAGGGGTTTATATTTAAGCTGGTGAGCTTATCTATAATGCCCAAGTGGGGTATTGTATCAAAGGCTTTTGCGAGGTCCAGGTAGGCTGTGTGGACCATCTTCCCCTCGTCAATGGCCTTGGTGACTGTTTCAAAGAAATTGACCAGGTTTAAGAGGCAGGATCTGCCCTTAACAAAGCCGAACTGGGTAGGATCCAGTGTCTGTCGGTCCCCAATATCTTTATTTATAAGGTCCATGATGATCCTTTCCATAGCTTTGCAGACCAAGCTAGTCAGGCTTATGGGGCGATAGTTTCCAGGATCAGTTGAGGCACCACCTTTGTGGAGAGGGACCACCGTTGCTGTATGCCACTCTTTGGGTACATATCCTGTAGTAAGGCTGAGATTGAACAGTAGTTTTATGTTTGGGTTTAGCTCTTCTTGGAGTTCATGTAGGATGCAGCCCGGGACACCGTCTGGTCCCATTGATGCTGTGTTTTTTTGCTTTGGAGAGGGCAGCTCTTACCTGAACATCTGAGATGTCAGGGGGGCAGCACTCTGCTGGGACAGATATTTGCCCTTTTGGTGGGGAGGGGGGGGGAGAAGTTTGCGCTGAACCTGTCAGTTAGGATGTTGGCAATGTCTGTGGGTTCGGTGAATTTTTTGTCATTTTGGACTAAATCTGAGCATATCTGGGAATTCCCACCCAGGTTCCTAACATAACTAAAGAAAGCCTTGTGATTATCCTTAGTGCCCTGTGCAATTTTTCTCTCGAAGCTGGCCTTAGACGATTTTATGAGTGCCCGTAGTTTTTTGCTAATACTGATCAGAGATGCCTTCCCTTTTTGGGATTTTGCTCTATCATGTAGTAGCTTCCTCCTTCTATTGTATAGTTTGTTTATGGCTGGGGTCCATCAGACAGGACGTCTGCCTTTGGAGGATTGGGTCTTGGTTTTATTTGGGATTGCATGATCCATGCATTCCTGAATGTGTTCATAGAATGCGTTTATAAAGGATTCTGTGGTCTGGGCCATATTTTCCACAGGCCCGGGGGCTTTGAAGGATTCCACCTCAGTTTTGAGAAGTGTGAAATTTTCTTTAGAGAAGTTTTTCATTGTGGTTTTCTGGGCAGGGGGTGGGGTCAGGATGTGAATATCCAGTGAGATTAGTTTATGGTCTGATCTTACCAGTGAGGGATACACTTCTGGTCTGGAGCATAGAGTCCCCATGTTGGTGATGATCAGGTCCAGTATGTTTTCCCCTCTTGTGGGAGTGGTAACAAGTAGTTCCATAGCATTTGAGTTTATAAATTCTAGGAACCTTTGGGCTAGGGTGTTGGAGCTAGAGTAATGCTCCCAGTCTATGTTTGGGTAGTTGAAGTCGCCCAATATAATGGTGTTTGGAGAGACCTTCATATTTTCCAGTGTTCTCAGGAAGGCCGAGTGGAGTTCCTGGGTTTGGGAGGGTGGTCTGTAGCAGGCTATAAACTGGAAGGCAGTTTTGCCCACTGTTAGTTGCACATGGATAGTCTCTGATGCTTTGTGCTGTGCCACCAACCTGGAGGTGTGGGTATCTTTGACGAATATTGATACTCCCCCTCCTTTTATGGTTCGGTCCAAGTTTTGGGGCCGAAAAGCATGGTATGAGGTATAACCTGGTAGTGCTGGGGTGCTCTCGGGAGCCTTGAACCAGGTTTCTGTTACTGCACAGATATCGATATTCTCCATGCTAAGGAGAGTTTTGAGTGCATGCATCTTGAGGTTTAGACTTCTGGCGTTGAGTAGCATTACTCTTAGTTTGTTATCCCTTGTGATACCTACGGAGGTGGGTTTGTCTTTTGAGCCTTGCCTAAAAAAGGCACTATGGGGGTAGCAAGAGCCTTTGCCAATATCCGAAAGCCCAGGGGTGATAGGTGCAAGCCGTCCCTAGCGAAGCATCGTGGCTTGTCGAGCATGTCATCTCAGGCTGACAGGCATTGGATCCCCTTTGAATGACACCAATACTTAAGCCAATTGTTGAAATTGATCATCTTGTCTTCATATTGTGGCATCATTCTTGGTGAAGGTAAGATGCTACTCAAGGTCAGGGTCATACCGGCCTGGGCTACATGCTCAGAGAGCTCCTCTATGTCTCTTTTCATGTAGTCCAGGGAGGTACGTCTCAGGTCATTCACACCAGCATGGGCAATGACTGAATCATATTTGTACTTGCCTTGGAGTGACCTGAGTGCTTGTGTTATGTGGCGGATCCTAGCGCTCGACAGGCAGCTCACCGTGACCTTCTCCTTGTTCAGCCTGGTGAGCGGGACGTCAGTGTGCCTGACGATAGAGTCACCTATTACAAGCTATGTCATGACATGTTGCAGATATTATGAGCATATGAAACTGACAGTTTAAGGCCCTTACAGCCAAGTTAGCAGATGTGTAAACCTTTTTTCCCCATCTATCCAGTGCCCTAGAATCTCTGTCAGAGGGGGTAGGGTTTTTTTGCTGCGGAATCCTTAATTCCTTTGGGACCCTGTGAAATAGTTTCTGGGTCTGCAGCAGGGTTTTTAAAAAGGAATTTATGAGAGTCTGGAACACTGTAATATCTGTCAGGCTTAACAGGAGCTGGAGGTATGGAGTCACGGGTAAGACTAGACTCCGAAAACACATCATCTACAATATCTAACGCAGGTGGAATGGCTAGTGGCCTGTGTTGAGGTAGTAAAAGGAAATCCCTGAGCCTCTTTTTAGATTCAGAAAAATCTTGGCTCTCCCAGTAGAAATGCTCCCTCATGGTATGCAAGGTTTGCCCAAAAGAATGGTCCTCTGGAGGAGAAGCTGAAGGTATAGATTCTTCAGCATCAGAATCCTCATAGGGGGGAAGAGAATATTCCTGATCAGAAGAGGAATCAGAAGAAATAGAGACCTGATCTGAAGATTCATAGTAAGTCTCTTGCCTAGACCTCTTATCAGTAGGGGAATGGGAACCCCTGATTAAGGTAATTAAGTCTTCGGCCATTTTGAGCATCTGTTTTTTAGGCATAGAGGCCTGTCCACGTGGCTCTTGAGTTTGTTTCTTTGGTTTAGAAGGTGCTTTAGTCTTTGCCTTTGAAGCTGAGGTTGGCTTAATGTAAAGATGTTTAGGTCCTAATACACCCTCAGAAGCCGGTGCCTGCTCAGTGGCTCCGGACCCATCTGAAGGAATAGTATCCGAGGCTCCAATACCTTGAGTTTCCAGCGGCATGGCCGACTCCACGTGGATGTCGGTAGCGAGCTGCAACTCCAAAGTAGCAGGTGTCAGACATACAAACTGGGGAAAATTTGCATCCCTCCAAGTGCCTCACTGAGAACTGGTGAACTGGCAACTGGCTTAGGAGAAGCTTCGTCATCGGTTTTGGCCCTCGGTGGTCTATCTCTCTCCTTTTCTCTGCGTTTTTTTGTGAACTCCGGTAGTAGGATGGCTATCTGACATTTCTGGATAATTAAACCGGCGTCCAAGATAGTTTAA
Source organism: Protopterus annectens (assembly GCF_019279795.1). NCBI lineage: Eukaryota > Metazoa > Chordata > Ceratodontiformes > Protopteridae > Protopterus > Protopterus annectens. Next base: position 378,066,601 of record NC_056742.1, read on the forward strand.
AGCAAAATCATACCGACGCTTAACAGTGCGTTGGTTAAATCTAGCACAAAACCGACAACCAGCAACTTTGTGATCAGGGCCTAGGCAAGGAATACAGTAAGAATGAAAGGCCTTATGAGGTATTTGCTTTCCACAAGAAATACAATTATTAACTTTTTCTGACATCGGTCTGGAGCAAGAAAAAAGTTTCCCCAACAGGGTTTTTAGCTTTATTGAAGACTTCGGATCTGAAACTCGAACACGAAAATCTCAGGAGTCGGCCGACCGGCACTTGTGAACTGCTTCTGCTTCGGGCACCACGCGGCAAAAAAGACTAAAGAAAATGGCATCGGCCGCATCTTTTATACCCCTGACGACCTGACGTCAGGGAAGGGGTGACAGCAGCCGACACAGGACCCAGGACTTTGGAATTCAGGCTGACTGAGGGCAACCTGCCAGCAGGATTACCCAATTGCGATAACTGCAACAGTGAAACACGAAGAACATCAGGATCTTGAGAGGGTGTAAGAATAGATTTCTTGAGTTTTACAGTTAACCCCAAACTTTGAAAAAGACAAGTAACAAGGTGGAGATCCTACAACAGACTGCTGGAAGAAACAGCCTGAATGCGCAAGTCATACAAAAGTACAGTTGTGTACCTACCATAAGTGTAGATGTTCGAGTGTATTCACTGTTGCAGTCATTACACTTGGGTTATCCTGCTGGCAGGTTACCCGCAGTCGGCCCAAGTCCCAAAGTCTACGTCCGGAGTCGGTTGCTGTCGCCTCTTCCCTGACGTCAGTGCGCCAGGGGTATATACAAGATGCAACCGATGCCATTTTCTTCAGTTTTTCTTGCCCCAGATGTCAGGTGCCCCCAGACAGGAAGGCTGAAAAGAATAAATTATGCCAAAAAGCATGCATGTACTAATATAAACTTATCCTTTATCTACAAGCAGATACACCACATAGGTTGTATAGAGTTGAGAAGTACAGAGAAGTCCCAGCAAAGTAAAAAGGGGGATGGTGGGAGGGTAACCTGGACTGCAACAGTGAATACACTCGAACATCTACATTTATGGTAGGTACACAACTTCACTATGTTCATTGTGTTCCACTGTTGCAGTCATTACACCTGGGTTGAATCCCAAAGCTGAGGTTGGGCGGCTGGGTCTAAATTGGATTTGGAGAGGCTAACAGGGCCTGCAGAACTGCAATGGCAAAGCCTGCTCTGGATTTAGAGTAGAGAGGCAAGTGATAGTGTTTGGTGAAAGTGTGCACTGAACTCCAGGTTGCAGCTTCTAAAATGTCTTTGGTTGGTGCTCCTCTGAGAAAGGCTGCTGAAGTGGCTGCTGCTCTGGTAGAATGTGGCCTAATGCCCTTAGGCACTGATTTGCCATGTTGTGCATAACAGAAGCGAATGCAGTGTCCTATCCATTTTGAAATTGTCTGCTTTGTGATAGGCTTTCCTTGTGATCCTGCAGCATAGGCTACAAACAGTTGCTCAGTTTTTCTGAAAGCTTTTGTTTTGTCCATAATCGTAGCTGTCTGTGTATATCCAAAGCGTGCAGAAGTCTCCCCCCTTTATTCTGGGGGTTTGGGTAGAAAGTTGGTAAATGAATGGTTTGGTTTAGAGCCATACTGGAAACCACTTTTGGCATGAATGTTGGGTTTGTCCTAACAGAAACCCTGTCCTGGTGAAAAATGATGAAAGGTTCCACAGCCATTAATGCCTATAACTGAGACTCTTCTTGCTGAATTTATTGCTAGGAGCAGAGCAGTTTTCCATGATAAGAATTTTATATCAGCTGTGCTGGCTGGCTCAAAAGGAGGCAGTATGAGCTTTTCTAAAACAAAATTGAGATCCCAAGTTGGTATTGGTGCTCTCCTTGGGGGGGTCTTATGTTTTTTGCCCCTATGAGGTACTGTCTTAAAGAGGATGTGAAAAAATAGGAGGTTCCGTATTGTAATGATCTGAAATGGCAGAGGCATGGATCTTAATTGATGAGAAAGATAGGCCTTTGTCCAGCATCTCAGTTAGGTATTGTAAAATCTGAGGTATATTTGGAACAAGTGGTTCAAGCCCTTGTGCCTGGTTCCAAGCACAGAATCTCTTCCATTTTTCTGCATAAGATTTCCTAGTGCTGGGCCTCTTGGCTTCTAAAATGACATCCATAACAGCTTTAGAGAGTGGTGCAGTCTGAGTGGCTACATTATCTGCCATGCTGTCAGATTTAAGGTTCTGAGTTGACTGTGCAGAATCTGATTGTTTTGTTGAGTCAGAAGATGAGGAATTTGAGGTAAAGGCCAGGCTGGGCCTTGAGACAAGCTCTTTAGGTTGGGTACCAGTGCTGGCGTGGCCAGTCTGGGGCAATCAGGATCATTTTTGGCTTCTCTTGTCTGACTTTTAGGAGCACCTTGGTAAGAAGAAGCATTGGAGGAAAGACATAAACTGTCAGGGTTTTCCAGCTGAATGATAGAGCATCCACTTTCCATGCTTGAGAGTGATAAGTTCTTGTACAGAATTTCTGTAGTTGGCAACTGTGAGGGGAGGCAAAAAGATCCATGTCTGGGCGTCCCCATTTCCTTGTTATCATGCTGAACACCTGTGGATTTAGTTTCCATTCTTGAGTATCCATGAGATTTCTGCTTAGTTCGTCTGCCAGTGTATTTATTGTTCCTGGTAGGAATTGTGCCTGCAGATGTACTTGATAGGACAGTGCTGTGTTCCAAAAAGTCATGGCTTGCCTGCATAGGGGGTAGGAATGTGTGGCCCCTTGCTTGTTTATGTACCACATAACTGTGGTATTGTTCATCTTTATTAGTAGTTGTCCTGGATGTAGTAGGTCCTTGAAAGCTGTCAGGGCATTCTGTACAGCTAGCATCTCTTTCTGATTGATGTGAAGATGCATTTGTTTCTTGGGCCACATGCCCTGAGTACATTTTCCTGCCATATGTGCCCCCCAGGCATAATCCGATGCATCCGTTGTTATTGTCTGCCTGGCTGTGGGTAAGGTGAAAGGCTGTCCCTTGTTGTGGTGACAGGCATGGGACCACCATCGAAACTCCTGTTGTAGGCAGAGAATTAAAGTTATGATTGTTTCCAGGCTGTAGCAATGTTGAGTCAAAACACTTTTTAGATACCATTGTAGTTTCCTCATATGCAGTCTTGCATATGGAATTAGTAGAATGCAGGACGCCATGAAGCCCAGGGCCTGCAGAATTTTTCTTGCAGGGAGCTGGGTCTTTGTTGCCATCATTTGAAAGTAATGAGTCAGTTGCCTTTGTTTGTCTGGCGTTAGATAAGCCATCTGGGCAGTTGTATTTAAGCTTGCGCCCAGGAATATTATCTCTTGAGAGGGCACTAGTTTTGATTTCTTTTCGTTTACTGTGTACCCTAGGCAAATTAGTAATCTTTTTACAAACGCCAGATGCTTTAGAAGAATGTCCTCTGCTCTCAGTCGTCCAAGTAGGGATATATCTGAATTCCTTTTTGTCTGCAAAATGCAGTTACTGGTGCCAGGCATTTTGTGAAGACTCTGGGTGCAGTAGATAAGCCAAAGGGCAGTGCAGAGAATTGGTAATGCATTGAGCCTGCTATGAATCTGAGGTATCTTCTGCAAGACTGTCTGATTGGGACATGCAGGTATGCCTCCTTGAGGTCCAAAGTAACTAGCCAAGCCTTCTTGCCCAGCATGGGTAGAAGTTGCTGTAGTGTTAACATTTTGAATTTTTGAACATTCAGCAAAGTATTTAGGATTGGCAGGTCCAGTATTGGTCTCCAGGCTTTGTCCTTTCTGGGTACTAAGAAAAGTCTTGAGTGAAATCCTTGCCCCTGTTCTTGCTGTGGTACTCTCTGAATAGCTCCCATGTCCATGAGAGTAGCAATTTGTGTTTGTGCCTCTGGCCATTGGTTTTGTGGCAGGTCCAGCACACCTTCTGATTTTGGAAGCGTGTTAAAGTGGAACCAGTAACCCTGAGAAACAATATTCAGTACCCAATTGTCCTGGGTGATTATGTGCCAATTTTTTGAGAAAAGTGCTAGCTTCCCCCCTAGGGGTGCTGCCAAAAGGTAAGTGCTTGGCATCTGTAGAGGAAAAGTCATTGGGACTGTTTCCTATAAGGTTGTGATTTGTCTTCTCCTCCTTTGGGGGCTGAAGCACCCCATTGTTTAGGTCTGTAGGAGCTTTGGGGCTGAGATCTGCCTCTTGGGCGTCTGTATCTGCCTCTTTGTGGCCTGTGTGACACTGGAAAGGACCAATTTTTTGAAGGCCATTTTCTGCTAAACCTAGGTGGTTGAACTTGTAAGAAATCCTTTACTGTCTGCATTGATTTTGCTTTATCCTCCATTTTCTTTAACACCTCTTCTGCCTTAACACCAAACAAAGTATCATGCTGTAGTGGAGCATCCAATAATTTTACTTTAACATGTTCAGGTAAACTTTGTTCTTTCAACCAAATATGCCTTCGAATAACAGAGCCTGTAACTGCGGCTCTACAAGAAGCCTCTAATGAATCAAAACCACATTGTAGAGTATGCTTACCCACTTGTTCAGCTGCATGCAATAAATCCTGCATTTCCTTAGTGTCAGGACTTTCTGAGATTGAAACCATTTTCTGCTTTAACAAGGACATGAGGTACTGTTGATATTTAAGCATGTGAAACTGGCAATTTAAAGCCCTTACAGCTACAGTAGCAGAAGTGCAAACTTTTTCCCCCATCTATCCAGAGCTCTGGAATCCGTATCCGAGGGGGACACGATTTTTAGCAGTGGAAGCCTTAACCCCTTTAGGACCCTGAGAAATTGTTTCTGGACCTGCAGCAGGGTTTTTGTAAAGAAATTTATGAGAGTCGGGGACCCTGTAGTACCTGTCTGGCTTGACTGGTGCAGGGGGTAAAGAATCAGGAGACAGACTGGATTCAGAGAAAACATGATCAACAATATCAAGCACAGGGGGAATAACCAGGGGCCTGTGCTGAGGCAATAAAAGAAAGTCTCTGAGCCTTTTCTTGGCTTCTGAATAATCCTGGCTCTCCCAATGGAAATGCTCCCTCATGGTGTGCAGGGTTTCCCCAAAAGAATAATCCTCAGGCGGAGAGGCTGAAGGTATAGACTCTTCTGCATCAGAGTCCTCATAGGGAGGGAAAGAATATCCCTGATCAGAAGAGGAATCAGAGGAAATAGAAACCTGGTCAGAGGAATCATAGTCAGTGTCTTGCCTAGGCCTTTTGTCAGGAGGGGGATGGGAACCCCTGATTAAAGTAATTAGGTCTTCGGCCATTTTAAGCATCTGTTTCTTTGGCATGGATGACTGTTCAGGAGAATGCTGTACTTGTTTCCTTGTCTTTAATGGTGTTTTTGACTTTGCCATGGCTGCTGTAGTAGACTTAATAGTAAGCTGTGAAGGTCTGAAAACACCCTCAGAAGCCGATGCCTGCTGAACGGTTCCGGACAATTCTGAAAGAATAGTTTCCGTAGGCCCAATACCACGTGGCTGTTGGATACATCCTGTGGCTCTGAGGTAGCGGGTGTGAGGGGCTGCGAAAGTGCCTCACTGAGAACCGGTGACTGGCCTAGAAGAGGCTTCTTTGTCGGTTTTGGACCTCGGATGCCTGTTCTTTTCTTTGTCTTTGCGTTTTTTAGAAATTCCGATCATCGGCTGTTCCGATGGCATTATGTAATTAAACCTTCGGACAAAATAATGTAAAGCAAAATCAAACCAACGTTTAATAATGCGTTTGTTGAATCTAGCACAAAACTGACAACTAGTAACGTTGTGGTTAGGGCCTAAGCAAGGAATACAGTAAGAGTGAAAGTCCTTATGAGGTATTTGCTTCCCACAAGAAATACAATTATTAACTTTTACTGACATCGGTCTGGAGCAAAAAAAAGTTTCCCCAACGGGGTACTTAGCTTTATTGAAGACTTCGGTTCTGAAACTCGATTTCGAAAATCTCAGGAGTCGGCCGACCGGCACTTGTGAACTGCTTTTGCTTCGGGCACCGCACGGCAAGAAAGACTGAAGAAAATGGCGTTGGTTGCATCTTTTATACCCCTGGCGCACTGACGTCAGGGAAGAGGCGACAGCAACCGACGCCAGACCTAGACTTTGGAACTCGGGCCGACTGCGGGTAGCCTGCCAGTAGGATAACCCAAGCGTAATGACTGCAACAGTGAAACACGATGAACATCTGGGGAAAATCTGCATCCATCAAAGCCTGTTAAAAGCACTGACAGGAGCAAGGCATGTGGTGAATAACTATGGGGAAGTAGAAAGGCCAAAGGGCAAAGCAAAGATCTGGAAATGAGAAAAAGAAACAGATAAACTTCCTAAACAGAGGGTGAATGGGGATGTGAAGGTATGCATCCTTAAGTTAGAGAAACCAAGAAGGCCTGGGGAAGAAGAAGGGGAAATAAAGTCTGCAGGGACAACATTTAGTAAGACGGGATCATGAAAAAGGTGTTGAGCAGAGAGATCCAGAATTGGTCTTCATGCACCAACCTTCCAAGGAGCCAAAAACTTTCTGGGGTAAAAAACCTTTCCCACTAGGGTGGGTGGAACAGGCTGAATGATGCCCTGATCCAAAAGAGAATGCAAAACCTCTGGGACATGAGGAAGCTGCTCTTGAGGAGGTTGTGGAATGCATGAAAATGGGGAAATGGATATTCAAACCATGAAATACCCCTGACAAATGAAAGACAGCCCCCAAGACACTGATGTGATGAGATGTCAATTTGGAAAAGACAGAGAACGGCTTAGAGAAAACAGGACCTGGCTGTGGAGAAGAGGATGCCCAACATTAAAGGGACACAGGCTTAACCTGAAAAAAAGGCTTCCAAGATGGAGTCTAAGTGGATTTACCAGAGGGAATATGCCTAGACCCCCTTTTTATCTTCGAGATGTGGGCAAATCTATCTATGGACAAAGGCAGACTTAGAAGGGTAATTCCTTTGGAATTTGAGGGCAGGGGAGAGAAATATATGTCCATGTCCTGTAAAGCCTTACCCTTTTCCTGGAGTGACTGAGTACCTCTCTCAATAAGAATTCTGTTATTCAGAGGAGTATCCAAAAGCCTGGGTTTAATATCTTCAGGCAAGGCCTGATGACATAGCCAAAAATAATGCCTAATCACAGAAGCAAAAGCAGCAGCTACATTTAATGGAATAATGAGTGACCTAAGAACTAGACCTAAGCAGCGAAAGAGCTGAAGCACTCCTATAATAATCAGGAAGGTCAGACACCACTTTAGCTATCTGAGAAAGAGGAACCAAAACATAGCTTGTCATGTGGGTTTGGTAATTAATAGCCCTAAAAGACAAGGTGGCAGCAGTATATACTTTTTATCCAACCTTTCCATATTTTGACTGTCCTTATATGAAGGAAGGAGGTTAGTAAATGGAAAAAGCTTAGAAGGCTTACCAGTGGAAACAAAAAACTGAAGGATCAACAGAAGGTCACTTATACAAAAATTTGCAAAACTTGCAGAAATTATCATGAATCTTAGGAGCTGGAGTGATAAGCAGTAGCTACACAGGCAGCATAATAGGTGTCCAAAGGGGGTGTCAAAAGAGGAGGAAGTGCAGGCAACCTGCAGAAACTCCATTTGTAAAAGTTCATAATACCTTTCTTGAATGTCAGAAACCTGGGAACAATCCCATTTAAAGTATTCTATCATACGAGCAATAGTATCCTCAAAAGATAATTATTCCAAGGGGGAGTCCAAGTTCAAAAATCTTCTACCACCAAACCATAGTCTACAGGAGAAATAATCAGAGAGAAGTTAGCATGGGATTCCCCAAAATCCAAGTCCTCATTTGAGGAATCCAATTCCCTTGGCCTCTTAACAGGAATGGAAGACCAGGGAGGATTAGGGATAAATACCCCCTTGAGTGGATTTAAGGCCATCAAAGCAATGAAGAGACTGAGTACAATCCTGCCATTCTTGTTGGGGATCTTTAGCAACAAGGGTAATATAATTAGTGTTCTGCTTTTCCTATACTACGTATCTCTTTCCCTCAATAAAATCTGAGGAATCCCCCCTGGTCCTTCTGAAATAATCAGTTGAGGTTTCACCTAAATGTCTGAAACAAACATTGGAAAAGACTCAAAGGATGTGCAACAGTTTGGAAGCATGCTGGGCTCCAACTGAGTCACAGCACAGGAATCAGAGGCAAACACCGGAAGGTCTTCGGGGCTTTAGATGGCTTTTTACACACCTATCCGGGGGAGGAATGACAGCAACTGGATCAGGCCTAGTCTTTTTGGCCTTCTTCTTTGCAGATGGCAAATTCCCGAGATGGGAGGAATCTGCCACAGCACCCTCACCAGACAGTTTAAGTCATTGGTTCTCAAGATATATAGATAAGGAAGAGAAGTGACTGCATACAACTGCGGGAAGTTCCTAAGCAAAAAAGACACAGGTCATGATAGTCTTCATAGGGAATCTGCCTCCCATACAGACATGTTCCCATCTTGGACGACATGAACACAAGTACACTATAAAACTGAAAAAGGTAGAGAAGAAAAGTACAGTTGTGTACACTTATCATAAATGTAGATGTTCAAGTGTATTCACTGTTGCAGTCATCACATTTGGGTTATCTGCTTGCAGTAGCCCTCAGTCAGCCTGATTATCAAAGTCTTGGGTCCTGCGTCGGTTGCTATCTCATCTTCCATGACGTTAGGTAGTCAGGGGTATAAAGCATGCAGCCGACGCCATTGCATCAGTTTTTCTTGCCCCAGATGTCAGGTGCCCCCATAATGGAAGCAATTACATACAAGGTTACACCTCCAACAAAAGAGCAAATACACCAAAACGCTTTAAGCATAGTAAACAAGAATAGAGGAATAGTCAATAGATGTCAGGGGACTAGAGGGAGGGTAACCAGGACTGCAACAGTGAATACACTCAAACATCTACATTTATGGTAAGTGTACACAACTGTACTATGTCTTTCGTGTTTCACTGTTGCAGTCATCAAATTTGGGTAAATTCCCAAAGCAAAGGATGGGAAGAGGTAATTAGCTAGCATTAGGACCAGCTATAAGGCCCAGCAAGACTGCTGTGGCAAAGCCAGCTCTGGATTTAGAGAAAACTGGCAAATGGTAATGCTTGGTGAAAGTATGCACAGAACTCCAGGTAGCAGCTTCTAGGATGTCCCTGGTAGGGACACCTCTGAGAAAGGCTGTAGAGGTAGATGCAGCCCTGGTTGAATGTGGTCTTATCCCCTGTGGGATAGGTTTTCCATGGTGCTTATAACAGAAATGAATGCAATGGCCTATCCATTTAGAAATGGTTTGCTTTGAAATGGCCTTCCCCTCTGCCCCTGCAGCAAATGCCACCAGCAGCTGTTCAGATTTCCTGAGAGGTTTAGTCCTGTCCAAGTAAAATCTAAGTTGTCTGTGCACATCTAAGGAGTGCAGTATACATTCCCCTTTGTTCTGTGGATTAGTAAAGAAGGCTGGCAAATGAATGGACTGATTAAGAGCCACACTGGATACTACCTCGGGCATGAAGGAGGGATTGGTCCTGAGGGACACCCTGTCCGCATGAAAGATGATGAAAGGCTCCACTGCCATAAGGGCCTGTAATTCAGACACCCTTCTTGCTGAACTGATGGCTAAAAGGAAGGCTGTTTCCAAGAAAAGTATTTTCAACTCTGCATTTCCAGCTGGCTCAAAAGGAGGTAGAGTGAGTTTTTCCAATACAAAGTTAAGGTCCCAGGCTGGAGTTGGGTATCTCCTGGGTGGTCTTAAGTTTTTGGCCCCTCTGAGGAACTGCTTGAGCAGTAGATGAGAGAAGAGGGATGGTTCTGTCTTGTAATGAACTGTAATGGCTGAGGCATGAATTTTGATGGAGGCAAAGGAAAGGTCCTTGTGAAGCATCTCAGTTAAGTATTGAAGGATCTCAGGTAAACTGGGTGCTGCTGTGCCCATCCCCTGAGTTTGGTTCCAGGAAAAGAATCTTTTCCATTTTTCAGCATAAGATTTTCTAGTACTGGGCCTCCTTGCCTCCAGAATGACATTCAACACTTGCTTACTGATGGATGGTAACGGAGATATCAGGTAATTAGCCAGGCTGCCAGGTTCAGGGTTTGAAGCTGAGGGTGCAGAATCTGGTCCTCCTGCTGGGACAGCAGGGTAGGGGTCTGAGGCAGGTGTCATGGTGCCAGCAGTGATACACTGCGCAAGAAGGGGTACCAGTGTTGGCATGGCCAGTCTGGTGCAATCAGTAACGTCCTTGGTTTGTCCTGTTTGATCTTTAGTAGAACCTTGGAGAGGAGAGGCAGAAGAGGAAAGGCACAAACTGATAGATTTTTCCAGGTGAAGGACAGGGCATCCACTTTCCAAGCTTGTTTGTGGGGAGTCCTTGTGCAGAATTTGTCCAATTGGTAGTTCTGGGGGGAGGCAAACAGGTCTATCTCTGGGCTCCCCCATTTGTTTATCAACATGTTGAATGTCTTTGGTTCCAGTTTCCACTTGTGTGGGTCCATGAGATTTCTGCCTAGTTCTTCTGCCAGTGCATTTAGCTTTCCTGGCAGGAATTGAGCCTGTAGGTGCACTTGGTAGCTCAAAGCTGTGTTCCACAGAGCCATGGCTAGTCTGCAGAGAGGGTATGAATGGGTTCCCCACTGCTTGCTTATGTACCACATAACAGTGGTGTTGTCCGTCTTCACCATTAATTGCCCTGGAAGAATGTGATCCTTGAAGGCTGTCAGAGCATTCTGTACAGCTAACATTTCTTTTTGATTGATATGCATGTGTATTTGACTTGGGTTCCATTTGCCCTGAATGCACTTCACTGCCAAGTGAGCCCCCCATGCATCTGTTGTTACGGTTTGGGCAGCAGGGGGTTGAGTGAATGGCAGTCCCTTATTTTGGTGGCAGGCCTCTGCCCACCAAACTGTAGCCATGGTATGATAGGAATCATTGCTTCTAGATCCTGAGAATGTTGACACCATAGGCTTTTTATATACCACTGTAGTTTCCTCATATGCAGTCTTGCATATGGAATTAGGAGAATGCAGGAGGCCATGAACCTCAAGGCTTGCAGTATTTGTCTTGCAGATAGCAGGGTCTTTGTGGCCATGAGTTTGAAGTAGGCGTTTCTCTGGTGTGAGGAAAGCCATCTGGGAAGTTGTGTTCAAGCTTGCTCCCAGGAATACAATTTGTTGGCAGGGTACAAGATGTGATTTATTTTAGTTTATGGTGTACCCCAGAGAAGTCAGCACCTTTTGTACAAACGCCAGATGATTCAATAGTATGTCCTGGCTTTCTGCCTTAGACAATCGTCCAGGTATGGGTAAATTTGAATATTTCTTTGCCTGCAAACTGCAATGACTGGAGCTAGGCACTTTGTGAATACCCTGGGTGCAGTAGTTAAGTCAAAGGGCAGTGCAGAGAACTAACAGTGCATGAAGCCTGCTTTGAAGTGTAGGTATTTTCTGCAAGATTCCCTGATTGGGATGTGCAGGTAGGCTTCCTTTAAATCCAGTGTTGCCAACCAGGCATCCTTGTCTAGCATAGGAAGCAACTGGTGAAGAGTTAGCATCTTGAATTTTGGGATCACCAAAAAAGTGTTTAGGACAGAGAGATCCAGGATATGACACCAAGAGTTGTCTTTTCTGGGCACCAGGAAAAGTCTTCAGTACAAACCTTGTCCCCTTTCCTCTTCTGGGACAGTTTGAATAGCCCTTATACTTGAGAGAGAACTTGCTTTTGAGCCTCTGCCCACTGATTTAGGGGTAGATCTGGCCAACCGTTTGGGGTTTGTAAAGTGTGGAAGTGGAATCTGTATCATTGGGAAACTATATTTAAAACCCATTTGTCCTGGGTAATGAGTTCCCATTTTTCTGCCTGCAGAGCAATCTTTCACCCTAAAGGAGCAGTCAGTTGAGAAGGGCTTGGAAGTTTTTAAGTTAAGTCATTGAGACAGTTTACCATAGGGGGGAGTCTTACTACCCCCTGCTTTGGAAGTGGGAGCCCCCCACTGCTTAGTCCTGTGCATACCTTGGGACTGAAGCCTGGGTGTTCTGCTGGTTGTGGGTTTGGACTGAGAAGGCCTGGAAGAGGCAGGAAAGGGGGCCAATGTGCCTACTAAATCTTGGAGACTGTACTTGCAAGAAATCTTTAATAGTTTGCATAGATTTAGCTTTTTCCTCCATCTTTTTAAGTACTACTTCTGCTTTGTTGCCACACAGGCTGTCCTGGTTTATGGGAGCATCCAGCAATTTAGCTTTAACATGATCTGGCAAAGATTGCTCCTTAAGCCAAGCATGTCTTCTATGTACAGACCCAGTGACGGCAACCCTGCAAGATGCCTCGTGATTCAAAACCACATTGCAAAGTACGTTTTCCAACTTGTTCAGCAGAATGCATTAAATCCTGTAAATCCTTATTTTCAGCACAGTCAGGAATCAACATCATTTTCTGTTTAAGCAATCCAATAATATATATAAACCACAGAAAAGGTTAAAAGTTGCTGGAAGAACAAAGCACAAAATGCTGGTAATAGCGTAAGAAAGATTTAATTTCCGCTTTCGTCACAACTTCATCAGAATACAAAAAACATGAAACTTGGATCAGTATAAATAGCCCAATCAATTTAAAAAGAAAAATTAGTTCACATAACTAAAAAAGCATATAAATGTAATACTGATATTAATAAAAACTTATACATTAAAACATAACTTTAGATCTATGCCTTTATTTTTATTTACAACCAACTTACGATGTTTTAAGAAACACTTTAAATTAATGCTTTCATTTAAACCTGGAAAAATATCAGATTTTAATTTAACCTGCCATAAACATTCCCGTTGTTCAATATAATTCTTGAAGTCCCCAGCCCTCCCATCTGATTTACATTTTTCCAATACTGAAAATAAAAATTTGTTATATGTAGTACATAGGATAGAATGTTTATATAAAGCATTGTTAGGATCTTTGACCTTGATAGCATATAGATGTTCCTTTATGCGAGTTGCTAGAGATCTCGTGGTCATCCCCACATAAAAGGCGGGGCATGAAGAACACATACTCACATAGACCACTCCACTGGTATTACAATCAATATAGTCAGCAACTTCTATAATCCTATCAGAACTCATAATGTTGATATAAGGGCCCTCAGAAATATATCGACAAACATGACAGTGCTGACATCGAAACATACCTTTCTTTTTTATCAAAGATATAAGGTGATCGGTGTTGTGTTGTTCCAAGATGTTCTTAAGAGTGTTTGTTTTACGAAACACAAATCTTGGGTCAGAACCCACAAACTGGAAAATATCTCGATTGCCTTGTATAACTTTCCAATTATTCTGAATAATATTTTTAATTTTATAACTGTCACTGCTTATATCAAAGGAACAAACAATGTCAGTGTTACTACTATAATTATTACTCTTGTTGTAGATGTTCTGGGTACCATGTAATATAGCAGGAAAATGAGTAAACCGTTTATGGTATACTTCTTCCCCTGTGTTAAATAGAAATTGTTGATCATACCCCCGTTGTGTAAACAAAAAAACTATGAAATGAAATTCAGAAATTAGCATATCATCCTTGGTGGTCATCCTGCAAGCTCGAATAAATTGCCCTCTGGGAATGTTTTTCTTTATATGTTTAGGATGTCCACTATTATAGTGTAAATATCCATTGGTGAAAGTCTCTTTCCTGTGAATTTTACTATGAAAAGCTTTTTCTTCCAAATCCCACCAAATATGTGTATCCAGGAAGTTCACTGCCAACCCAGTATCACCTAAGGTGAATTTAATCCAATAATATGCTGCTGATACTTTAACATATGAAACTGGCAGTTTAAGGCCCTAATGGCCAAGGTTGCATAAGTGCATGTCTTCTTACCCCATCTATCCAGCGCCCTGGAATCTCTATCAGAGGGAGTAGGATTTTTCGCAGTAGTAGCCTTAATGCCCTTGGGTCCCTGTGAAATGGTCTCAGGATCCGCAGTAGGATTTTTAAAGAGGAACTTGTGAGAGTCAGGAAAGTACAGTTGTGTACCTACCATAAATGTAGATGTTCGAGTGTATTCACTGCTGCAGTCATTACACTAGGGTTATCCTGCTGGCAGGCTACCCGCAGTCAGCCTGAATTCTAAAGTCCTGGTTCGGCGTCGGTTGCTGTCGCCTCTTCCCTGACGTCAGTGTGCCAGGGGTATATAAGATACAGCCGATGACATTTTCTTCAGTTTTTCTTGCCCCAGATGTCAGGTGCTCCCAAGAAGGTGGGCAATAGATATTGCTTATAAAAACATACAGTAAAATAAAACAATACCTTCATCTACAAGCAAATACATCACATAGGTTGTATAGGATAGAGAAGTATAGATAAGTCCCAGCAAAGAAAGGGGGATGGAGGGTGGGTAACCTGGACTGCAACAGTGAATACACTTGAACATCAACATTTATGGTAGGGGCACAACTGTACTATGTTCAGCGTGTTTCACTGTTGCAGTCACTACACTTGGGTTGAATCCCAAAACTGAGGTAGGGTGGCTGGGTCTAAATAGGATTAGGAGTGGCTATGAGGCCCTGCAGAACTGCAGTGGCAAAGCCTGCTCTGGATTTAGAGTAAAGAGGTAAGTGATAACGCTTGGTAAAAGTGTGCACTGAACTCCAAGTTGCAGCCTCCAAGATTTCCTTGGTTGGTACTCCTCTGAGAAAGGCTGCTGAAGTGGCTGCTCCCCTGGTAGAATGTGGCCTAATATTCTTGGGCACTGACTTGTCATGCTGTGCATAGCAGAAATGAATGCAGTGTCCTATCCATTTTGAAATAGCTACAAAAAGTTGCTCAGTTTTTCTGAAAGCCTTTGTTTTGTCCAAGTAGAAGCGTAGCTGCCTGTGTATGTCCAAAGAGTGCAGAAGTCTCTCCCCTTTATTCTGGGGATTTGGATAAAATGTTGGCAAATGAATGGTTTGGTTAAGAGCCACACTGGATACTACCTTTAGCATAAATGTTGGGTTTGTCCTTGGAGAAACCCTGTCCAGATGAAAAATGATAAAAGGTACCACTGCTATTAATGCCTGTAACTCTGAGACTCTTCTTGCTGAAGTTATTGCTAGGAGCAGAGCAGTTTTCCATGATAAGAATTTTATATCAGCTGTATTGGCTGGTTCAAAAGGAGGCAGTGTAAGTTTTTTCCAAGACAAAGTTGAGGTCCCATGTAGGTATCGGTGCTCTCCTTGGAGGTGTTATGTTTTTTGCCCCTCTGAAGTACTGTCTTAGCAGTGATGTGAGAAAATAGGAGGTTCCATATTGTAATGAGCTGAAATGGCAGAGGCATGGATCTTAATTGATGAGAAGGATAGGCCTTTGTCCAGCATCTCAGTTAGGTATTGTAAAATCTGAGGAATACCTGGAACAAGTGGTTCAAGTCCTTGTGCCTGATTCCAAGCACAGAATCTCTTCCATTTTTCTGCATAATATTTCCTGGTGCTGGGCCTCCTGGCTTCCAAAATGACATCCATAACAGCCTTAGAGAGAGGTGTGTTCTGAGTGGCTATATTATTTGCCATGCAGCCAGATTTAAGGTTCTGAGTTGGCTGTGCAGGATCTGACTGTTTTGTTGAGTCAGAAGATGAGGAATTTGAGGTAAAGGCCAGGCTGGGCCTTGAGACAAGCTCTTTAGGATTGGGTACCAGTGTTGGCGTGGCCAGACTGGGGCAATCAGAATCATTTTTGGCTTCTCTTGTCTGACTTTTAGGAGTAGCTTGGGAAGGAGAGGCAGTGGTGGAAAGGCATAAACGGTTAGGGTTTTCCAGCTGAATGATAGAGCATCCACTTTCCATGCTTGTGAGTGATAAGTCCTTGTGCAGAATCTCTGAAGTTGGCAGTTGTGAGGGGAGGCAAAAAGATCCATGTCTGGGCATCCCCATTTCCTTGTTATCATGTTGAAGACCTGTGGATCTAGTTTCCACTCATGAGGGTCCATGAGATTTCTGCTTAGTTCGTCTGCCAGAGTATTTTTCTTTCCTGGAAGGAATTGTGCCTTCAGATGTAGTTGATAGGTCAGAGCTGTGTTCCACAAAGTCATGGCTTGCCTGCAGAAGGGGTAGCAATGTGTGCCCCCTTGCTTGTTTATGTACCACATAACTGCAGTATTGTCCGTCTTTAGCAATAGTTGTCCTGGATGTAGTAGATCCTTGAAGGCTGTCAGTGCATTCTGTACAACTAGCATCTCTTTTTGATTGATATGAAGATGCATTTGGTCCGCGGGCCACGTGCCCTGAATACATTTTCCTGCCACGTGTGCCCCCCAGGCATAATCTGATGCATCTGTTGTTTATGTATGCCTGGCTGTGGGTAAAGTGAAAGGCTGTCCCTTGTTGTGGTGACAGGCCAGTGCCCACCATCGAAACTCCTGTTGCAGGCAGGGAATAAGAGTTATTATTGTTTCCAGGCTGTGACAATGTTGAGTCCAAAGACTTTTTAGATACCACTGTAGCTTCCTCATATGCAGTCTTGCATATGGAATTAGCAGGATGCAGGATGCCATGAAGCCCAAAGCCTGCAGAATTTTTCTTGCAGGTAGCTGGGTCTTTGTTGCCATCATTTGAAAGTAATGAGTCAGTTGCCTTTGCTTGTCTGGCATGAGATAAGCCATCTGGGCAGTTGTATTTAAGCTTGCACCCAGGAATATTATCTCTTGAGAGGGCACTAGTTTTGATTTCTTTTCGTTTACTGTGTACCCTAGGCAAATTAGTAATCTTTTTACAAACGCCACATGCTTTAGTAGAATGTCCTTGCTCTCTGCTTGAATAAGGCTTTCGTCCAAGTAGGGATAATATTTAAATTCCTTTTGTCTGCAAAATGCAATTACTGGTGCCAGGCATTTTGTGAAGACCCTGGGTGCAGTAGATAAGCCAAAGGGCAGTGCAGAGAACTGGTAATGCATTGAGCCAGCTATGAATCTGAGGTATCTTCTGCAAGATTGTCTGATTGGGACATGCAGGTATGCCTCTGAGTTCCAAAGTAACTAGCCAAGCCTTCTTGCCCAGCATGGGTAGAAGTTGCTGCAGTGTCAACATTTTGAATTTTGGAACATCCAGGAAAGTATTTAGAATAGACAGGTCCAGTATTGGTCTCCAGGCTTTGTCCTTTTTTGGTACGAAGAAAAGTCTTGAGTAAAATCATTGCCCCTGTTCCTGCTGTGGTACTTTTTGAATAGCCCTCATGTCCATGAGGGCAGAAATTTGTTTTTGTCCCTCTGCCCATTGATTTTGTGGCAGGTCTGGCATACTTTTTGACCTTGGTAGGGGGTGAAAGTGGAACCTGTAACCCTGAGAAACAATATTCAGTACCCATTTGTCCTGGGTGATCATGTGCCAATTTTGTGAGAAAAGCACTAGTTTTCCCCTAAGGGTGCTGCCAAAAGGTAAGTGGCTTGGCTTTTGTAGAGAAAAGTCATTGGGACTGTTTCCTAGAGGGTTGTGATTTGTCTTCTCTGCCTTTGGGGGCAGACGCACCCCATTGCTTAGGTCTGTATGAGCCTTGGGGCTGAGATCTGCCTCTTGGGCATCTGTATCTGCCTCTTTGTAGCCTGTCTGACACTGGAAAGGACCAATTTTTAGAAGGCCAGTTCCTGCTAAATCTAGGTGGCTGAACCTGTAAGAAATCCTTTACTGTCTGCATTGATTTTGCTTTATCCTCCATTTTCTTTAACACCTCTTCTGCCTTAACACCAAAGTATCATGCTGTAATGGAGCATCCAATAATTTTGCTTTAACATGATCAGGTAAACTTTGTTCTTTCAGCCAAGCATGCCTTCGAATGACAGAGCCTGTAACTGCGGCTCTACAAGATGCCTCTAATGAATCAAAACCACATTGTAAAGTATGCTTTCCCACTTGTTCAGCTACATGCAATAAATTCTGCATTTCCTTGTTCTCAGGACATTCAGAGCTTGTAAGCATTTTCTGTTTTAGCACAGACATTAGGTATTGTTGATATTTAAGCATGTGGAACTGGCAGTTTAAAGCCTTTACAGCTAAAGTAGCAGAGGTGTAAACTTTTTTCCCCCATCTGTCCAGTGCTCTAGAATCCCTATCAGAGGGAACAGGTTTTTTTGCAGTAGAAGGCTTGACCCCTTTGGGACCCTGAGAAATAATTTCTGGATCAGCAGCAGGGTTTTTATAAAGAAATTTATGAGAATCTGGAACCCTGTAGTACCTGTCTGGCTTAACTGGTGCAGGGGGTAAAGAATTAGGAGTCAAACTGGATTCAGAAAAAACATCATCAACAATATCTAGTACAGGGGGATAGCAAAAGGCCTGTGCTGAGGCAATAAAAGAAAGTCTCTGAGCCTTTTCTTGGATTCTGAATAATCCTGGCTCTCCCAATGGAAATGTTCCCTCATGGCGTGCAGGGTTTCCCCAAAAGAGTAGTCCTCAGGAGGAGAGGCTGAAGGGATAGATTCTTCAGCATCAGAGTCCTCATAGGGAGGGAGAGAATATCCCTGTTCTGAAGAGGAGTCAGAAGAAACAGAAACCTGGTCAGAGAAGTCATAGTCAGTGTCTTGCCTAGGCCTTTTATCAGGAGGGGGATGGGAGCTCCTGATCAAAGTAATTAGGTCCTCGACCATTTTGAGCATCTGTTTCTTTGGCATGGAAGAGTGTCCAGGAGAATGCTGTACTTGTTTCTTTGTCTTTAAATGTGTTTTAGACTTTGCCTTGGCTGTAGAAGAGGTCTTGATATTAAGCTGTGTAGGTCTGAAAACACCCTCAGAAGCCGATGCCTGCTCAGCGGCTCCGGACCCATCTGAGGAAATTGTTTCCGTAGGCCCAATACCTTGAGTTTCCAGACGCCTAGCTGTCTCCACGTGGGAGTCGGAGGTGGCCTGTGGCTCTGAGGTAGCGGGTGTCAGGGGCTGCGAAAGCGCCTCACTGAAAACCGGCGAACCGGCGACTGGCCTTGCAGAGGCTTTGACGTCGGTTTTGGACCTCGGATGCCTGTCTTTTTCTTTGTCCTTGCGCTTTTTAAGGACTCCGGTCGCCAGTTGTTCCGATGGCATGATATAGTTAAACCTTCGCCCAAAGTAATGTAAAGCAAAATTGAACAGACGCTTAATATTGCGTTGGTTGAATCTAGCACAAAACCGACAACTAGCAATGTCGTGGTCAGGGCCTATGCAAGGAATACAGTAAGAATGAAAGTACTTATGAGGTATTTGCTTCCCACAAGAAATACAATTGTTAACTTTTACTGACATCGGTCTGGAGCAAGAAAAAGTTTCCCCAATGGGGAACTTAGCTTTATTGAAGACTTAGGATCTGAAATTCAAATTCAAAAATCTCAGGTGTTGGCCGACCGGCACTTGTGAACTGCTTTTGCTTCAGACACCGCGCGGCAAGAAAGACTGAAGAAAATGGCGTCGGCTGCATCTGATATACCCCTGGCGCACTGACGTCAGGGAAGAGGCGACAGCAACCGATGCCGGACCAGGACTTTGGAATTCAGGCCGACTGCGGGTAGCCTGCCAGCAGGATAACCATAGTGTAATGACTGCAACAGTGAAACACGATGAACATCCCTGTAATATCTATCTGATTTTCTGGGAGCAGGAGGTAAGGAGTCAGGGGCCAAGCTGGATTCCGAAAAGGCATCATCAACAATGTACAGGAGGATAGCTAAAGACCTGTGTTGGGGCAGGAGTAAGAAATCCCTAAGCCTCTTTTTAGAATCAGAGTAATCCTGGCTTTCCCAGCGAAAATGCTCCCTAAGAGTATGCAAGGTTTCACCAAAAGAGAAATCCTCGGAAGGGAAGCAGAGGGAATAGAGTCCTCTGCATCATAATCCTCATAGGTAGATAAGGGTAAATCCTGGTAATCAGGGGAACAGAATTTTCAGAATCCTGATAAGAAGAATCATAAGCAAATTCAGTCCTAGGTCTCTTAGTGGGGGAAGGTTGGCTTCCCCTGATTAAAGTAATAAGGTCTTCAGCCATTCTTAGCATTTGTTTTTTTAGGCATAGAGGCCTGACCATGCGGTCTGGGCTTCGGTTTTCTAGGCATGGATCGAGTTTTAGGCCTTGAAGAAGAAGATGGCGTCTGTTTAATATGCAAGTCAGTAGGCCTGAATACACCCTCAGAAGCCGGTGCCTGCACAGTGGCTCCAGACCCATCCAAGGTACAGACATCCGCAGGTTACACAGCTGAAGCATGTCGTGGCATACCGGTCTCCAAATGGGTCTCAGTAGAGGCCTGCGAATCTCAAGTAGTGGGTATCAGGGGCTAAAAAAGCTCCTCACTGAGTACTGGTGACTAGCTTAGTAGAAGCGTCATCGGCAGCTTTGGACCTAGGCGGCCTGTCTCTGTCTTTATCTTTGCGTTTTTTCAGAATGTCGGTAGTCGCGTGGCTTACCAAAGCCATATCTGGGCAATTGAACTGAGTACCAAAATATTTAGAAGCGTAAATATACCGACAACGAGTAGTTCGTGGTTTAAATAAGGCACAAAACCGACAGCGAAGTACATCGTGGTCAGAGCCTAGGCAAGGAATACAGTACGAATGAATATTTTTATTAGGTATTTGTTTTCCACAAGAAATACAATTATTGACTTTTACTGACATGGGTTTAGAGCAAGAAAAAGTTTCCCCAGGTTCTGAAACTCGAAAACAAAAATTCCAGGAGTCGGCCGACCGGCACTTGCGAACTGCTTCTGCTTCAGGCACCGCATGGCAAGAAAAACTGATGTAATGGTGTCGGCTGCATGCTTTATACCCCCGACTACCTGATGTCATGGAAGATGAGACAGCAACCGATGCAGGTCCCAAGACTTTGATAATAAGGGCGACTGAGGGCTACTGCAAGCAGATAACCCAAATGTGATGACTGCAACAGTGAAACACAAAGAACATCTACAAAATCATTAGTCTGATTAGTCTCATATACAAAACAATGTAAAGAATTATCATGGGAATGATCAATACTGACATAGGAAACCTTTAGACACTGGACCTAACCCAGTCTGGTTTCATTAAAAGCAAATGATGCTTACTGAACCTGGTGGACTTCTTTGAGAAAGTCACTAAGGTAATGGATGAGGGCAAAATGGTGCATACTGCCTACCTTGACCTAGCTAAGGGATCTGATACAACACTGCACTGAGGTATTGTAAATAAACTCACGGAATTAGGCACAGACCCTTACGTAATGTACTGGACAGCCAGCTGGCTCAGACAAGACCCAGGAAGTTAGGACAGGAAAGACCACCTCCACAAAGAGTCTTGTCACCAGTGAAGTCTCTCCCCTAGGCTCTGTGCTAGGTGCACTCCTCTTTAGTATCCATTTTTTCAGAATTCAAGGCCAATGTCAAGGACTTCTAGCTAACCAAGTTTACAAATGATTGCAAGCCAGGAGAAAGTACAGAACTCCATCCCCCAAGTTACTAACATATTATAGGAAGGTCTAATAAAAATGACTGGTGCCAAAGCCACAGCTTAAATCTCAATGCCAAGAAATGCATAATGGTACCTTTTGGGAAGTTGGCCATATAAGGAAACTATATTATTGATAAAACACCCCTTAAAGTACACACAGATTTGGGGGCTCATGTGGATAGCAACCTGGCTTTTTACCAACACGTGTCCAAGGTTTTAAGAAAATCATTCTATATCATTCAACCTATAGGTAAGGGTATGGTGTTTCGGTCCACGGAAGTCATTGTGCCACTATACACAGCCATAATGATACCTATAATGGAGTACAATGCATCCTTCAGTATGTACCCGACCAGGCACATGCAACAACTGGTACATCGACTGACGTTCCTCACAGAAGGAATAGAAAGCATAAATAAAACATCCTATGTACACTGCCTCAAAGCTTTATTTCTATATTCAGTTTCCTACAAACTATGGAGAGGACATTTACACATGGCATAAAAGGCATCCCTGGATCCTGCTCTATGGATCTTTTGATACCCACAGAATGAACAGCACCAGAACTACTAATTCTAAGTATTTAAACTTTGCTTGCAACTTAAATAGGACATGTTGGAGAGACAGTTATGTATCTCAGGAGAATTGTCATTCGGAATGTTTGCCATCTATATGAAACAGAGCCCTTAGCTAACCCTGTTCAAGCACAACCTGGTCCAGTGGAGGGAAAATCAGAAATTCACCCATGGTTTAACAACTGTATCTGATGGACAGAGACAGCTGAGAAATCATGCCCAAACATATACCCCTTAAATAACCTTTAAGGATACCCTGGAGTTGCATGTCTAGGCTTATAAAGGCCCCAGTGGTCATTAGCCTTTATATGCCCATGAACCTATGAATAGTGTAGCCCATCCATTAAAGTCTATGGGCTGCTATGACACAAGCAGAGCTCCACCTGATCCCTAGAGTCACTCACTCTAGGGATCTTAACCTAACCTGTGACATTAACAGAACATGCTGGAAAGACAGAGGTCTCCCAGAGACTGCTGCTCCTCTGGAATAGACGTCCTGAAATAGAGCTCCTCACTGACCCTATTCAAAAGGAACCTAGATAAATGGATGGGAGACCACATATACGACCCTTTGGGTGGCACCCATGTCTCTCAGTGTTTATCACAGACCAGCTCTGTTCATAAATTCGTTCTGCGAATTACCCAGAAAGAACAAATGGGGATACTCGAGATTAACATGGCTAGGCTTGTAAAGGCTCTAGGCCAGCTAGCCTAGTAACCTCCTATGAACCTGTAAGCTGACACTAGTACTGCAGGCATTACATGATGGGGAAAGCTCAAATACCTGCAGTACACATCCTTTCATACAGGTGGAGCTGTTCTCAGACATTAAAGGAATGCTGAGGAATGCATGTATGCATGGTAGACCGAGGGACTTGGAGAGGAAGATGCGTTGTCCTTTCTGTACACAGGACAGACAGCTAAACTTCATTTTATTAAGGTTTCAAACTTCACTTACATAACAGCTCTTCGGCTTGCCACTACTAAAACCTGGCGCATAGCAACGTACACGTGACAGAGATTTATTGTCATACATGCAATGTTATGGTTCATATACAGGTGATGTTGTGGAGATGTCTGACATTGGGATACACTGGCAGCTACATGATGGGCTCCACAACAATCAGATTATTTAAGGTAAAGATAAAGAGAATAAAGCATATTATCTGCTACAGGTAAACAAAACAATTCAAATTTTAATAGTGCTTCCACTCCAATCATTTCCACAATGAATGCTATCCTCGGCATATTCCACAGACTAGAAACATCTGCATGTCATCAAGCAGTTTACTGAGTTCTCCAACCCTGGCAGGAAGGAAGATGGAGCTGGAATTCAGTATTGGGTAGTACTGAAATATGGCAAGGACTCTCTGCAACTGTACTCTGACTCCATTCAAACTGAAAGTCAAAATAACAGCTCATCTCAACCTTTATTAGTGTTTTATTAGAAAGCAATATATAGAGATAAAACGCAAACAAAAGGAAGTTAAGCCATATAGGAAAAAAGACCTGATGCACAAACTAAATATACATATATGCAAATGTATGAAACAATAATTAAGATACCAGCTCATGCAATAAAAATACTAAGTTAACAGCAATAAAACAAAATTCAGTACGGAAAATCACAACAAAACTACACTGCAAATAAAAAAAACTCTTGGACATTGCAGCATATTAAACAATACATACTTTGAGTTTAATATCAAATTCTAAATAAAGAACATTAATTCAAGATGAAGATTAAAATGAAGAGCAGAAAAAAATCTGTAGGCAGCCAGATGACACAATTTTCATGTGTACATGGTTCTTGCAAGTGGCCCTAGAGGAGTCGTCCAGAATTTGTGCGTGTCTGGGCATAACTTCTGTTAGTATATATTCCTGTTGAACATGAAGGCTATGTTCTAGCTATTACTCCTTCCAAGTAAAGGGTCCTATTTCTCCTACTAATACATACTGTGACAGAGGTAATTGGTTGGCCCACGATCACTCTAGCAATAAGGAAATAAAATGAATTGGAAACAGCTCTAAAAAGTTGTAAAAAAACAAACAAAAAAAGCAATGCAGCTTACTTCAGTTCTACTTTCTGAAAAGTGGGTTGCAATCTCCAAACCTTGCCTCCCCCTATATGTAGTGGCCAGTGTTCACCCCTCTTTTCCTGTTGAGGACACACAAAAACCACCTTACAGCTCCTTTAAAATACTATAAAATTATAGACTCTTATCACAAGCCCAACATAACAAGTTACGCTAAGTCATGTTAATACCATTTTTAATGTTAATGACAATACATCTGACAATATGGAGCAACATGGAGCAAAAATATTTTCTAAGAAAACCAGCTGCCCTAGCCTCAAAAAGACATGATGCTTAGGCTGTCTATTTTTGCTGTTCCTAGATGTCTATGATGGGAGCTCTTATCAGCAAGTCTTTGTTTGCTTGTAAAGCATCCTTTATTTATTAACATGTATGCCTTTTTTTGGCACCCACATCACTACCCACTGCTGGTTTCTAGAGTCTTTTCTTCTCATCCCTTTATTTACGTCCACTTCCTAGACAACATAACACATTGGTAGATGACTTTCAATTCACTTTATCAGGGTAAAAACAACAGACACATACTGGTGTCATCCTTGACAACCATAAGGAATTTTTACATGCTCAATAAGGATGTGATGCATGAAATGCTTGCAGTGTCTGGTTACACAGACACCAATGCCACCAGCAAGCATCCACTGATTATGCTCGTCCAGAATTACCTTTGAGTCTCCAAATAACTAGCCTCTGGTCTCCAGTAGACAATGCCTCTGTAGTGATGAGACCTAAATCCTCTCAACAAAAAAAAAAAGACATTTGGCTGATGACCTCTCATCCTTCCATTTCTCCCTACCACTATCACAAATCCCTACTGGTCTAATCAAATTCAGAATCTCGGTGATGCAAACTGGAAGCAACCAGTTAGAAGAATGAAACGAAAATAAGTAAGTAAATTGTATAAGCATGAGTCTACCTCTGTATTTTACTCATTCTTGTACTTAAAAGCAGAACCTTTGGACTGTCGACCTTATAATCTTATAATACTCAAGTGCTTTTTAAACAGAAGTTAGGTAGTTGAAGCTCTCTCATTCTTAGAAACTCATCAAAATCCTTGTTCTAGAAGGTGTTTATCCAACATGCAAGGTAACATGAGAACCAAAGAAGATGCAAATGTGAAACAGACTAAAATCATCTGCACAAGATCATCATATATTACCGTTATTAAATTAAAAAAAAAAACACTCGGAAGCAAGAGGAAGACTTGAAACAAGCAAACTAAAGTGTGTAGTGCCCTTTTCTGAAGGTAATCCTATCCCAATGAAAGAGCTCAAGTATTCAAGCACACTGGGACCTGACAAAAATCCATTCTTACATTTTTAAAGGAATGGGAGATGCAACAAAAGGAATGGCTTCAATACAACTTGAAGTGCTACAGTTTTAAGAGCTTTCTGCTCTCTGAACCAGGTATATCAATGAACAGGTGATGTTCTTTTTGAATATGGAGCTGGCAGTACTGCACAGTGTTTCACCTTGTAGCCCTAGTGGTCTAAGCATTTTAGGTCTCTGCTTGCAAACTGTACGACTTAGAAGAAATCACACAACCATACAATGCTCTCCTATGACCCATGAACAGGGGGACTCATTTCTAATGTGCTTATCATGATAACGATTCCTTTTACCAGGTATGTACCTGAATCTGAAGTGTTGTTTCTGAATGAAGAGTCTACCTTGGCAGTACTTCCTCAGTAAATGACGGAGAGTCAGATCACACACAGACTTACTGCATACCCACATCAGTAATGTACTCTGTATCTAGTCAGTATTAATCTTTACACTGTTCTGCAACTATGATTAGCTTTGCTGGATTTTATTCCCAGGGTGTGGATGGAATTTATATGTTTTGTGTCAGATCACTTAAATGTATATCAATCAAATTAACAGAAGTAAACAAATAAAAATTCAGATTTTAATAGTGCTTCCATTCCAGTCCTTTCCACAATAATGCCATCCTCTACAAAATAAACAACACATTTTGTCTTGTTTCACCATCTATCTGCCTTCAAGAAACCATCCCCGTGTCCTTCACAGCAAGGATGGATGACTTCACTTAAAAGACACAACACAGCAGTGCTCACTCTGATGTCAAAGTTCTGAAAAAACTTTCCACCCATGACAATGAAGCCGGACTTCTAGCCACCTTCTTTTGCAGGTCATACTAATGCTAGTGTCAGCTTAACATGCACCTCATGTATCTATATATGCAAGGCGGATCATTTTCCATCATCCCACCTCCTCTCAATGGAATTAAAAAACATGCTAATGTATTAACAATGACCACAAACCCATCTAATTCATCAATGCAACATTTCACACGTAACTGCTCACTTCAGACTTGAACCTGGACCTTCACAGTGTAGTACAGCTAAAGTTGATAGTGCTGGTATATCAAGAACCTGATAAATTACCTGTGAAGTGTACGAGGAAAAACAATAATCTGACAGTGTGTAACTCAATTACCCTGCATAGCAGCCTTTTTTATGCAGTTATTCTCCCTGTACTTTGTACTGTCTGCAACTGCTAGCAACCAGCTGTCAGTCTGTACACGAAAACTACCATGTGAGCAATGTGGCCACACAGAATCTATGTATCTAGCAATCAATCCATCAAAACAGCCATGCTGATGAAACAAAGCTAAGCACCTTTCTCACTTTCAAACCATACGCCCTTCTAGCTCCTTGAACTTTTTTGATTCACCCAGACAAAACTATTTTAGAAGAATTGCATATATTTTCAACTATTAAAAGTGTAATAATTTATAACTTCATATTACTTTTAAACATCTGCTTTTAACTTGTTCTTAACAGGCAGATGAATTGGGTATGAAATGCTCAGGGCCCTTTCTTAACTTACTTGAAGCAAGTCCGACACAGGCATACAAATTAGCAACTGGTAAACTACCTTCTGCTGTTTCTGGCAAAATGCATTACTTGGAGAAAGGTATTTTGTTTTTAACAAATACACACAAGCAAAATCCCCCGTTCCCAACAAACCAAGATTGAGAGTGATCTTTACTGAAGTTTGAAGATAATTAATTCTGAATGAATGCTGGGAACCAATAAAGAAAGGTCAGGCAGCATTAGCTACAGACTTTATATCCACTCAAGATTTATCTCTTCAGTGACTGCAGACATACAAAATAAATTTCCATGTAAACAGAAAATTATATGGTGGCCCTGGCTCAGTTCCTTGAATTCTGATTAGTTAGCAACCCTTCTGACTAAGGTCTAGCCCTCTTCAGAAGAGCATAATCTAAAATGTCAGGAAAAATTTTCTCTTTCAGAAATTCTGCAGCTGAAATCAAGAGTCAGGGCCTCACTGGAGAGAGGAGACGGCCTCCTGCTGCAGAGATAAGATGAGCGAAATGCTGGCTAAAAGAAGACAGATTATTCTGCCTGTAGGCCATAACTCCATTTTAGCATTTTTATTGCATTTCATTATACTATTTATTATACCATGGCACACTGAATGCAGAAAATAGGATACAGGAGATTACGGAAGAAAATGTACACTATATGTTGGTCTCAGCAGCAAATACGATTTTCCCCTGACAAATCCGTCCAAATGGCACATTACAAATATGCGCATACATAAATGCAATGATTCTACAGACTTACGTGCCCCATTCTGTACTAGAATAGGTTACAGCATATTGATGGCGAATGTAACAAAATAAACTTGGATATTGCTTCATGGGAATCTGCAAATACTTTTCATTATATTTTGTATAATGAGATCTACTCCTGCATGTGTTCACACTGTGAGGTTTACAGTTTTAAGAAATAAAATTACAGGACACACTTGAGAGTTCTGTGATAAGCTGTCTTAATGGCATACAGCTATTTTTGTTGTTTATTCAATGTACTTAGGATTTTCCGGTCACATTAAAAATAGACTGGTAAAGCTGTGGTAATGTTTCAATAAGGTCATTACAAACATACTGTGAAATAAAATATCAAGTGAAAGTAAAGTACAAATTGAATTAAATATTATGAGAAAAGGGGATATAACGTAAGAATGAGCAAACATAGTAGTATACACAGAGTCCTGCAGAAAAAGTAAACTGCACCTACATCATTATAATGGACAAATAACAGTACTGAAGCAGAGATGGAAACAAAGCTTAAGCAAGTCACTTGTAAAGCCAGTGATACATAACCTGCACCGTACTGATTATTTAAAAAAATGAAACTCATCCCAGCATAGCCTTCTTAAAAACAATAAATTTAAACCACAAGAGTGCCAGAAAGGTAAACAGGCAAAGCAGGAAGCAGAACAACATTTTCGCAAGGCATTCATAAAGGCAAAAAGTAGTTTCTCTGATTACAGAATGTACTTACAGACAGAAGCATAATTAAAGCTACAGATCAATAACATGACAAAAAATGCAACTGCTTTGATAAGGAGTTGCTAAGTTTACATAAGGCTTAGGTATTCACACTCCATAAGTGTTCACTCAGTATGGTTTTAAGTAATAGTGCTAAACACAGAACTATGTTTTTGGTTTCTGCTTCACACTGTAAAACAGTGGATCTACTAAACAGGCTTTAATAAAATTTAAGCAAGATGGAGAGATAAATACCACACCTATAAACTGGTAAACAGAATGCGATTTTCATAAATGGGCAAAACAAATCTTAAGACATCAGGGGGTGTTTGGTGTTCACAGCTGCTACACAAATGTGCGTTAGGTATGTATGTTAGCTGCACATAAACGTAAGCCAGATGTGATTCACAGACATAAGCTACACTAATGTGCAACCTCCGGAAAGTTGTGAAGCACTTTGAAGGCAAATTATTACACAATGAGATGCATGTTTTTAATGGATGCAAAAGATGCAACTGAACTTTGTTAATTATTCCCACAGTCTGTGATTCAGTCACATTTTACTGTTGAAGTGTACAATGCACATCTGCCTTATAAAAAGTGAAGAGGTGCCTTTTCCAGTGACTTTGCAATCAGCACAATGGCCTACTTTGCTGTTAGCACTAACGTATGCAACGGTGTGCTACTTGCTTCTGTCATATCGCAACTTTGTGAAAGGACTAGCCTAAGAGAAGTGATACCGGCAGAGAGTTACCCATTACAACTTTAAGGAGTAGTAGTTGCTTGACCAGTTTAGCATCTATACAGATATTATAAGGACTTTGTTGAAGATGTACAGCCTACAAATTGGAACCTAGCGATTGTGTGGCCTTCTTATTCCTGTGGATGCCAAGGTCTAAATAACCCTAACTACCCTTGCCAAAAGAACCCTTCAGAGATAGACTGAGAACTCTGGTACCTCACAGATGGAATGGAAACTGCAGCAGACTGACATACGTCTGATCCATGTGGATTAACATATCTATTTCCCAGTGTCACCACAGGACCTAACTGGCACCAAGTATGCCACCTACAGAATAGCACATTTATTTTGAGGTGTCAGGTGAGGCACACTGCACTCATGTGCCTATTACAGCTGCACCTGAACCCGGGGGGGGGGGGCATTGTGGTTGTATCACCACTGCACAGGGCCAGCATCCAAACACTCATCATTCCCAGATAAGGGTCAAGTTCACCAACACCACTAAGTCCTGCATGGTAGGATACCTACTAGTTAAATCACCCTAAACAATTCTGTTCCCCAAACCTCTCCTGCTAAATAATAGTCAAGGTTTTAATGAGTAACTAACCCATCAGCATGTATCCCTTCCCTGTTAAGTTCTCCAGGTAACACAGGCTATAGCCTTAAACCCTGGTTAATGATATCAGTCTGTAACCCAAAAGAGCAGGACTTTAACAATGTCCTGTCCCAGACAGGAATTGTCATTGAACAAGTGTTTGGTCTGCTGAAAGTCCGTTTCCACTGCCTGCAAGAGTCAGGGAGGGCCTTCATTATGACCCTTCTACTGCATGCAAAATGTTTAGGGATGGTTACATTCTGCATAATATGATTATGCAGTGGTCTGGTAAGCAAGTCCAACAAGTACTGACCGATGGTGGCAGTGCACCTTGCTGTAGATTTTGTTCCATCTGTAGTGATAGCAAAGGTGACCAGCTGAAAGGATCAGCACTGTACCCCCCTCCCTGGCATGGTCATGGTACAAAGCAGCACAGGCAAAGCGTCACTACCTAGACCACAATGACCTTGCCAAAACATTCACCACATGATAACGTAAACTCACAAGGATACCACTTGCAGCATGCGGTGTTAATGTCATACATGGTCAACATACACTGTGAATCAAACACTTCTCCACATAAAATACACAAATGTATGGTTCATATGGTCACATTTTTAGTGTTCAAGAAGCAGGGGCACAAGTGCAAGTTATACCAGCAGGGGGTAGGGGATGGGGGTTAGAAAGTGGCCAAGGATGTTATGCAGCCTATAGAGACAGTAGCCTTTACCTCTTAAAACATGCTGAAGAAATGTAGTGCTGTAATGGTGTCATAATGAAGTCAGGTTAAACTGGCATTCACTACGTTTTTGCAGTCAAGATTTTTTTAATGACATTGCGTTGCCATGTCTCATCATCCTTTACTTTTTGTAGGTATGTATGGGAGTCTCAGGGTACAAAGAAATACAGATGTTCAACCTGTATTGTCTACCCACATCTGTCAACGTATGCAAATGCCCAACATCTGAGCAAGATCGACAGTACTTGGGGTGAGGGGATAAGCCCTTTCCCTGGGGCTTTTACGATTTCAGAGTTAGTATATATAATTAACACAGGGTGTATGGGGGTACAGGGGGGCTTACCCTATTGCAAAAAATGCTTTTTTCTTTGAAAGTCCAGAGAATAAGCTTTGTAGCATGTTAGCATACTGTTACTGACATAAAGCATGCAGACTATTAGTAGTACTTCCACACTGTTACTGACATAAAGCATGCAGACTATTAGTAGTACTTCCACACTGTTACTGACATAAAGCACGCTGACTATTAGTAGTACTTCCACACTGTTACTGACATAAAGCACGCTGACTATTAGTAGTACTTCCACACTGTTACTGACATAAAGCACGCTGACTATTAGTAGTACTTCCATACTGTTACTGACATAAAGCACGCTGACTATTAGTAGTACTTCCACACTGTTACTGACATAAAGCACGCTGACTATTAGTAGTACTTCCACACTGTTACTGACATAAAGCACGCTGACTATTAGTAGTACTTCCACACTGTTACTGACATAAAGCACGCTGACTATTAGTAGTACTTCCACACTGTTACTGACATAAAGCACTCAGACTATTAGTAGTACTTCCACATACGTCTTCCCTTCAGCATGCAAGCAAAAGCAAATGCTGTCATTTCTTAAAAGATGTCATGCCCTGCATTACTTTTAGATACAGCTGTTTTGTTGCTTGGTGCATTTCTTTTTTTTTTTTTTTTTACTTTTCAAACATCTTTATTAAATCATCAGTCACAGGAGTATACACACACAGAGAAAAGAAAAAAAATGCAGTAAAATTTTCCACCATTATGTTATGCAACATATTTTCTTTTTACCATTCACTGCATCATTACATACACTGCACAATTTCTGCCTTTCTTCAAACCTCAATCATCCTTCAGAGCATTATTCTGTGTGTAGCGTTCCCACAAATTCTAATTATTTCTAAAAAATGTGCTCCTTCCCTTTTCTAAAGATCCAACCCTCCAGTGCTTTTATCTCCCCTACTGCATTCAATACTTCAGTTACAGTTGATGTAGAGGATTTCTATTTCCTAGTAACTGATTTTCTGACAGCCAAAAGAATTAAACTTGGTAAAACTTAAGTACATCCAGGCAATTCAGATCCTGAATCCCAGCTCAAAATAATAATTTCCTTACTTAGAACCATTTGATCTCCTAATATTTCCAATAATTTACTCTGCAGGGAGTTCTTAAAATCTGCCAACTCATTATATTCCCAAAATTATGTTCCCATTACCTAGCTCTTCCCCAGCTCACCTCCAGCATCTGCTATCCCCCTGAGAAAAAATCCTCTGCACTCTACCTGGGGTATAAAAATACCTATGTGAATACTTCCATGCATAAATACTAAACCTTCTGAACTTTGTTGCATACTTGGAAGCCTTACAGATAACTATCCATTGTTAGTTTGCAAACTGCCTTTACATTCTTTTTTTCCCAAAACTTTTCTAACTTTCTTAGATCGATTTGTATAGTAACTAAAAACTCCATACCAGAGCTCGTCTTTCACTTAACACTCCCCTACCCATTTCTGTTTGCCTATAATCTGTTATCAACCCCTGGTAGGGAACACAGTCTCTAAAGATGCAGTCCAAACTTCTGCTTAGCCTCATCACTCTCTCTTACCTTTCACTCACTAGTTATTTGCTCCCAATATTTTGGTTTCCTTGGTAACGTCCATCAGTAAATTCCAGACGCTTCATGCCTATTTATTACAGCCCTACTAACAGTCGTCCTTAGTGGTACAATCTCCTTTCAACATTTCCACATTGTCTTAGATCATAGAATACTTCTACTTTATGAATATACTTACTCTGCATGGTTAATTTCCTGGAAGACATGCAACCAAATTTCTACTCTCAATTTCTTAAACTTCCCCACCCTATTTCATCATTTTCCCTTTCTACTGTGATTTACCTCCTTATACTTAATAATCAGACACAATGACAAAAATTAAAAGGTGTGGGAAGGACCATATTCAAAGGCAAATTTTTAATTATGCTAATTAATTAAAAAAAAGTTAATACAATAACCGGTAACAGATTTTGCATTAATGCACACTTTCTGAACAATAAAGAACACACAATTTTAATGTCTGGCATTAGCGACTGCAAGTCACTTAAAAATGAAAAAAAGAAGATATGTACTCACCATAACGTTCCAGCTGAGTAGTTGTACTTAATTTGTCTTCAACCTTAGGGCTTCACATCTGTAATGGATCCAACATTGCCACAAAGCTAGCATCTCTGATCCGAGCTCTCGGCTCCTCCCCTTACCCATAATTCCCCCTGTCTCCTTCCTCCCTTCAGATCGAGTTTGCTGCTCATCACAAAACATATACCCAACTCAACAAAGCCTTACCACTATCTACTGCCCTAGATTCCTGAGCCAAGTAACATAAGGAACGCTCGTGTCATGTTCATCCTCCTCATACATGATCAGGACAATAGTGACAAGGCAGGGGGATGGGTGAAGACAAATGAAGTACAACTACTCAGATGGAACATTACGGTGAGTACATAACTTCTTTATCTGAAGTAGTTTACTTCATTTGGTCTTCAATCTTAGGGACAGAGTCCCCAGCTACTTTGCACCTGGGAGGGCCAAATAGAAGGATATTCTGGAGCATGGTGGAACCAAAAGAAGCCCTACCTCTGGAAATAATGTCCAATTTGTAGTGGTAAATGAAGGTATGAGGTGAGGACCACGGGGCAGCAGAATAAATATCATCCAAAGAGACCTTGGACCAGAAAGCCGCCGAGGTAGCCATAGACCTGATAGAACGTGCTTTTACTTGACTTGGCGGAGAAAGCCCTTTGCCTAAATAAGCTCAGATAATGCACTGGGAGATCCAGTGAGCAATTGTAACTTTCAAAATTGGATTGCCTAAAAAGAACTTAGCGTAAGAGACAAATAATTGACCAGATTTCCTAACTGATTTTGTCCTGTGCAAGTAGAATCTTAGTTGCCTATGCACATCCAATAAGTGTAACTTATATTCCCTTTTGTTTTGAAAATTCAGGAAGAAAACTGGAAAATTGATGGTTTGGGTTTATATGTTTGCTTCTGATGCTACCTTTGCCAAAAAAAGGGATTAGTACATACGAATACCCTATCCTTGTGGAAAATCATGTAAGGAACTTTCACAGACAGGGTCTGGAGTTCTGACACCCTCCTGGCAACGGTAATGGCTACTAAAAAAGCAATCTTCCAGGATAGGAACCATAATTCAACTGAAGCTGCAGGTTTAAAAGGAGGTGAGACGAAAGCCTGAAGCACCAAAGTAAGGTCCCAAGGTGGCACAGGATCCTTCACCGGAGGATGGAGCAGAAAAAGTACCCTTAAGAAAGGCTTTGCACAGTTTGGACGAAGCCAAGGAATTTGTATTCTCCTCCACATGAAAGTTGGAAACAGCAGCCAGCTGAACATTTACAGTAGACAAACTAGCCCCCTGATGAAAAAGGCTTGCTAAGAAATCCAAAATTGCAGTCACTGGAGCAGTATAGGGCTCTAAGGCTTGTGAAAAGCCCAAACTGAGAAACGTTTCAATTTGCTACGATAGACTTTCCTGGTTAAGGACCTGTGAGCCACAACCAGAATATTCTTAACCAGGGAAAACAAATCAGGAGTCCTAACGTTCATGGGAAATGGAGCAGCCAAGCAGTGAGCTTCAGACCGACCAGGTCTGGATGAGGCATCCTTGAGGGATGTGAAAAGATCCGGGACCAGATCCAGAGTCCAGGGTGGAACTACTGCGTGAGACCATAGGGATGGAACCAGACTTGGCGAGGCCAGAATGGGGCAATGAGGATTACTGTGCTCCCCAACCTGCGAGCTTTCTGAAGGAACTTGGAAATTAAAGGCAGAGGAGGATAAGCATAGAGCAGACCTGGTGGCCAAGCATGAAGCAGACCTTCTCTGGGGGTTTTCCCCCTAAGGGGGGTTCAGAGCAAAGAACTCGCTGCATTTCGTGTTGGAAGGAGATGCAAAGAGATCACAGCAAGGCTGACCCCACCTGAGAAAGATCCGTTCCGCCACTGAAGGATTCAGCAACCACTCCTAAGCCAGCAGAATAGATCTGATGAGCCTGTCCGCTACAATGCTGGACCGACCCGGAATGTGTGTTGCTAACTGAAAATGGCCAGTGGAGATCGCCCATTCCCACACTTTCATGACTTTGTGACAAAGGAGGTAGGATCTGCCCCCCCATTTGTTGATGTACCAGACTACTGACATGTTGTCTGTCTGGATGGCGATCATTCCCAGAGGAAGATGGGCATGGAGAGCTTGCAATGCTAGGAGCACCACCCTTATCTCTAGAATTTTGATATGCAAGTTGGTCTCGGGTATGGCCCACATGCCTTGGACCATCTTTCCCAAGCAATGCACCCCTCCCACCCTAGCTGGGAAGCGTCCATGGTCACTGTGGCATTGGGCAAGGGTGGAAGAAAAGGAAGACTCTTCACCAGATCCGGGGACTGAATCCGCCACAGAAGGGTGTCTCTGCAAACCCGGGATATCTGTACCGAATAAGACAACGGTTGATCCAGAAGAGACCATTGGAGTGCCAGAGTCTATTGTAGAATCTGCATGTGAAGGCATGCCAATGGTAACAAGTGGATCACAGTTGCCATGGAGCCGAAGGCCCTTAGAACTGATTCTGCCGCTGGGACATATGTTTGTAGAACATACAAAACGTGTAGCTTCAGGTTGTGTATTCTCTCTGGAGTCAGAAAGACCTTCATTTGAACCGTATCCAACCGACCCCGATTAAGTCTAGGAACCTGCACCGGAGTCAGGGTTGATTTGGTAAGATTCATGGCGATGCCCAGATTTCGAGCCAACAACAGAAATGAGTCCATGGCTTGGCACAGTAGATGCTTGGTTTGGGCGACAAACAGCCAATCGTCCAAGTAAGGGAAGACCCGAATACCCTGAAACCTCAGGTGAGCCGCTACTACTTGGTGAGACCAAAGGAAGGGCTCTGAACTGATAGTGACTGGCTTCTAACTGGAAGTGGAGAAACCTCTGACAGTGTCTGTCCATCTTTATATGGTAATAAGCATCTTGGAGGTCGATCGAGCATATCCAATCATTCACCTGCAGATAGGGCAGGACGGAAAGAAGAGTGACCATCCAGAATTTTGTCTGGGCTACTGACAGGTTCAAGGAATAAAGATCCAAAATAGGTCTTAGGTCCCCCATCTTCTTTGGCACTAAAAAGAACCGGGAATAAACGCCCGATCCGGAGTGGTCTGGGGGGTGGGGCTGGCTGGATGACTTGTTTTCTTAGCAGCTTTTCTATTTCCAAGGCTGCTGGCTCCCTTTGTGCAGTGGAACATCTGGAAGGTGTCTGGGGGAAGGGGATGGAATAGCCCCTGGATATGATCTGCAACACTCAACAGTCATTTGTAATAGACTCCCATGTTGCTGGGTGAAGCAAAAGACGTCCCCCGACTGCCTCCAGAGTGAAGCAGTCAGGCAGTCCTTCAGGGCTGCTGGCCGGGTCTGTCGGATAAGGGCTCACAAGACCCGGTATTTCTCAGACCCCCTCAGCCTCTGGGTCGGCATTTATCGTAATCCCCTCTGCCTCTGGGGGACGAAGTGTCCTCAATGTCCCGGGAAAATGCCCGAGACTTTCAGAACCACATGTTCTTTATCCCTTGCTGACTCCTGGAAAAGGATCTTTGAGGGGAGGAGAAGCAGATCCCGATGGAAGACCGTCTCTTCCCGTCCTTCTCACTCTGGACAAGTGTCTCTTTAACTGACTTCCCAAAGAGTAAAGAACCGTCAATATGGGGCGTTGGTAAATGATGCCATGAAGGGGTCAGTGAAGTGACACAGCCGGAGCCAGGAAGGGTGCCTAATGGTGATTCCTGAGCCGACCTCCCTAGTGGCTCCCTCCATGGCATGGGAGAGAAGACACATGGACGCACTGGAAATCGGCTTAACAGTGGCCATTCAGGTAGAGAACGTCTTCTTGTCCTCCTCTGGCATGGACTCCAGGGTCAACTCAGCGACTTCCTTGACCAATCAAGTCAGGTGTGCCATGTAGTTAAGCTCCATGAAGGCAAAGGTCGTTGAAGCGTACACCCGCATCCCAAAACGGTCCAGCATCCATGACTCATGGTCAGGTGGGTGGACCACAGAGCTCTCCTCAGCGAGTTCTTTCTTTGTGGCCGTCACCACGACCACAGCATCCACAGGGGAACCCTTATACCAATGCAACCTGTCGGAAGGGGGGCTGAGGACCTTGTGGGGATGCTTCGGGAGAGGCTCTACCATGTCCAGTTCCTTCCACGCCAGAGAAGTTATTAAATCCACTAAGGGATCCGCAGGACAGGACACCCAGAAGTAGATGGGCCCATACCAAATGCCACAAGAAACACTACCTCCTCAGGGGTCAGTTTTTGGGCAGATCACCCCCCCCCCCTTCTGGCGAAGGAGTTCCATTATGTCCCCAAAGGAGAAATCCTCGGGGGAGGTGGGGAATCGGGGGAGAACCTTTCCCTTCCTCCAAATCACTGTCTGAGGGAAGGGACTCCTAAGGTGAGTCCAAGTGCCTTCTCTTACATGTACATCTGCAAGGGACCTCCTCAGTGTGCCTCTCTGGGGAGGACCCACAAATGTCTTGATGCTCTCTAACTGGAGCTTCTTGAGGCAAAGCAGGCACAGGCTGTCCTTGAGAGGGCAAGATGGTTGGAGCCATACCCAATCCGGAGGGGGTCAGGGCGGAGTCCGAGGCAGGGATGGTCAAGGGTCTCGAAGGCATTGAGAGAACCCTCTCTACCATGTCGAAGGCAGACAGAGAAGGACCTCCTTAGCAAATCCCATCAGAGACATTTACCTCTGATCTGACAGGGGAGTCAGAGCAGAAACTCTAGGAGCCGAGATGCTGAGGGAGATGCTGTGCTCCAACCCACTCGGAGCCGAAAGCACCCCCTCAGATCTGACCACGAAACTACAGCTCCGAGAGGTCAGATCTGACTTACTCAAGGCAACAGCAGGCGTTGAGGTACAAGGTACCATCAGCACTGACCCCTCACCCTTGAGGGTCCTCAGATCCAAGGGCTATGAAGCCACAGGCCGGATTGGAGAAGGAGTTATCGGTGTGAAAAAAAATAGGTTGCGAGACACCCCCTCCAGGGGACAGGGTGCAGGCAAGACCCCCATATGAATTTGGGTGCGGATGAATTTCCGTATCATCTTGTCCATCTCCACTTCACTAAGGCTCCGGGTGGAGCGGGATGAGGAGGCAGCTGAAGCTGGTCTAGAAAGGTGGTGAGGGGTGACAGAGGACAGCATTTTAACAAAGTCCAGCTCAGGGGAAAATCTTGGAGAGTGGCGCTGGGGGGAACCAGGCCTAGAAGACACTACCTTAGGGGTGGACTGGCCAGAACAGAGCTGTCAGCAGACCGCTTGCGAGGCCCATCTTTCTTGGCCTTCTCCTCTTCTCCAGGCCACTTGGTGGGAGTTTGAAACCCTGAGGCCTGGGAAGGGGAAGACGCTGCTGCTGCTGTCGAACCAGTGGACGGGGTGGGAACAGCTGTTCCTGATGCAGGAAGAAGACCCTTTACTACAAGTTTGTTGCTCCTGTCCTGAAGTGCTCTAGAGTTAAATCCAGGGAGACAGGAAAGGAGGAATCAAGGTGCGCTACGCCCAGGCACACCACGCACAGAATGTGGCGATCAGCTGAGGAAAGCTTATGGCCACACACTGAGCACCTTTTAAACCTAGATTTAGGGGCTTCTGACACAGTCCCCTAAATATGGCCCAAAAACACACACACATACACACAGATAGAGGAAAAAGAACAAAAGGTAAGGGTTTTTTTTTTTTTTTTTTTTAATCACCGACCGTCATGGGGAGGGAAAGGCAAGAGAAAGGAAAGTAGAGAAAAGTGGGGAAAAAACTTAAGCACTCAACAATTTAAGCCTAAAAACGAACACACTGCAAAGAGGTCAGACCATGCTGCATGCTGTATCAGAGGCAAACGAGATCTGAAGGGAGGAAGGAGACAGGGGGCATTATGGGTAAGGGGAGGAGCTGAGAGCTCGGATCAGAGAAGATAGCTCTGCGGCCGTGTCTGATCCATTACAGATCCAAAGCCCTAAGGTTGAAGACCAAATGAAGTAAACTACTTCAGATCATGCTTTGCATCAACATAAACTTTCTCAGCAGTAAAAACTATGAAACATGTCTGGCATTACTGACTGTAATACTCAGTGATTTACCAGAAAAATTATCACTTTTAAAATGGGCAGGACAGAAATGTGAAGCAATACTAGGAACACACTGCAAAATCAGAGATAACTGAGAGGGACAGCCTAGTGACTTCTTGAAATCAGGGATAATTAGCAGTACATGCATTTGCCGCTGGCTGCTTATACTTCCATCATTCATAACTATTAGCCACATCTCCATGCTTTTTAATATTTTTTTGTCTTTTAAGTAGCTGCTGCATGACAGCATGGAATAAAAAACTCCAAGACTCATGTTTGGAACACATCTAAAAACTCCACCAGAGCTGGTCTTCCACTTAGGCCTCCTCCTTATCCTCTTCACTTTGCCTGTAATCCATCAGTCTCTGATACAAAAGGCAACATCTAACGTGCATTCTAAGTTTCTGATTCACCTCATCCCACTCTACTATCTTTCCCTCAAAAAGTTATTTGCTCCCAATACCTTTGTTTCTCTGCCAATTTCCTCCAGTAAATTCCAGCCTCCTCTTGCCTATTTTCTATAGCCCTACTTGCAGTCAAGCTTTATTAGTAACCCTTCCGTTCTCCATTTTAATGCTGGCTTAGTTTTTGGAATACTTTTCACTACTTAATAAAAATAATATTCTGTATGGTTGTTATTCTGCCTAAGGACATGCATTCAAAATCCTCTCTATTTCTCAACCACACCCCTCCAATTAATTCATCATCATCCTCTTCAACTTTGATTTATAAACTTTTGCTTTAGTTATGTATCCATCCATCACTCCTCAACCCCTTTTCCCATTTTGCACATGGGGTTGGGGCGTCACTTCAACAGTGTCAATCATCTTGAGCCAAGGTTTACACTGCCAGGTGGCTAGCCTGCCACAGTAGTGAATGTGCGCCACTCACTAGTGCACACACTTTGACCTACAGCCAATTCAGAGTACCCAATCCAACTACTGCATGTCTTTGGAATGTGGGAGGAAACCCACATGACCGCAAGGAGGGCATGCAGACTCCACACAAAATAAGCCTTAAATATATGGATCCCTATCAGGTGATAGAGTTTTCAGAAACTTGAAATTCATACGGTTGAGACAATATGCTCGAGTTTTTGAAAACCTGAAGCTTTTGAATGGAGATCGTGGTACAGCAAGGATTGGGAAATTTACCCTTTTCTTCACTGAAATGCAATCTTGGAGGTGGTATATATAATTTGCAGTGGGTTTGGGGGGGTGCATCAGGGCTTGCCTCCTGCATAAATGTAAAAAAATGAATAGATTTTTGTGGGTTTTTTTTATTTTTTATTTATTTATTTATTTATTTTTGCTGTTCGAGGTTTTGGAAACTGGCTCACATGGCCTGGTCCATATGAATTTCAAGTTTCTGAAATCTAGATCATGTGACATAGATCCAAATATATAGCTTCAAAATATACCCTTAAATCAGAAAGTAATAAACCACCTTGTTCTATGGGAAAAAATCAACTTATCCCACACTCCACATTTGCCCTCTTCCCCTCCAAATATTTTCCTTCAACTCTATAGTCATCCATAGCTTATCCTCTGGTTTAAAAAAATTAGTCTGACAGGTATAAAACACTAAAGAGACGCACATATTTTCAGTACTTGTATCTTACTATACATATCCATAATCAAGAGTTTCCAGCTTCTTAGTTTCTGTATTCTGTTCTGTTTAGTCTCTTCCCGTGTACATTTAAGCTAGTGTAACAGAAAACTTTCTAATCCTTACTTCTAAATATTTCATTTGATCATGAACTCATAATTATGGCAAATCCTGAACCAACTCACACATACATACATTAGTTTACCACAAGTTTTTTTGTTTTAACAGATCATGGAAACTGCAGTTCTCTCAGTCTGACTAGTCTTATTTGCAAAGCTATGGAAATAAATTTTATGGAAGTTATTTAAAACATAGGAGACCTCCAGGCACTAGATCAGTCCTAGTTTGGCTTTGTCAAGGAAGGTAATGCTCACTGAATCTGGTGGATTTATTTGAAAAGTTCGCTAAGGCAATGGAAGAGAGGAAAATGGTGCAGAATGCCTACCTAGATCTAGCTAAAGCATTTGACACAAAACCCCAACTCAGGCACTGCCAACAAGCTTACAGAACTAGGTATAAACCCCTTTAACATGCTGGATAGCTAGATGGCTCACTGATAGGACCCAGGAGGTTAAAAATGTCAAGTCCACCTCCACAAAGATGCCAGTAACCAGTGCAGTCCCACTCCTCTTTGGAATCCACTTTTCAGATGTCAAAGCCCATTTCAAATGCCTCTGGCTAGCCACGTTCACAAATAATTGCCAACTTGGAGTAGTCATTGAATCCCCCCCACCACCACCAAATGAGAACACCCTTCAGGAGGGTCTAACACAGACAAATGCCTGGTGCCAAAGCCATGGCTTAAAACTTCAATACCAAGAAATGCATTACAGTACCTTTTGGGAAGTTGGCCACCCCAGGTAACTACATCATTAATAAAACATCCCTAAATGTTAATTCACTTGTAAGGTATCTGGGAACTCTTGCAGAAAGTAATCTAGCCTTTAACCAATAAGTGCCCAAGATAGTAAGAAAATCCTTCTATGTTGCTCAATGTACAATCAAGGGCATGACATTTAGGTCCAGAGAGGTCATCATAGCACTGTACTTGGTACTCATCAGACCCATTGTAGAGTATAATGCCCTCTTCGGTATGTACCTGACCAGACATGCAGCAAATGGAATGTGCACAAAGGTTCCTTACAAAAAGAAAACAGGGACTAAAAAAAAAGGCCTATGCTAATTGCCTCAAAGCCATGTCTCTCTACTCATCATTATAAATACTTCTGAGAGGTGACCTTTGCCTAGTGTATAAGGCATCCCTGGACCCTGTTTTTGATGAACCCTTTGTACATTTGAAAAAAACAGCATCAGAACTATTAGATTAAAAGATCTACATTTTGCTTCTAACATAAACAC
Organism: Protopterus annectens; assembly: GCF_019279795.1. Lineage (NCBI taxonomy): Eukaryota > Metazoa > Chordata > Ceratodontiformes > Protopteridae > Protopterus > Protopterus annectens. The sequence continues at coordinate 378,108,527 of NC_056742.1, forward strand.
ACATTGCAGACACAGCTCTATTTCTCTGAGAATTCCTACTCTCTGGAATAGGCTCCCCCATCCATTTGATTCAGAGTACCTCCCTATACCTACCTGAACATAACTTGGACCAATGGTTGGGTAATTGGAAATTCAGCCCAGGCACCTAATGGGCAAATGTGGTCATTAAATCACCCCTATATAAATCAAATTTGTGGGTCAAATTTGGGTTGCATGGCTAGGCTTACAATGGCCCTAGAGGTTGTTAGCCTAGTATACACCTATGACTCTTGTCACTGTCCATGTGGGTGTGAATGACCTGAGAGGTACCTCCCTGGACTACATGAAAAGAGACATGGACGAGCTCTTGGATTATGCAACCCAGGCTGGTATGACCCTAGCCCTGAGCAGCATCCTACCATCACCCAGAATGATACTACAGTACAAGCAGAAAATTATTGATTTCAACAATTGTCTAAGTTTCTGGTGTCATTCTAAGGGGATCCAATATCTGTCTGCCTGGGATAACATGATTGACAGACCTCAATGCTTTGTCAGAGACGGCCTGCATCTGTCACCCCTGGGCTTCTGGATACTGGCCAAGGATATTGCCACCCCTATAGTGCCTTTTTCAGGTGGTGTTCCAAAGACCAAATTACCACTGTAACAGCTACAAACAAATGCAATCTGAGAGTCATGCTGCTCAACGCTAGAAGTCTAAATCTCAAAATGCACTCGCTCGAAGCACTCCTTAAAATGGAGAACATTGACATTTGTGCTGTAACAGAGGCCTGGTTCAAGGCAGCAGAAAGCACCGCAGCACTACCAGGCTATAACTCATTCCACACTTTTCAGCCCCAGAACTTGGACCGAAGCTCCAAAGGTGGTGGTGTTTCCATATTCATAAAGGATGTGCACACCTCCAGACTGGTAGCCCAATATAACGCATCTGAGATACTTCAGGTGTAGCTAACATTGGGTAAGACAGTGATTCAGGCCATAGCCTGCTATAGGTCCTCAACCATGTGCCAAGACTCGCACTCCATGTTCCGAAGCACCCTGGAGAATATTAGGGTCCAAAGTAACACTCTCATACTGGGCAACTTCAAATACCCCTCCATTAACTGGGAAAACTACTCAAGTACCAATACACTTGCCCAATGCTTTCTGGAAATCATTAATTCCAATGCTCTGGACCAGCTCATTCTTACCCCCACTAGAGGGAGCAACATCAATGACCTGGTCATTACTAGAATGGGTGGCTGTTGCTCTACAGCAATAGTCAACTCCTCCCTGGTTAGATCCGACCACAAACTAATCACCTTGAAAATCCACACCCCCCTCTCCCCCACAAAGGTAACCACCATGAAAAACTTCTCCAAAGCTAACTTCGGGCTCCTAAAAACAGAGGTGGCTAACTTCATGGCACCCATGCAAATGGAGAATAGTTGCACGACCGCTGACTCATACACCATTGCACTGTACGAACATGTACACAAATGCATGGATCTCGCTATACCCAATAGAACTAAGACTCTCTCCTCAAAAAAAGGATGCCAATCTGGTGGTCCCCTGCCATAAACTAACTCTACAACAGGAGGAGGAAAACGTTGCGGAATAAGGTGAAGTCCCAAGACTGGGGAAACTCCCTTATCAGCCTCAACAAAAGGCTGAGATTCCTCATCAAATCATCTAAAGCTAGCTATGAAAACAGAATTGCAGCAGTTAGTAAAGACAACCACAAGGCCTTCTATTTGCTCTGAGCTACTACACAATGGTACCTCCTATAGCGAGCCAACAGATATTGCCAATATACTGGTAGACAGATTCAGTGCTAACTTTACCCCCCCCCCCCAAAGGACCACTCACAATAGCAGTAGATTGCCAGGCAGCACTGTCCAAGGCCAAGAATACAGCTTCTAAGGAACATGGCAATATCCCTGGCTGTGTTCTACATGACTTACAGAGTGAACTGACACCTCACCTGTGTGCCCTGTTCAATCACAGCCTCACCTCAGGCTTTGTCCCTACTGAATGGTGCATTGCTACAGTCATCTGTCTCCACAAAGGAGGATCGACTACAGACCCTGGGAATTATCAGCCCATTAGCCTGACGAGTCTGACATGCAAAGCTACGGAACGCATCATCATGGACATAATAAACAAGGATATATGGAATTTCCAAACTCTGGATCCTACACAGTTTGGTTTTGTGGAGGGTAGATCATATGCCTGCTTAACTTGGTTGACTTATTTGAGTCAGTCACCAGAGCTGTGGATGAAGGCAACGTGGTTCATACAGCCTACCTTGACCTGGATAAGGCCTTTGATACCATTCTCCACTCAGGAATCACAGAAAAACTCACTAAGCTAGGCATCAAGCCCTACATAACTAGGTGGGCTGCAAACTGGCTCACAGATAGAACCCACAGTGTAAAAGTAGATGACTTCAAGTCAGACTGCCGACCAGTCACGAGTGGAGTCCCACAGGGTTCGGTCCTGGGTACTCTCCTGTTTGGTATCTACTTCTCTGAAGTCCAGTCCAACACAATGAGACTCTGGCTGACAAAGTTCACAGACTATTGCAAGATGGGAGCTATTATTAACTCCCCAAGTGATGCTGACATTCTACAGGAAGGCCTCAATGAGACCAACGACTGGTGTTAGAACCATGGCCTTAAGCTCAATGCCAAAAAAATGTGTCATCCTCCCCTGGGAAAAATCTGGTTCCCTTGAATTACCACATTGATGGTAGTCCACTGAACACAGAAGGCGTTATATGAGATCTGGAAATGCAGCCTGACAGCATCCTCTCTTTTGACCACCAACGTTGCCACTGTGGTCAGAAAGTCCTTTTATGTGGCACATCTCATTACTAAGGGTTTTGCATCCAGGAAAAAAAGAGGTCATGGTCTCCCTCTACTTTTCCCTCATTAGACCAATCACAGAGTACAATGTCCCATTTGGCATGTACCTCACTAGACACCTGCAACAACTGGAGAGGCCACAAAAGTACCTTTCAGAGAGGATCCTAGGCCTTAAACACTTGTCTTGTATGGACAGACTCAAAAAAACTCCAACTATTCTCTGCCTCACATAGCCTACTTAGAGGCGATCTCTGCTTGACTTACAAAGCCATGTCTGACCCAGCTCTGTTAGAAATGTTACATCTAAAAAAATCACAATCCCTCTGCACCACACGCTCCAGAGACCTGTACTAGACTTTCCATACATGTCAAGCAGAACACCTCACTGGCTCTCTTCATGAGAAATCTTGATGAGTGGGTGGGAAATAGAAAATTCACCTTGGAGATCACTCCAGTGGCTCTGCTTGACAGAGGCGCTAGAACTAAGGTCGGGTGGCATGATGCCAGGGTAACCTATGGGCTAGGTTTGTAAAGGCTCCAGGGCCATTAGCCTAGTACACACCTATGAACCTAGGATTTATTTCGTATCCTGAAAGGACTATAACTTGCCTCAAAATGTTCTACCACACTAAAACGTCCTTTTCTGGATTTATCAAGTATGAGATAATATCGCCAGCAAATAAGGCACCTTTGCTTGATCATCACAACATTTACTGTGTCTTGCTCTAGGGGCTAACAGTGAACAGTGCTGGCTGGCAAAAAAGAAGAAGGTAAAAGAGTGTAAAAGTCATTAGCTACGTTACTCTCTCACTTATAAACAAAGTCTAGTAGCAGAATCAAAAAGCTTTTTAAACCCTCTGTTTCTGTATGACATCTGTTTGGCATCAGTGTGTGTGTATTCTACTGGCTTTCAAATGCTTTGAAAAGAAAATGTGTAGGAGCATAAACTTGTGGTACGTGGATCAGATAAAGTTTCAAAAACTTCAAAGAATTCTGATCAGGCCTCACTGATCAAGAACCCTTACGTGTTTTCAGTATGGTCGCCAAGATCTGCTCTCGCAGTGAATTTCTTGGCATCCATGTCCTCATACAAACAAAAAGGTGGTTATGATCAGAGACCTAACCATAATCCTCTAGAATATGTGTTTGAGACGTGCATGCCAAACTCACCTTAGAAGCAAAGTTGGAAAAATGAACTGGAGGTTTTATGACTAATTTCAGTTACATATTTCCTTATCAAACTGAACTTTCACATATGTAGGGCTTGACACTCAGAGGAGACAAAATTGTAATTCAAACTTAACTACAAGACTCAATGCTTCATAAAATTTATGAATCACACTTGGGAATTATTAAATGTAAAATAGGAGCATGTGATATCCTATACTGGCCAAAGGTTCTCAACAAACTTTTATAACCAATATGCTCATGTAGAAATAATACCACCTGAAACACAGTCTTTTGCAAATTAATGTTGAGGGTCTTGATATAAAATCTCCTCTTTCTCCTAAAGTTTAATGCAACCAGTAGGTTGCTCTTCTCACTACAACATGGTTTCTGTAATGCGCAGGTGCCAAAAACTGCTGGTACTAAACATACATTTCCTTGTCTTAGAATCAAAGGAAAGGAAAGGAAAGTCCACCCACTTATTTAAGCTCAACTTCTGACATACTTTACAGTGGAATTTGTTTCCACCTGCATGACATACCACAGACACAGAGAAATCTGTAGTCAGGTACTACTGGCAGTCTTATACAGGTAATTAGTCCTGCTGAAGTCAAGAGGTCAGCAGTTTTCTGTAAAAAAAAAAAAAGACAAGTGTGAAACTGTTTTCCACTGCCTTTACCGCAGATTGGAAGAGAACTTAACATTGATTCACAACTGTTTCCAATGTAGCCAAGCATTTCATAGCAAAACAAAGTAATTAGATAAGTAAAGTGTTTAAGGCCAGTTGTTACCTCATCTGACAAATTTATATAAGCTGCATCATGGTATTGAAATGTTAAGCTTTAAATGTTGTTTGCTTATACTAGTTTATACATTAACATGACTTAAAAGTAGTATCAAAGGTGTGTGACATTTACAGAAAAGTCAGAAAATGTATATATCTTTTTGTAATTTTTGTAAAGTGGCAGCACATTTATCATTTTCAGCCCCCTGCCCCAGACAAAACTACACAAATCAGGACTGATCTGCAGTTTAGACAAGTGGCAACCCTACCTACCCCAACTAGGTGCAGTGATGCTGTTTATAAGAAGGTATATTATGCTTTCTAGTGGCATCCTTCCACAGGGAGATGCGTATCTGGTGCACAGATCCATGGGAAAGACATCAAGCCACTGACTTAGTCCTTACACTAGTTGAATGCATGAGCAGTTTCTAGTCTGCAAAGGAAATGTTACCATTGATGGCAACCATGACATATAGCTGAATTTACTTTAGCATACATGTGTTATGAACCTTATCATTAAAAATACATTAGGAAAAGAAAATTGGAAGTATTCTATCTACACCAGTGATGGCGAAACTTTTGGGTTCGGCGTGTCACAAATTTGGAAAATGCCTAACTTGACTCTGCTTGCATGTCACCCCCAACCCCCAAACAAAACAAGAAAAATAAATTAAATAAATTAATAATTAAATTAAAATAAATAAAATAGCATGGCTCTCAATACATCAGGGATAAATCTAGAAATAAGAGACAGGGACAATTTTAAACTACTAGTGCTATTAATTTGAGACACTGACGGAAAAAAATCAACATGAATTAATATACATTTTCTGAAGTAAAATTAGTCTATAAATATAATTATTGTCATTAAGTGTAAAAAGTTGAAAGTTTTCGCAGGGATTAAGAGGGACAGTTGAGAGGAATGCAAAAGAGCACAGACCATTTGCCCTTTGCAGAAGTGTAACTACGAAGAGAAAAGAATGTCAGCTCTGCCCTTTGTAGACTATCGAGAAAGTATACCGAAATGTTATTTGAGGACACACCACACACATGCATATGTACATGTATACATACACACAAAATATATATATTAAGTACGTGTATAGCCTACAACTTACATGTATCTACAGAAATGTGTCTAGACTATTAAACTCAAATATCCCACAGCTGTCCAACTATGTGATACTACAACTAATTGCAGGACAGTTATCACACTATTTTTCTAGATATGGAATACCTGAATATGTCCCACCTAATAAATCGGCCACAGTTGATGAGTCAAAAGTTTCAAGAAAATGTGAGAGTTTACCATAAATGAATTACTTCTTAGAAAACAAATTCACCATTCCAGAGTATAATCTTTTCATTAGTCGAATTACTGATGGGTAAAAATGTAAAACAAAAATTACCTACAACCTATTCACTGCTAAGGTCACAGAATCAGAAAAATGTAAATTAGTTCATTACATTTCTGTAAAAAAAAAAAAATCAATCAGTTGTGAAGGAAGGAAGAAGAAAGAGTAAGAACATGCAAAGGTTTTGCAGTGAATGATTAGAAGATTTATTTAGATTTATGGTCCAGACTCTATAATTTGTCAAACTGAAGTACCAAGCTCATAAAATATAAAAGGTTCAGATCCTCACACATATAGCAGAAACAGCAGGTATTCACATAAAATGTAGAACGAAGGAGTTTGTCAATCAGTGATGCTGCTGTCTCAATAAGTGGTACCTCAAGCTGTCACAGTCCAAAGAGTAATAGTCCTTTTACCTCATTACAAATAGACTCAGCTTAATGATGCAATGCAGTCCCAGCAAACAGAAGATTAAAGTGCTACTGACACTATAGTTTCTGCTTCAAAAACTTACCCTGAAGCTACAGCAAAGAAGGTAGCAGTTACACAGAGCCAATGTGCATATAAACAATAGTGTGGATAGGCTAGAATGACTACAAAACTAGGCAGATACACTGATGGTACAGAATGTGGGAAAGAGCGTAAAAATGTGTACAGTGATCAACAAGTCTAACAGAATGTTTTGATATCAGTGCTGCTACTCTGAAATGCTGAAATAAATTATTTGATTACTAAAAGTGAAGTAAATAAACACTTAAGGATATCTCAAAAAAGTGTAGAAGAAATTAATCCAGAAGCATCAAAAGGGAGACCAGTTCTGTTGGCAACCTGTCCCCTTGTCCAAGTTCCAGTTTATAAAATTAAGTTTTTTCTTCCCGCAAATTCTGACAACTGTGGAAAAAAGTTATGTTTACTGCATGGTCCTAAAATATTGCTCATGTCAAAGGTCAGGAGATTTTCATTCTTGCGTATTTTTGGTTTTCAGACATATTCCATGCAATTTTTATTTTTTTTTTTACAAGATACTGACTGACTACAGGAGGCACTGCCAGCCATGCCACAGAGAAGTAGGGCAATAGATGCATGATTTGTGCCAGCAGAGCTAGCTAGAATTTTGTAAATAATTGTATGTCATTAGTATATCAAACTCATCTGCACAGATGCTTGTGCTGAAAATGTATTTGTGAGCTTTGCTTGTGTTAACTGTGTTAAAGTGCATCACTGGTGCACCCTGCTGAAGTGAAAAAAAATGTACCTGTATTACAGTATCTGAAGTAAATGTATATGTTTTAATACAGGACACTGGCACAGCAAAGGTTAACTAGCTTGCTTATTTTAAGAAAAAATAAGGGAAATGTAAATGAGCTGTTATATCACTGAATGTCACCCCACAATGCTGAGTAGGCCTGGCGACAGTAGGCCTGGCAGCAGCCATTGTCATTTTTTGTAAAGAAGGGGGGAGTGTTGTAAATGTTTCTGGCTCTAAGGCATTGCCATAAAATCTCTAATAGTGTATTGTAGCACTGTGCTAAAGTCCTGTCTCAAACTTCAAAAGGAGATAATGTGAGAACCTAGAGTCAGATGACGACATTCTGAAAGTCATCTCGGATATTATATTATACAGGGAGTAAACACAGAATATAGAGTATTCTGTTTGGCAGCCTGATAAAAAGACTGCTTGCATATTTCATTTTACCTTGCCCAAGTAAGTTATTACAGAACAGTAAATTTTCCTAGATTCAGTCAGGAATATAGTGAAGCTTAGTTTAGAGATTGTTTTTCTTTATTTGTATGAGTCTGCCCATCAATGTTGTTTTCAATATTTTCTGTAATTTGAACTCTGTGGTTTACTGTGAATATATATTCAGTATTTTCATGTACTTGTACTACTATGAAATATATTAAATACTTTTATCAGGGCTGTTTCTTGTAGAGAGTATCTAACTTTTAAGAGTACTTGTATTTATTTGGTAGCACTGTGTGGGCCACTCCAGAAGGCCTAGCCATCTTGGTGAATTACTACCATTTATATTAGTGTTACTATTACACTGTATAATTGGACACCCTTTGTTAAGGGCCTTAGAGTAGCGGATTGTGAAGTGTCTTGTGGCAGTGGCAACTACCTTACAGTCTGGGCAGAAGGGGGCATAGCTAGTAGACATGTGGCAGCCTTTCCCAGGTGTGTGTGCATGTGTGTGTGTGTAAATCAAATCTCTGTGTGTGTGTGTGTGTGTGTGTGTGTGTGTGTGTGTGTGTGTGTGTGTGTGTGTGTGTGTGTCAGCTACTAGGGGCAGAGACACAAAGCACCGCATTTACAGAGAGGGAGACTTGGCTTGGGCACTCAGCTGAGGACCTAACCCTATAGCTGTACCAGTGGGGAGTCTTATTGGGGATCTGGAGGGTGACAGATATAGAGACATCCAGCCCCTGGGCTGAGTGTATTCCCTGTGTGCTCTTAAGGGAAACTGTACTTGATGCAGAGAGGTCTGCATCTGGAAATATTGAGTGTATCCATTTGTATTCCAAGTGCATGTCTCTCTCCAGTGTCAGAGGTGTGGATTCACGCTCACTGATTACCGGCCCAGTGTGGGGTGCCATTACACATTGGCAGCAGTGGTGGGCGTCACACTAACCAATGCAAAACTCTGAGCTACAGCATACGGTAATGGACCTTATGTCACAGCAAAATTTAACACACCGCATCCCAAATATTTTGCAGAAGTCTTGGGTTCTAGCTAAAGAAAACAGATGGTGCAGTGACCAGCAGCAGGAACACGATTACCAAAAAAGAACACTGGTATTAAACCAGATGTGTCACAGCAAAAGTTAATATGTACTAAATATAAATAAGTAATTATCAGTCTTACTTTTATTATTATTGGTCTCTCAGTTATAATCCTGGTGTTTGAAACAATTTATCTCAATAGGCAGCTCTGTGGCACAAAGGAATAAAGCCCTGCGGGTCAAATGAGTGACTGAATAAACCGGGCACTGAGAAAGCCAAAGAGGATGGGAATAAAGAGCAGGCAGTACCCCACTGCTGCTAGTGGGTGTGGCTTTCAGTAGAGGCTAAGATAACGTATAAGGGACAGTAAGTCATGTGCAGACAAGGATTGTCAGCTAACATCTTGCACTGGAGCCAGGATAAGTTATGTGTGGAAGAACACGTCACAGAGGGCCAGAGCTGCAGTTCCCCAATTAGAATAATATGCAGTATGGCATACTAAGGGGCAAGGGGAGTTAGCCACCCAAGAAGTAGAAAGTCCTAAGAGCTGCCACTCTTGTAGCCCTAGACAAAAGTGAAACTGATAGCAAGCAAGCAAGCACTGGGAACAAAAACAACCAAGAAAAAGGAGTTAAGCTTGAGAAGGGAGTGCCATGCTATGTTGTTAAAAACACTAATATAACTGGTTATGACTGAGGAAGTAGTCATAAAGGTCTATAGGTAATGAGTACAGGCTTACCTTGTCTGATAACGCTAACACATATTACTTTATTTAATATTTTAACACATATGTTGTGTTTTTACATTAACTAATAATATAATATCTGCTACTGCTGCCTATAATTCGTGTCAGAGTTATGGGTTTATATATCTGTGCAACCTTGCATCTGATTTATACAAAAAAAAAAAAAAAATCAGAAATTCCAGTGTCAGTCTCAGATGCTATAATTTCCTGCAGTTCTCTGACTTTGCCAGCTTCTCTAAATTAGGATTTTTAAAATCGGTTAATCTCAGATTTACGTTCTCTCTCTCTCTTTTCATGTTGCACAAACGGCTCATTTTTATCATCAAGCATAGCTGACGTTTGTTGCTGCTGCTATTTACTTTCACCAGGGTTTTAAAAATGTCTAAATTCTTTACTATACCCATGAATAATGTTTTATTTTGCAAATTGTACGTGAAACTGTTCAAATGTGCGTGTTACCACCTTTCTCATCATGAACACCACAGCATTAACAACACAAAATGGTGACTGGGTCACCAGTTTATTTTTTGAGAAACAAACATAAAGACAAATACTCAGACAGTGAAGATCCACACGTGAACATTCAAACATCCACTTTCAAAATGCAAAGGAATGTTAACCTGATCATTAGTTTATTAAGTGTTCCTGGGTTTTTTTTGTAAGCAAAAGTAAATAAAGTCATTTTCTGAGCTTGCAACTAGCTGTTTAGGATTGCTATAATGACATTCATATGCAAACAACTTCAGATTGCAAGAAATTGAATGCACCAACCTTAATATAACAAACTGGTAATACAATGAATGTGCTGCTTATACACCTCATTACAGCAAAGCTGATTTGAAAGAACCTTACTACAACAACCTTCTTTTATGGAGGTTCCATGTATAAACCTATACACTGTATAGCTATATATATGTATACACACACACACATATATATATATATATATATATATATATATATATATATATATATATATATATGGATCACCTTCTGAAGCCCGAAATCCCATATAATCTAAACTTATTTTCAAGAGACAAAAACTGCGAAAACCTTTAATACTGAACAACAACATTTTCCCAGGGTAAGTAAATATTTGCCTAACATGCCCTTTTCCTCCACTGTAGTTCGATCCTGGAGTTGGTATACTTGATACTTTCAGAACAGTACACATAACCTTAAAAAAATTCCAGTCAGCCATTAAATAAATCTTGTATCCCAGGCAAAAATTCAACCCTAACCTTTCTCCCAATAATTCACCACCTGAAACAGAGATACAATTCAACTCTTACTTCATAGACAGTACAGTGTCCCTAACCAAAGATTTCCCCAACATCTAATCCCATCCCTGCCCAGCAGCCACTTGTCACTACATCCACTTTTACCTTCAAACCTGGGCCCACATCCTATGTAAAACTATTTAAACCATGCTCTACTTTAGCTGATGACCTCCCAAGCAAGTACCTAAAAATAGCAGTCAGCACTACCTGTCCTCTCTCAATCCTTATAAATAGGTCAAGCCAGGAATTCCACTTTCCCTATCTCTGGAAAACAAACACAAACACACACACACACACACACACACACACACACACACACACACACACACACAATATCTCTCAACCCAAAGGAGAAAATTAAACAGACATCATTAACTTCAGACCTCTATACGTCTTATCCCTCCCCCCTACAAAACACTTGAAAAAGTACTCAAAAGCAATTGCTGAACTACCTTCTACAGGAAGAACTAACCCCAAACACAGCTTCCATCCCTCCAATAGTACTAATATTGCAATTTTAACCTTTGTGGATACTTTCAATAAAGCTACAAATACTGGCAAACTGGTCTCCTTCTTATTTCCAGACTTGTATAATGCTTTCAACCCAGTTTGTCACAGCAAGCTTCTACTTAAAATGTCTTCACTAATTCTACCTCAGCCCACCTTTTTATGGGTCAAAAGCTACTTGTCAAATGAGGTACCACTCAGTAAAATGGCTCTCATCCCTCCCTCTCTCCATACCTCCCGGTCACCACCGGTGTACCACAAGGCTCTATCCTTGATCCCCTCCTCCAACGTTCTCATCAACACTCTTCCCCACATCCACACAGCCGCCTTCCCAATATAATATGCAGATGACTCCACACTCGTATATCAGACAACCTGGTACAGCTCCAAAAATTACTCAAGAAGCTTTAACAGCCAGAAAATGGTAGGAGCAAATAACAGAGAAAAAATGGAAATTGTCCGAACAACACAGGCAGAAAATTACTTTGGAGAAGGAACAGGGTTTATGACATGGAAGAAATTGAACAATCTACATGATATTGCTTAAATTATAGGATATTTAACAATAGATGTGAACTATGTTTGCAAATATGAACTTCTTAATATGGTTTGATTATTTTTATGTAAATGTAAGTTGCCTATGCTTCAAGTGATAATTAATAAAAGTGTTTAAAAAAAAGTGTTAACAGCCACTGAAAAATGGCTTTGCAAAGCCAAACAGGAGAGGGCCCAGGACTGGTACCTGTGGGACTTCACTCGTGACTGGTCGGCAGTCAGATTTGGAATCTGCTTCTTTCACTCTGTGGGTTCTGCCTGTGAGCAAATTTGCAACCCACCTAGTGATATAGGGGTTGATGCCCAGTTTGACGAGTTTATTTTGAGTTTGGTATAAAAAGCTTTGGCCAGAACAAGATAGGCTGTGTGCACTGCCTTACCCTCAACCACAGCCTTGGTGACTGTCTCGAAGATGTCAACCAGGTTAAGCAGGCAGGATCTCCCTTTAACAAAGCCAAACTGCATGGGGTCTAGAGTTTGGAGATTACCTATATCTTTGTTGAGGAGGTACATGATGATGCGCTCCATAGCTTTACATATCAGACTTCTCAGGTTAAAGTGGTGATAATTCCCAGGGTCTGTCTGTTGTTGCTCCTCATTTATGGAGAGGGATGACTGCAGCAGTGTGCCAATCGGTAGGGACAAAGCCTAAAGTAAGGCTGTGACTGAACAGGGCACACAGATGTGGTGCCAGTTCATTTTGTAGTTCATGTAGAAGACAGCCAGGGATATTATCAGATCCCATGGATGCTGTATTCTTGGCCTTGGACAATGCAACTCTTACCTGTGCTGCAGAAATGCTGGGTACCTGGCATTTTTCTGGTATTGTGATTGGGCCTTGGGGGGGGGGGGGGGGGGGTAAAGTTAGCACTGAATCTGTCAGCTAGTATGTTAGCTATATCTGTTGGCTCAGTGTAGGAGGCGGCGTCATGGCCTTAAGCTTGATGCCAAAAAATGCATTATCATCTCTCTCTACTTATCCCTCATTAGACCAATCATCGAATGTAATGCCCCATTTGGCATGTACCTCAACAGACACCTGCAACAGCTGGGGAGGCCACAGAAGTACTTCACAATGAGGATCCCAGGCCTTAAGCAGATGTCCTACATGGACAGACTCGAGAAACTTCAGCTATTTTCGGTCTCTTATTGTCTACTTAGAGGTGGATCTCTGCTTGACATACAAAGCCATGTCCGACCCAGCCCTGCTAGAAATGCTACACTTAAAGAAATCACAATCCCTCCACACCACACGGTACAGAGATCTCAACTTCATTACCACAATCAATAGAACATGCTGGAGGGACAGGTTCATCACCCAGAAAATGCCCATACTTTGGAACAAGCTTCCAGCACCTTGCTGGTCCTCTTCAACAGAAACATTGATGAGTGGATGGGTAACAAAGTTCACCCAGGGGATTACTCCAGTGGCTCTACTCGATAGAGGCACTGGGAGCTAATGTCAGGCAGCACAATGACAGGGCACATTTATGGGCTTGGCTTGTGAAGACTCCAGGGCCATTTGCCTAGTACACACCTATGAACAACCCGTGCTCAACACCACCCACAAAAACAAGCAAACTACTACTTTTCCCCCATCAAATCACTTGCTCATGAAAAAAAATAAAATAAAATCCTCTCTCTTAAGGATGATGTATATATAAAACTGCATAAGACCTCCACAAAAGCAAGGGTTGCTTTACAGAACCAAAAACTCTCACCAAAGCAACTAAAACTATACTTGTCACTACTTACTTCCTACCCTCACTGCTTAATGGGGCTCCCACCCTTACTAACCTCCGGGCATCACAAAAATCAAAACCTGAGCAATGCTATAACAAAGTGGCTAAATTTGCCTCAAGTGGTTTTAACTGCCCCATAAACTAACATACACACAACTTCTTAGCACCTACAAAGTTACCCAGTATCCATCTGCTTATCCAACACTAAATACCATTCTGCACAACTATGTTCCCACTCAGTCATTACAATCTAATGACCAAAAACTCCTCTACAGCCACACACCTATCAGATCTTCTGGCCATGATCTATAACTCATACCATGTTGCTGAGGCCTGGCACTCCTTACCTGTTTCAGGTCAATACCCTCCCTCCAATCAATTAAAACCATTCTGAAATACGTCCTACCAAGATGTGGCTATGTTCTTGCCCAACCCCAGGATGAACTGTATCCCTAAATATGAACAAGCACCTGTTCATACTTTACACCTCCTTACTCTCCCTTCTTCACTCACTTCCTTACTCCGATGTATTAATTCCCTTGACTGTCTTAATAATATGCCATAACCCTGTTTTTTTTCTCTTTTCGTATTGCAATTACTGTCTGTATTAAACTAAGTTGCTTTTACAATTTCTCTATAAAATGGCTAAAATTTCTCTAAATGTTAAATCATTGTCATAATACTTCTATCTATTCTTAACCAATGTTTTCACATTATGTCGAAGCTGGTATAATTATTAAAACTGTAGAGGTTTTTGTATTATTTCTTAAGACTGTACAATTATTGTTCTTAAAATATTTTTGCAATACTTTGGAACTTTTCTCTCCGGGCCTCCACTGAAAATGGGGACCTACCCAGTCAGACTTTCCCAGTAATTAAATGTCAATAAATAAATAATCAATGAACCTTATTAGCTGTGCCTGTGCCATGTCTTTCAATTGTCCCCAGTTTTGCAAAATGTCCCCGATTTAACCTTAAACATTTTCTGGTAAACCACTATGGATTACAGGCAGCCAGTCATTACAGTTTCATGTTCTCTTATTGTTCAAAAAGTGCATGGTGATGCATAACCTATTCCTCTAGTAACTTTCTAAGAGACTCAGACTAATAGTAAAAAAGTCCCTAATTTTGGGATTTTATCCCCTATTAATTCTGGCTAATTTCAGAATTTTTAAGAAAGACATTGAGGAAGTATGGTTTGCACTGCCGCAACAAATGACAGCCACCACAGAAATGGATCAGAAACCAGTGTGAAAGCTATTACACACCCTGCATACAAACAATGAAACTTTGGCACAGCATCTAATGCTGTCAGTTGATAAGAGATGCACTTCGCTTCTGTGCAGTTTTTGTATGGCAGTACAAAGTGAATGCCAGCTGTTAAAGCCGTTACACATTTCACGCTCCTACACTTCTTTTTAAACTCATAATACATCAGTGCAACTAAAAGGTGACATGTATTACAATGATTTATCAGATCTCTGTTCATAACCATTTGTTAATGTGTTTTTGTATTCAAATCTCAAAGCCATTAACATTTCTGTTATAACCACCAATCCAATCATATTTCTCTACACTATCTATATGATTTCAGAATGTATTAAGGTACTCCACAGAGTACAATGAAACTGCAGGTAAGTTTGTTATGCTGTCAGCATGGTTCTAGTTTACTGTAAGAGTAATAACCAACAGTAGGGGATTTCATTATCTGCACCAGTAAACCAAGGTTTGCAATTAGAGCAGACACTCCTGTAGTTCCACCCTATGGTACTGCTGCTTTCTCTTAGCAGATTTCAGCACGGTCACTACTTCAAGCTACATATATGTTTGGTATCTATCACTTTCTTCAAATATTTAACTTTTGTGCAATCAGAAAGTACAGTTGTGTACACTCAATATAAATGTAGATGTTTGAGTGTATTCACTGTTGCAGTCATTACATTTGGGTAATCCTGCTAAGCAGGTTGCCCTCAGTCAGCCTGAATTCCAAAGTCTTGGGTCCTGCGTCGGCTGCTGTCGCCCCTTCCCTGACGTCAGGTCGTCAGGGAGATAAAAGAAGCAATCAACGTCATTTTCTTTAGTTTTCTTGCCCCAGATGTCAGGTGCCCCCTAAAAGGGTAGCCAAAATTTATATCTATATATAAAATTACATGCACCAATATAAACTTTACCTTCAACTACAAGTAAATACACCACATAGGTTGTATAAATTAGAGAAGGAAAGATAAGTTCCATCAGAAGAAAAGGGGAATGGCGGGTGGGTAACCTGGACTGCAGCAGCGAGTACACTCGAACATCTACATTTATGGTAAGTGTACACAACTGTACTATGTTCTTCGTATTTCAATGTTGCAGTCATTACATTTGGGTAGAGTCCCAAAGCTATGGTTGGGAGGCTGGAGCTAAACAGCATTAGGAGTGGCTATTTGGCCCTGCAGAACTGCAGTGGCAAAGCCTGCCCTGGATTTAGAGTATTGTGGCAGATGATAGTGCTTTGTAAAGGTGTGCACCGAACTCCAAGTAGCAGCCTCTAAAATGTCCTTGGTAGGTACTCCCCTGAGAAAGGCTGCTGAAGTGGCTGCAGCTCTGGTGGAATGTGGCCTAATGCCCTTAGGCACTGGCTTGCCATGGTATAAGTAGCAGAAACGAATGTAGTGGCCTATCCACTTTGAAATAGTCTGCTTTGAGATAGCCTTTCCTTGTGATCCTGCAGCATATGCCACTAGTAATTGCTCTGTCTTTCTGAAAACTTTGGTTCTGTCCAAGTAGAATCTAAGCTGTCTGTGTACATCCAAAGAATGCAGAATTCTTTCCCCCTTGTTCTGTGGATTTGGATAAAAAGTTGGCAGACTAATGGTTTGGTTAAGAGCCACACTGGACACCACTTTAGGCATAAATGTTGTGTTTGTCCTCAGGGAGACCCTGTCCGGATAAAAAAATGATAAAAGGTTCCACAGCCATGAGTGCTTGCAGCTCTGAAACTCGTCTTGCAGAAGTTATTGCTAGGAGCAGAGCTGTTTTCCAAGATAAAAACTTTATATCAGCAGTAGCAGCTGGCTCAAAAGGAGGCAGGGTGAGTTTTTCCAAGACATAGTTGAGGTTCCATGCAGGCACTGGTGATCTCCTTGGAGGCCTTAAATTTTTGGCTCCTCTGAGGTACTGTTTTAATATGGGATGAGAAAAGATTGGTGGCTCTGCATTGTAATGAGCCGAAATGGCAGAGGCATGAATTTTAATAGATGAGAAAGATAGGCCTTTGTCTAGCATCGCAGTTAAGTATTGTAAAATATGAGGAATATTTGGCACAACTGTATCTGTTCCTTGTGCCTGGTTCCAAGCACAGAATCTCTTCCATTTTCCAGCATAAGATTTTCTAGTACTAGGCCTTCTGGCTTCCAAAATGACATCCATCACAGCTTTGCTGAGGTGTGTGTTTTGTATGACTACATTATCTGCCATGCTGCCAGGTTTAAAGTCCTGAGTTGTCTGTGCAGGATCTGATTGCTTTGCTGGGACAGTAGATGAGGTATCTGAGGTAAGGTCCAAGCTGGGCATTGAGAAAAGCTCCTTAATATTGGGTACCAGTGCTGGCGGGGCCAGTCTGGGGCAATCAGTAGCATCTTTGGCTTCTCCTGTCTGACCTGTAGGAGTACCTTGGGGAGCAGAGGCAGAGGGAGAAAGGCATATACTGATAGACTTTTCCAGCTGAAGGAGAGGGCGTCCACTTTCCATGCTTGTCTGTGATAAATCCTTGTGCAGAATCTTTTTAGTTGGTAGTTGTGAGGGGAGGCACATAGGTCTATGTCTGGGCATCCCCATTTCCTTGTTATCATGCTGAAGTCTTGTGGATCCAGCTGCCACTCATGGGGATCCATGAGGTTTCTGCTTAGTTCATCTGCCAGAGTATTTTTCCTTCCTGGCAGGAATTGTGCCTGCAGATGTACTCGATAAGTCAATGCTGTGTCCCACAAAGTCATGCCTTGTCTGCAATGGGGGTAAGAATGTGTGCCCCCCTGCTTGTTTATATACCACATGACCGTGGTGTTGTCTGTCTTTATCAGTAGTTGTCCTGGATGAAGTAGGTCCTTGAAGGTTGTCAGGGCATTTTGAACATCTAGCATCTCTTTTTGATTGATATGTAGATGCATTTGATTTGAGGTCCATGAGCCCTGAATGCATCTTCCTGCCATGTGGGCCCCCCAGGCATAATCTGATGCATCCGTCGTTAGTGTCTGCCTGGCTGGGGGTAATGTGAATGGCTGTCCCTTGTTTTGGTGACAAGCCTTTGCCAACCATCGAAACTCCTGTTGCAGGCAGGGAATGAGAGTAATTATAGTTTCCAGGCTTTGGCAATGTTGAGTCCAAACACTTTTTAGGTACCATTGAAGTTTCCTCATATGCAGTCTTGCATATGGAATTAGTAGGATGCAGGATGCCATGAAGCCCAAAGCCTGCAGAATTTTTCTTGCAGATAACAAGGCCTTTGTTGCTAACATTTTGAAATAAGTAGTCAGTTGCCTTCGTTTGTCTGGCATGAGATAAGCCATCTGGGCAGTTGTATTTAGGCTTGCACCCAGGAATATTACCTCTTGAGAGGGTACTAGCTTTGATTTCTTTTCGTTCACTGTGTACCCTAGGCATGTTAGAAGTTTTTTCACAAACGCCAGATGCTGTATAAGAATGTCCTTGTTCTCTGCTTGAATTAGACAGTCGTCCAAGTAAGGATATATTTGTATTCCTCTTTGTCTGCAGAATGCAATTACTGGTGCCAAGCACTTTGTAAAGACCCTGGGCACAGTAGATAAGCCAAAGGGCAGTGCAGAGAATTGGTAATGCATTGAGCCAGCCTTGAATCTGAGGTATCTTCTGCATATTTGTCTGATTGGGACATGCAGGTATGCCTCTTTTAGGTCTAAAGTTACAAGCCAAGCGTTCTTGCCCAGCATAGGCAGAAGCTTCCTGCAAAGTCAACATTTTGAATTTTGGTATATCCAGGAATGTGTTCAGAACAGATAGGTCCAGCATTGGCCTCCAGGCCTCATCCTTTCTGGGTACCAAGAACAGTCTCGAGTAAAATCCTTGTCCCAGCTCTTGCTCTGGCACTTGTTGAATGGCCCTCATGTCCATGAGGGATTAGACTTGTTTTTGTGCCTCTGCCCATTGATTTTTTGGCAGATCTGGCAAGCCATTTGCCTTTGGCAGGGTATGGAAATGGAACTTGTAGCCTTGTGACACGATATTTAGGACCCACTTGTCCTGGGTTATTAATGTGCCAATTTTGAGAAAAAAGTGCTAATTTTCCCCCTAAGGGTGCTGCCAGGAAATAAGTGCTTCGTGCAGGCAGGGGGGAAGTCATTGGGACTGTTTCCTGTAAGGTTGTGATTTGTCTTCTCCACTTTTGGAGGTAGAATCACCCCACTGCTTTGACCTGTATGAACCTTGCGCCTGGGATCTGCCTCTAGGGCGTTTGGATCTGTCCATTTGAGGTCTGTCTGGCACTGGAAAGGACCAATTCTTTGTAGGCCAGTGTCTACTAAACCTAGGTGGCTGTACTTGTAAAAAATCTTTGACAGTTTGCATAGATTTAGCTTTGTCCTCCATTTTCTTTAACACCTCTTCTGCCTTAACACCAAACAAAGTATCATGCTGTAAAGGTGCATCTAATAATTTAACTTTGACATGATCAGGCAGATTTTGTTCCTTTAACCAAGCATGTCTCCTAATTACAGAACCCGTAACTGCGGCCCTGCAGGAGGCCTCCAGAGAATCACAACACATTGCAAAGTATGTTTTCCAACTTGTTTAGCTGCATGCAATAAATCCTGCATTTCCTTGTTTTCTGCACATTGAGAGTTTAACAACATTTTCTGTTTAAGCAATGCCATGACATGTTGCTGATATTTAAGCATATGAAACTGACAGTTTAAGGTCCTTATAGCCAAGGTAGCAGATGTGTAAACCTTTTCTCCCCCCATCTATCCAGTGCCCTTGAATCTCTGTCGGAGGGTGTAGGGTTTTTTGCAGCAGAAGCCTTAACCCCTTTAGGACCCTGTGAAATAGTTTCTGGGTCTGCAGCAGGGTTTTTGAAAAGGAATTTGTGAGAGTCAGGAACCCTGTTATATCTGTCAGGCTTAACAGGAGCTGGAGGTAAGGGGTCAGACTACACTCTGAAAACACATCATCTACAATGTCTAACACAGGTGGAATGGTTAGAGGCCTGTGTTGAGGTAGTAAAAGGAAGTCCCTGAGCCTCTTCTTACATTCTGAAAAATATTGGCTCTCCCAGTGGAAATGCTCCCTCATGGTATGTAAGGTTTCCCCAAAAGAATAGTCCTCAGAAGGAGAAGCTGAAGGAATAGATTCTTCAGCATCAAAATCCTCATAGGTGGGAAAAGAATATTCCTGGTCAGAAGAGGAATCAGAAGAAATAGAAACCTGATCTGAAGATTCATAGTCTGTCTCTTGCCTAGGCCTCTTATCAGGAGAGGGATGGGAACCCCTGATCAAGGTAATCAAGTCTTCAGCCATTCTGAGCATCTGTTTTGTGGGCATGGAGGCCTGTCCACGTGGCTCTTCAGTTTGTTTCTTTGTCTTTAAAGGTGCTTTAGTCTTTGCCTTTGAAGCTGAAGTCGGTTTAATGTATAGATGTTGAAGTCTGAATGCACCCTCAAAACCTGGTGCCTGCTCAGCGGCTCCGGACCCATCTGTAGGAATACTGTCCGAGGCTCCAATACCTTGAGTTTCTAGTGGCATAGCCAACTCCACGTGAGAGTCGGTAGTGGCCTGCGACTCTAAAGTAGCAGGCGTCAGGGGCTGCGAAAGCACCTCACTGAGAACCGGCGACTGGCTTAGGAGAAGCTTCGTTGTCTTTTTGGGCCTCAGTTGCCTATCTTTTCTTTGCGTTTTTTGTGAACTCAGGTAGTCAGATGGCTATCCGACAACATTTTTGGATAATTAAACCAGTCCAAAGTAGTTTAATGCAAAATTATACCGACACTTAATAGTGCGTTGGTTAAATCTAGCACAAAACCGACAACCTGAAACGTTATGGTCAGGGCCTAGGCAAGCAATACAGTAAGAGTGAAAGTCCTTATGAGGTATTGGCTTTCAACAAGAAATACAATTATTAACTTTTTCTGACATCGGTCTGGAGCAAGAAAAAAGTTTCCCCAATGGGGTACTTAGCTTTAATGAAGATTTCGGATCTGAAATTCGAACACGAAAATCTCAGGAGTCGGCCGACCGGCACTTGTGAACTGCTTCTGCTTCAGGCACCGTGCGGCAAGAAAGACTAAAGGAAATGGCGTTGACTGCTTCTTTTATACCCCTGACCACCTGATGTCAGGGAAGGGGCAACAGCAGCTGATGCAGGACCCAAGACTTTGGAATTCAGGCCGATTGAGGGCAACCTGCCAGCAGGATTACCCAAATGTAATGACTGCAACAGTGAAACACGAAGAACATCTTAAAAAAATGACATTCTGGATACCACTGTAGGTAAATTTACATCTGCCACAACCCACATGATAACTATAGAACTGACATTTACCTCATGTGAATATGCTAGGGTAATACACACAACACACTGTTTGTTTACCGGGCTAGGTGGACAATTTTCAACCACAGCCTGAGCAAAGACAACCACAAATGAAAATGTTACATTACACGTCTCACCCTCCAAGTGCAAGAAATCGGGACGAAGACAAAAGTTGCTAATAAGCTTTGCAATTGGCATGCATTTACAGAAGGATATAAAGTCTATAACTCAAAAGTCTGCCATTATTTACTGACTTAATCCTCAATAATTTTCTAGAAAACCTCAAATGTTATGAGGAAAATTACCTAAAACATGAAGCAAAAATTTGTACATTCTGTGAAAATCTGGGCAGTTGAGAGACATGCACTGCAACTGAAGTAAAACAAAGACAAAAATGTTTACTTTTGGGAGCCAATTCAAATGAGCTACAAAAAATCTTGCAAAGTAGTTTTAATAATAATTTGAAAACAATAATCAACTAATCTAAAAGATACCTACTGACTCTTAAAGTTACAAATCTATATGTAAGTCAACTTACTCAGATTGCAGAACCAACCAAAAATGCAAACGAAGAAAAATTCATTATTACTAAACACCTCATATTTGCTCTTTTTTTTAATAAAGCAAAAAATAGAGATGGGATTCACCTTCAGAAACCACAATTAAAAACTGAAGCAATTAAGCAAAAGAAATGTGGATTCTACAGTTACTGCCTTGATCTCCTCCTGTCCGTACTAAGAAAAGTTACTGAAAGGATTCCACCTACATTGTTGTACTTGGCTCTTAACTGCACTGCAACTAATTTAACAAAATTATTTTTCTTCAAAGGGCAATGAAAATACAATCCTCAGTTATAAAGATATCTGCTGAGCTGTTTTTTTTTTTTTAAATTTCAGTTCAGATACAATTGATTTTAAACAGGTAATTTCCGAAAGAGAACCTGATGCACTTACAAGTACTTAGAAACTCCTACAAAAGCTAATAATGACCATATTGATCGAACAGGGCATTGTCTTAATTGCTTATTTTTACCTGACTGCGTAAATAGGAAATAAGTCAAGCAATAATCCTTGAATTCAATGACGGGATAACAGTAACAATGATTTAGAAGTGTGCTGTCTAGTAGAAACAGGTAAGCGAATACAAATTGTATTTTCTATTACCTTGTGTACTTCTGTTACATTTAAATCAAAGGTGTACAACCTATGAGCTTTCCCTTATATGAATCCTTACTGTCAGCCAAGTGATAATTTTCTCAAGGAAAAGTTTTTCATTTAAATACACACTGCTAAAAAACATAAAATGAAAGTGTGTGGTTTGCAATTACTGGGGGCGATAAATGCTCTCACAAAGAGAGAAAATTATCAGGGCAACTATCTGTAGTACTCTTTACTTAAAATGCAACTGTTCTAAAAATCAGGGCGGTTACATGGAAATCAGCACAAAGAAAAAATCCAACAAATGTCACAAGCCATTCTGTGGTTCATATCAAAGTAAACAATTTTAATTATATAAGCACAGAGAGAGTGAGAGCAAGATAAAAATAAATAAAATAAAGGGCAAAAAATAACCATAATCTGTTTTATAGAAACAAGGTGAAGGACAGTTAAGTAGGAATAAACTATTTTGATGGATAAGTAGGTCTGCAAATCCACACACACAAACACACACACACACACACACACACACACACACACACACACATTCATTTAAACTGACATGCAAAAACATAAGAGCATATTGCACAAGTTTTTCACATCAAAATAAATACTGAAAAAGACAGAAACTAAATCTGAATGTAAAAAGAAAACCAACTTTCGCTTCCAACAAATGTCAAAAACAGAAGAAAAGAAACACCCTCGTCAGACATAACTGGTCTGAATAGCGGTACTGTTAGGGAAAGAGTTAGGTACTGTGTAAGGTGAGGGTTGCAGTTATGGTTAAGCATGAGTAAGGATGCTCTGCTGGAAAATACTAGCTACCTATGACCTCAACAGCTACTCCAGTAACAGACATTCTGCTCCCTCATTCAGTAATATTCTCTACGCTTCAGTCTAACTCTGCCACAACTTGTTTCCTCTCTTCTTCATTTAGGGTAACTTTTAATTCTTGATAATTCTCTTTCAGAAAATGAACATACATGAAACTTTCACTGTACCGCTTGTTTGAAATTCAGGTACCTTATGTGTCGTCATGCATATTGCCTTTCGTTTGTAGTGTTTTGGACAGAATGGTCCTAAGCAGCCTTGCGTTTCAAATGCAATGTACAATCTGTGATTATAATATTGGAAAAATTTCTAGCATGTACCTAAAACCAAGTTAACATTAGTAGACAGCTCTGTGAAGCAAAGGGATAAAGCCCTAACTATGACATGATTGACCTGGGTTTGACTTAAGGTCCAGGAGTGGAAGTACATGACCAAGGAGAAACAGGAACACCAAGGCTGAGCCTGCACACTTATCAGTGGGTGGGGATTGCTGGTCCATGTCCAAAGGTGCAGACCATATGTTAAAATCCTTAATGGATTTCTGGGATTCCTGGAGGTGTATTACATTTAAAGGGGCAGTGTGTACGAGGAGGTGTCTCTAGTATAAACAGGCAGTACACCTTTCATATATGCCCACTGTACTTCTACACGTGGGGTGTTACACACATGCATAAAGAGGAACTGGTATGGCTGAGAAAGCTCCCGACTGGCCCTGATGGCACCACTTGATTATCTCCCCTTGGAAAGACAAACAAGCCACAGCTCTTTCACTCCAAGGGCAACAAACAAACCATCTGGATGGGAAGGAGGCAAACTGGTCATTAGATGACCAGGGAGCACAAAAAAAGGAAAAGCAGGCCACCAATGTCTTAGTAGTCACTTTCTTGACAATCAGACTTGCATGAATAATCCATTTCTTGAGGAAGGCATAACTATTCTACAGAAGCTGTAATCAAAATCTGTGAGGCCAAATGAAACTGGAAAATGTTAAAGTTGGTGCAAGTTAAATCATATTACTTTACACGGAGGAAAACAAAATGTACTATGGTACATATTTTTCATTTTGTCATCACAGCTCCCTGTACCAGTCCATTTTTTACACTTTTCTTACTGATATGAATACAAACTGCAAACCTGTACAAGTGAACTTGTGTCAGCTAAATACAGATTAGGCAACTGTAGGGAGTTTACACCAGAGATATGCTACTGATTATCTTGTTAGTCAAATAATAGGTTCATAGGTAGGTACTAGGCTATTGGCCCTAGGGCCAATATAAGCCTAGCCAAAAATGTACCCTAGCTTTCGCCACCCAAGAAAATTATTTTCCTGTGCCCCTGTCGAGCAGAGCCACAGAAGTGATCCCTGGGGTGAATTTCCTATTTCCCATCCAATCATCAAGATTTTTCTTGAAAAGTGCTAATGAGGAGCTCTGTTTGACATAGATAGGTAGTCTGTTCCAGAGTATGGGAAGTTTCTGGGAGAGGAATCTATCCCTCCAGCATGTTCTGTTTATTGTGGTGGCAAGGTTTAGGTACCTAGAGCATGTAGCTCAGAGGGACTGGGATTTCTTTAAGTGGAGTATGTCCAACAGCTCTGGGTTTGACATAGCTTTGTATGTTAGGCAGAGATCGCCTCTGAGTAGGCGATATGCGACACAGTAAAGGTTGATTTTTTTGAGACGGTCTGCGTAGGGCATCTGTTTGAGGCCAGTAATCCTCTTTGTGAGGTATTGCTGTGGCCTTTCCAGTTGTTGTAGATGTCTTGTGAGGTACATACCAAAAGGGGCGTTGTACTCTATAATAGGTCTAATGAGTGATGAGTAGAGGGGAACAAGGGCCTCTTTATCTGGATAAGAAACCTTTTGTGATGAGGTGAGCCACGTAGAAGGATTTCCCGACCACTGTGGCGATGTGATTATCAAAGGAGAGACTACTGTCCACCTGTGTCCCAAGGTCTCATCACATTTTCAGTGTTAAGTAGACTACCAGCTATGTGGTAGTTCATGGGTACAGAGTTTTTACCAAAGGGGATGACATTACACTTTTTGGCACTGAGCTTCAGGACATGGCTTTGACACCAGGCATCTGTCTCAGTGAGGCCCTTTTGTAGTATGTCCACATCGTTAGGAGTTTCGATTATGGCTCCTAGTCTGCATTCATCTGCACACTTTGTTAGCCAAAGACCTTCTGTGCTAGCCTGTACTTCAGAGAAGTAGATACCAAACAGGAGAGGACCCAGGACTGAACCCTGTGGTACGCCACTTGTCACTGGTCTGAAGTCAGATTTGGAGTCCGCTACTTTCACAGTGTGGGTTCTGTCCGGGAGCCCGTTGGCAACCCATCTTGTGACATAGGGATTTATACCTAGTTTAGTGAGCTTATCTGTAATTCCAGAGTGGGGGGATGGTGTCGAAAGCCTTGGCGAGATCTAGATATGCTGTGTGAACCACCTTACCCTCATCTATGGCTTTGGTGACTGCTTCAAAGAAGTCAATCAGGTTTAGGAGACATGATCTGCCTTTTAAAAAAATCTGAACTGGGTAGGGTCCAGAGTTTGGAGATTACCAATGTCTTTGTTTACAAGTTCCATGATGATATGTTCCATTGCCTTGCAGACCAGGCTTGTCAGGCTAATGGGGTGGTAGTTCCCGGGGTCCGTCGTGGCTGCCCCTTTGTGGAGTAGGATAACTGTCGTGGTGTGCCATTCAATGGGCACAAAGCCTGAGGTGAGGCTATGATTGAACATGGTACTTAGGAAGAGTGCCAGTTCATTCTGTAGTTCATGTAGAACGCAGCCTGGGATATTCTCAGGTCCCATGGATGCTGTGTTCTTGGCTTTGGAGAGTGTGTTTTGTTACCTGTGCAGCCGTGATTACAGGAACTTTGCATTCTTACGGTATACAGATGGGCCCTCTAGGGGGTGAGAGGGGGGTAAAGTTAGCACTGAACCTATCTGCCAGGATGTTGGCAATATCAGTTGGTTCTGTATATTTAGTGCCATTGTGTTGTAACTCAGAGCAGATCCGAGTGTTGCCATTGAGATACCTGACATAGCTATAGAATGCTTTGTGGTTGTCTTTAGAGTCAGTGGCAATTTTGTTTTCTTAACTAGCTTTGGAGGATTTTATAAGGGATCTCAACTTCTTACTGAGGGTGACCAGGGAGTTCCTCCAGTCTTGGAATTTTACTCTTTTTTGCAACAGTTTCTTTCTTCTGTTGTAGAGTTCATTTATGGCAGAGGACCACCAGATTGGCTTCCTTTTTTTGGAGGATAGCATCTTGGTTCTATTAGGGATAGCATGATCCATGCACTCGTGTAAGTGCTTATAAAGTGCATTTGTGTAGGATTCAGCAGTCATACCTCTACTGTCCGTCTGCATGGATGTCATGAAGTTTGCCACTTCTGTCTTAAGAAGTGTGAAGTTGGCTTTGGAGAAGGTTTTTACGGTGGTTTCCCTAACTGAGGGGGTGGGGGGGGTGTGGATGTCTAGGGTGATTAGCTTGTGGTCGTATCTGACCAACGAGGAATTGACCTCTGGTGTAGAACACCGGTTGCCCATGTTGGTAATGACCAGGTCTAGGATATTGCTGCCCCTGCTGGGGGTGTGAATAGGTTGATCCAAAGCGTTGGAATTTATGAATTCCAGAAAACATTCAGCAGGGACCCATTCCTTCTCATATTTTTATGGGGTCTCTCCACATCATGACAGATGTTTGCTCTCCAGCCAAGGACCAGTCACCACAGCAGTAGTGCAAACAGAGGAAACCACCATCTATCTTCCTTGCCTGCGCAGTCCAGCTCCTGAGCTGTTAATACAACTGAAGTCACACGTGCTGCAATCCGGGCTTTATCTTTCTATGCCACCATTGCAGCGGGTTAACATATGGAATAGCTAGGATTAACAAGCTTAGCACAGAAAATTAAGGCTATGAGCCATCCTTAGACATAAGCATGACTCCTTACATTCAGTAGTTTTCTGGCTACCCCAACCTGACCTGTGTCTTACTTTTTGAACCATGAAACACCTAATCCTATTTGACTTATTTCTTCACAAAATTAGTGAATCTGCAAACACCTACACTAAGGAGCTAAATCTATACAAAAGAAACAAGACTTGCCAAAGGTATAGGTTTCAAACTCAACATATTCTCAGCTCATGGAATATGTTACCACTATAAGTCAAACAAAGTACTAATGCAGCTACCCTCAAGGGAAACCATAATGACTGCATTGGTGGACACAAATTCACACCAGGGTATCATGTATGACCTTGCTTGGTTTGGGAGGCAAAAACTACTAAATACTCAAAACGGGTAGAAAAAGCTTTTAAATAAATAAATAAATAAATAAAAATAAATAAATAAGAGTACTGTCTCTTCTTACACACTGTCACTATCTTCCTTCATACAGCAGAGTCTGCAATCACTACATCTGACCCCGATACTGTAGGAGCTCTGTCACAAAGCCCTACACCTACAAGTTTGCTGACACTTTTGTCATTGTTTCATAGCCTGCAGTCACTACATTTGACCCTGATATTGCAGGAGCTCGGTCATAAAGCCCTACATCTGTAAGTTTAGTGAGACATTTGTCATTGTTTCACGTAACTATATTTATCATGAAGAACCTTGCTGAGTATTAACTTTAATCAGTTCAATACATGCCTGTGCTGTGAAATAGTAGGACCCCCTACTAAGCCGGCCACTGTCTCCTTTTGCTTGACCAGTAGACTATACTGCATATGCCAGGTATTTAATCTCAATAAAGGACAGAAAACCTGTTTTACTTGCATCAATTTAATTGCTTTGTTCCAGCTATAAAGTGATTGCTCTCAGTTACAAATTGACCTAAAAATTGCCCTGGGGGTAGGAGGCCCACTATGCTCAGCTTCGTTCCACTACCCACCTCCAATTCCCAACCACCCCCTCTTACTCTAATATCATACTTCCTACATACACATTTCACTTGTGACTCTTTTTCCAAAGCCCTCCCCAAACCATCTTACTACTTTTATATATACAGTTCTGTTTCTTGTTTATTTCTACTCCCTTATCTCGTTTTAATTTTTAGCCCCATTTCCAACTAACTTTCTGCCACCCATACTGCTCTGCACTACAAACATTTATAATCACACCCTCCTTAATAGTAGCCATCTGTTCCACACTGTGTCCTTTTATTTTCCCAAATAAACCCTCATTTTTCTTATTCTGACTACATCATTATACTCTAACCTTTAATACCCCTCTATTCCTTACATTCCAGAGAAGATACTACGACAACTTACCACTTTTCTTTTATAAACGTATACTTCTTTTAGCCCCACTTCCTGCAAACTCCCTCCAATTCTAAATGCACTCCAATCAGTCTACTACATAACATCCCTCTCCCACACCTCACCCATATTACTCTAACCACACACCCTTTTTCTACACTACTATTCCACAGTATTTTCACTTATACTTAACCCCCACAACTGCTTCACCTCCAGCAGCCCTAATCCCCCTACTTACATTTTACCGATCTCACTCTACTTCAATCATGCTATTTTACTCATGCCCCTCATTTCTCTCTTCCTTCTTCTCCTTTCTACTCCAACTCCACCAGAAATACCACTACAAAAGCATGCCTCAACTATTAAATCATCACCACTCAAACCCTCTACCACAAGCTTCTCTCAAATAACCCAAACACTGATCTCTATATAGATCTTCTTATATTCCCACCCTGAAGTCCTCAATACTAACCATTAAAACTAATACAAATACTCAAATTACTTAAAACTTCTAAAACAACTAGTCTTTCTTTCACAGCCTTAAACTTGTGTGGGGACATTCACCCCAACCCAGGTCCCACTCCTACTACACAGACAAACCCCCCCCAAAAAAACATCACTCTTAATATCAGGAGCATGCGCAACAAACTGACACTCTTTCATGCCTGGTTAGCACACACTAACCCAGACATCATTGCAATCACAGAGACTTGGCTTAAACCAGAAATAAAATACACTGAACTTCTTCTCCCTGGTTACAGCATTATCAGAGCAGACAGAGCACATAAAAGGTGGTGGAATACCCTGATTTCCCCATACTCAAATAAAATACCAAAATTCTGCACAGCCGAAATCCTTATAACATATCTAAAACTTAACTCATCTAAGAACATTTGCATAGTTTTTTAATACATCCCTTCTGGGTAAAACATTCCCATTCTAGAAAATATTCTCACCTGGATATCTGAAACAATACCGAACAAAGCCATTATATCCTAAGGGATGTTAATACTGATTGTCAGACACTAACCTCACATCACCCAACAAACAGTATAAACCTCTGTGGCTTTACTCAACTTATAAATAACCCTACCAGATACAGCAAAAATAACATCCAGCACTCCACCCTGGACTGGACACTAGTCTCGAACTCTTCTAACTTTACAACCTGAAGCACACTCCCTAAGTGACCACATACTAGCCTACACTCATAGGACTATCATTCAACTCACAAAGAAACACAAGTTTAAAACCATACGCAACCTACAAAAATTCAACAAAGAGGTATTTAATGAATATCTAAAAGCTACAGAGTGGTTCATCCGAAAGCGACTTCCCCTTAATGATTCAGTTCAACATTTCAACAGCACCTCAATAAGCATTCTTAACTCCCCAGACTCTCCGCGAACAAAAAAGAATACAAAATAACCATGCTCCATGGCTCACTGAATCATGTAAAATTATAATGAAAGCAGGGAGAAAGCATGCATTGTGTGGCTAAAGACTAAAAATGACATAGATCTTGAGTTATACAGACAACTCCACAATCAAACACAAAGACAAATATTACATGATAAAAAAATCATATTATTCCTACATTCAAGATAACCACAGAAACAATCCTAAGAAATTCTGGTCCTCTGTATGTCACTACTCAACCAAGGAATTAAAAATAACCCCAATCCATACCCCAATTTACCACCTCTTCAGTCACCAAATTCAACATGTACTGTACAGAGTCCATATCTAACCTAAAAGTAAACCCAACTCATCCATTCCAACTCACCACCTTTAATATGGTCTACTTTAGAACACTGAAAAATTAAAATATCGAGCGCTCACAGGAGCGAAAAATCAGGAATTTGATATTTAGTTTTTTGGATTGCAGTACAGTGAAGATCGGAGTATTTGCCCTTTCCTCACTGTAGTGCGATCTTGCAGTAGGAATATATATTTAGCAGGGGGTGTGGGGGGCACAGGCCACCACAATAGTGATTTAGAGTTCCTGATTATTCGCTCATGTGAGCGTTCAATTTTTTGATTTTTCAGTGTTCTGACATAGACCCTTTTAATAATACCCCCAATACCAACCTCTATATACCCCACAAATTACACACACAACCAACATCTCATTCATAACCAAAAACCAAACCATCCCCAGCTTACTTTTCAGCCCATCCCTTTACCTCAAATAAACTACTACAAAACCTTTAATCTTGCCCAACCTCAGCAGACAAACTCCTACCAGAATACCTAAAGCTTGCCATAGAGGCCATAGCATGCCCTGTTACCATCTTAATTAACAGATCCATACCTGAATCACATGTCCACAACGTATGGAAAAGATCACACATTATCCCCTTGCATAAGGGTGGCAACTCTACTGACATCACAAACTTTCATCCTGTTGCTATCTTGTCCCCTTTCTCTAAGATTCTAGAAAAATGTGTGCACCTACAACTTCATCTTACACACAACAGCCTACTTTCCAACACTCAGCATAGCTTCAGACATGCATACAGTACCACAACAGCCTTATTATCTTTCATGGACTCTGTCAACAAAGCCTGTGACACTTAAAACAGAATCTGCAGTATTTATAGATTTGTCAAAACATCTGACATGGTATCTCACCCCAAACTCCTTAAAGAATTTTCCAGCATTGGTCTATTCTCTTCCTCACTTCAGTGGTTTTCTAGCTACCTAGCTGACAGGCAGCAAGCAGTAAAATGGCAGGGCTCTATCTCCCCGTATCACATCACCCTCATCACCACCACCAGTGTACTTCAAGGATCCATCTTTGGCCCATTACTATTTAATGTCTTCATCAATAACTTTCATAAAGCCTCCATTACTATTTAATGTCTTCATCAATAACTTTCATATATCCTCCACTACTATTTAATGTCATCAATAACTTACATACATCCTCCTGTGAAGAAAGTAATCCAATATGCAGATGACTCAACAATCCTCTGTGTATCAGACGTATTAACTCATTACAACATGTAACACAATATTTCTTTTCCCTAGAAATATGGCTCTCCAATGCTGAACTCCCTCTGAACAAAAAAAAAAAAAAAAACTCCTTCTCTTCACCCACAAACCACATAGCTCCAACAAAACAACAAACTGAAACTGAACTGGTTCAGCATACCAAGCTACTAGGTGTCACAAGTGACGATAATCTCAAGTTTGACCTACACATACAAAACAGCATAAAAAAACACCAAAACTATGCAAGCTATACAGGAATAAAAGCTTCCTCACAGCAGCTACCAAAATTACCCTGGCTAAAACCTACCACTTGCCCTCACTGTTATATAGGGCCCCAATTCTAAGTTACAGACCTCTCCAAGAAAAAAAAAAAAAACTAAGAAGCTACTGCAACAAAATTGCCAATTTTACCATAAAGCAACCCGTCTAACTCAACAATGTACAGACCTACATTCCCTAAGATGGCTTGAACTCTCCCCTCCAATACGTACAACTTACTACCATACACAAAATCATCCACAACCCTCTAAGCTTTTCCTGCTCTTAGCCCATTAATCAACTTTTATATCCCAAATAAACATCTCAGATCTGAAGACAAACACCTCCTCACAACTTATAAACCTAACAGAGCCTCAGGCCTAGGCTTTTACTTCTGCTCTGTGGCAAAATTACAGAACTCCATTCCTTTAACTCTCAAAACTGCTACTAACCAGCACTCCTTCAAAACCTCTATAAAAGAATACTTCAACAAAGCTTGGATTTGCTCTTGTAAGTGCCAAGCTGAGGTACTCTTACACTTTTTTCTATTTCTACTCTCTCTATCCCCACTAACTTACCTACCCTCCCCTTCCTCTAGACAAACTCCCCGGAGGTTACACTTGTACCTTTTCCACATATATTTCTACTATCCACGCTATCACACCCTATTCTTCTGTACTTGTACTATCCTAAACTTTCACCAACATTACCTGTTATGATATTTCATGACATCTAGAATATTAATAATCATCATGATAATCATCTATGTTTATGAAGCTGGAAACTGATGATGTAATGATGAATGTTGTTAGTGCAAGTTGGGTGTGCAATGGATGAGAAAGAAAAATTTTGGAGTGAGGTGGACTAAGTGGTGGTGAGTGTACCCAAGGGTGAGAGACTGGTGATTGGAGCGGACTTCAATGGGCATGTTGGTAAATGGAACAGAGCGGATGAGGAAGTGATGGGCAGGTACGGTGTTGAGGAGAGGAATACAGAAGGTCAGATTGTAGTGGATTTTGTGAAAAGGATGGACATGGCTATGGTGAATACATATTTTAAGAAAAGGGAGGAGCATAGGGTGATGTACAAGAGTGGAGGAAGATGCACACAGTGGATTATATCCTATGTAGGAGGGCCAGTCTGAAGGAGACTGGAGACTGTAAAGTGGTGACAGGGGAAAGTGTAGTTAGGCAGTACAGATTGGTGGTCTGTAGGATGATGCTGGTGATCAAGAAGAGGACAAGTGTGAAAGCAGTGCCAAGGATCAAATGGTGGCAGATGAAAAAGGGCAATTGTGAGGTGGAGTTCAGGGAAGAGTTAAAACAGGCACTGGGGACCAGTGAAGAGTTACCGAATGGCTGGGTAACTACAGCAGAGATGGTAATGGAGACAGCTAGAAAGGTGCTTGGTGTGACATCTGGACAGAGGAAGGAGGTCAAGAAGACTTGGTGGTGGAATGAGGAAGTACAGGAGAGTATACAGAGGAAGAGGCTGGTGAAGAAGTGGGATTGTCAGAGAGATGAAGAAAGTAGACAGGAGTGTAAGGAGATGTGGTGCATGGCAAAGAGAGAGGTGGTGAAGGCTAAGGATAAGGCATATGAAGAGTTGTATGAAAGGTTGGACACTAAAGAGGGAGAAAAGAACCTGCACCGATTGGCTAGACAGAGGGACCGAGCTGGGAAAGATGTGCAGCAGGTAAGGGTGATAAAAAATAGTGAGGGAAACTTACTCACAAGCGAGGAGTGTGTGCTGAGCAGATGGAAAGAGTACATTGAGGGGGTGATGAATGAAGAGCATGAGAAAGAGAGAAGGTTGGATGATGCAGGGATAGTGAAACAGATTAGCAATGGGTAACAGCTATGAAGAGGATGAAGAATGGAAAGGCTGTTGGTCCAGATGACACATTAGTGGAAGCATGGAGGTGCTTAGGAGAAATGGCAGTGGAGTTTTTAACCAGATTGCTTAATGAAATCTTGGAAAGTCAGAGGATGCCTGAGGAGTGGAGAAAAAGTGTTTTGGTACCTATTTTAAGAATAAGGGTGAAGTGCAGAGGTGTAATAACTACAGAGGAATAAAACTGATCAGTCACAACTTGAAGTTATGGGAAAGAGCAGTGGAAGCTAGGTTAAGAAGGAAGGTGACGATTAGTGATCAGCAGTATGGTTTCATGCCGGGAAAGAGCACTACAGATGCGATGTTTGCTCTGAGTGTGTTGATGGAGAAATATTGAGGTCAGAAGGAGTTGCATTGTGTCTTTGTGGACTTGGAGAAAGCATATGACAGGATGCCTAGAGAAGAGTTGTGGTATTGTATGAGGAAGTCAGAAGTGGCAGAGAAGTATTTAAGTGTGGTACAGGATATGTACGAGGGTAGTGTGACAGTGGTGAAGTCTGCAGTGGGAGAGACAGATGCATTTAAGGTGGAGGTGGGATTACTTCAAGGATCAGCTCTGAGCCCTTTCTTATTTGCAATGGTGATGGACAGGTTGACAGACAAGATCAGACAGGAGGCCCCATGGACTAGGATATTTGCAAATGACATTGTGATCTGTAGTGAGAGTAGGGACCAGGTTGAGGACACCCTGGAAAGGAGAAATGCTCTAGAAAGGAGAGAAATGAAGGTCAGCTGGACTAAGACAGAATATATGTGTGTGAATGAAAGACAGGATAGAGGAATGGTGAGGATGCAGGGAGTAGAGTTGAAGAAGTGGATGAGTTTAAGCACTTGAGATCAACAGTTCAGAGTAATGGTGAGTGTGGAAGAGAGGTGAAGAAGCGAGTACAGGCAGGGTAGAATGGGTGGAGAAGAGTGTCAGGTGTGCTTTGTGATAGACGGGTACCACTAAGTGTGAAAGGGAAAGTCTACAAGAGGGTAGTGAGACCAGCTATGTTGTATGGGTTGGAGACGGTGGCATTGACAAAAAGGCAGGAGTCAGAGCTGTAACTGGCAGAGTTAAAGATGTTAAGATTTGCACAGGCTGTGACAAGGATGGACAGGATTAGGAATCAGTATATTAGAGGGTCAGTGCAGGTTGGACGGTTTGGAGACAAAGTCAGAGAGGCGAGATTGCATTGGTTTGGACATGTGCTGAGGAGGGATGCTGAGTATATTGGGAAAAGGATGCTAAGGATAGAGCTGCCAGGTAAGTGGAAAAGAGGAAGGCCTAAGATAAGGTTTATGGATGTGGTGAGAGGATATGCAGGTGGTTGGTGTGACAGAACAAAATGCAGAGGACAGGAAGACATGGAAACAGATGATCCGCTGTGGTGACCCCTAACAGGAACAGCCAAAAGAGAAGAAGAGGATAATCATCTAGTATGTAAATAAAGCTGCATCTTCCTACTATCAGACTTTCCATATAATTTATGCTTTAACACTATAACTTTATTTAGTCTGCTGAGGTGTTATTCTGACAAACTGTGTAGATTTTCAAATTTTGTGATTGAATGTTACAACTTGTCTGTGAAGTTCTCATTTTGACAAACTAATGTGTTGCTTTCATATTTGTGCTCGAATGTTATGACTTTATGTCTGTCTAGTTTTTCATTCTGTTAACCATATGCATCTGGAGCTTTTCTCCCTGGGCCTCTGCTGAAAATGGGTACGTCATGACCCAGTCTGACTTTCCCAGTAAACAAATGCCAAATAAACAGTGTGTCTACATAAAACTGTATACAGCTA
Source organism: Protopterus annectens (assembly GCF_019279795.1). Classification (NCBI taxonomy): domain Eukaryota; kingdom Metazoa; phylum Chordata; order Ceratodontiformes; family Protopteridae; genus Protopterus; species Protopterus annectens. The sequence goes on from NC_056742.1 coordinate 378,143,967, forward strand.
GATGTCTTGTAGAGTTCCCATGATTACTTGTATAGTATTGTTTCGATTAAGTTTCATCCTCAGACCCAAGTTTGATTCAGTTATTTGCCTCTAAGCAAGTCGCTTTTCCAGACACTACTCCTGGATCACCACTGAGACAATGCATTTGAGTCTTGTGGATTTACAAGGTTAACAAAAAATACATTACATCTGAAGCGCTAACCTCTCCTATGTGATCCAGAAAGTTTGCTCCTTGCAAATTATTCCAATATCAAGGATACTCAATGCAAATTCAACACTGCCTTCCCTGCTCAGGGACTGATAGAGTATAGGCAAAAAGAGACAGCTAGGGGAATCCCAAGTAAAATACTGTTCCAATAGAGTTTTTAGTTAAGGCTGCTGTTAAAAAAGGGAAAATTAGTAGGGCATATAAAATACTGCACAATGACTAAAAGAATAAATCGGGGGAGGATATAAAAGAATGGGAAGAGAGATGGGAAATGTAATTTACAAGGGAACAATAACAGGACATAAGCATGGCTTCCCAATATGCAACAAAGTCCAGAAGGTTTAGGATTTTTTGCTTAGAAGTGTTTGTGTAAGCACTTTTGTACCCCAAGCAGACTTCAAAAATGTTTTCCTCGGGAAGATATCAAATCTTGGAAGTGTGATGGAGAAGAAACAGTTAACTGGGAACATTTGCTTTGGGACTGTAATGAGTTGGCAGAGTTTACAAATTCCCTACAGAGTGGTTTGTCAGGAATATTGGGAGTGCAAATGGCTGTAAGTAAGGAGATGATTCTTTTGAGCTGGGACAAAGGATTTGAATTGCTTAGACACAGTACGGCCTTATTAAGTTTAACTCTGTTGGCTGCCAAAAAAAAAAAAAGGAAACACTAGAAAATATAAATCAAAATCTAAACCAGTTGCATCTGAAATTCTGAATATTGTAGAAGAGATAAAGAGATCTTTAGAAAAGGGAAGGAGCAAATTACATAGAAATAAATGGAAATTTTATGAACAATGTGTTTTGTGCAATGTTAGACTAAAGATAGTTATAAAGAAAGAAAACTTATTATTAAAGTAAATGAAACAATGTTAATATGGCTTGTTTTCTTTTCTACTAATGTATATTTGCCCATGTCTGAAATAATAAAGGTGTTTTCATGCACCTGAGCCTAGCACATCCTCCATTCAGTGGCTTAGCAACACGCACCCGAGCCTAGCACATCCTCCACATAGTAGCTTCGCATCACGCACCTGAGCCTAATAATATCAGCTTTAAGGTTGCTGCTCCTCAGAAGGAATATTTCCCTATGAAGCTCCCAGATATCAGACACACAAAAGTAACAGCAGTAAATGTAACCAAGTCAGTTTGTCTGTTTATCTACTGATAATGACTGACTGCCATCTGCAAATAGTTTTATGAAATTTGTCTGAGTTAATTAAAACAGTCATACCAATGTGCACTGTGAAGCACTGTTGACATAAATGGAGCTTGGTACTGAATGTAATGGGCACCTCCAAAACAACATATAACAAAAACAACTGTTACAGAGAGTAGATGGGCATGCCATGTTACTGACCTAGTGATCATTAAGAAAAAGCACATAAAAGCATTTGATTACGTATAAAGTTCTGTATAAAAATAACGCAATTCACTTACTTCTAAATGGCTATTATGCAAATACATTTATATGAAAGCCACATATGCATTTTATATGGTGTAGTTTACTATGCACATTTCTAGGGATACTTAAATCTTTGCATACCCTGTATTCATAAAGGCACTAACAAACTGTGTGCAAAGATGACAGAAGTAAGACAAGAAATGAGGAAATGACCTTGCTGGAACACCAGGCACACACAACTTTTGATGTGTGTTATAATTCACAGTTGACTAATTAGCTGCACTTTGCAAGGAAAGAAATATGATCCTCTGGCTGAGGGAAGGAAGGTCAAAGGGGTTCCAGGGACAGGACCTGAAAAGTACAGTTTTGTACCTACCATAAATGTAGATGTTCGAAGATCCACATTGCTGCAGTCCTGACACTTGGGTAGTCTGCTGTCCACGGTCGGCCCGAATATCAAAGTATAAGGCTGACGTCAGTCATGGCGCATTTAACTGACGTCAGGACGTCAGGGTACAAATGCGCATGACCGGCGTCATATCCTCAGTCTTTTCTTGCCCCAGATGTCAGAAGACCTTAAAAACAAAGGTCAAAACCAAAAGACAGCAAACAAATAACCAACCACCCTTGCACTAACTATATGTACAATACATATACAATATACACAATATGTACAACCCAACCCACACAACCACCTCCAACTACAGAGGGGAAGGAGGGAGGGTAAATTGGACTGCAGCAATGTGGATCTTCGAACATCTACATTTATGGTAGGTACAAAACTGTACTATGTTCTTCATCTCACATTGCTGCAGTCCTGACACTTGGGTAGAATCCCAAAGCAGAGGTAAGGGAGGATGGCTAACTATAAGGCAGCAGGAGCTGCCAAAATGCCCTGCAAAACCACAGTGGCAAAACCAGCCCTGGACTTAGAGTAAAGTGGCAGGTGATAATGCTTAGAGAAAGTATGCACAGAACTCCAAGTAGCTGCCTCCAAAATATCCTTGGTTGCCACTCCCCTCAAAAAAGCTGTTGAAGTGGCAGTAGCCCTAGTGGAATGAGGCCTAATCCCAGCTGGAACCTCCTTGCCATGATGGGAATAACAGAAAGCAACGCAAAACCCAATCCACTTAGAAATAGTTTGTTTTGACACAGGCTTGCCCTGAGAACTCAAAGCAAAAGAAACAAACAACTGCTGAGACTGCCTGAACCCTTTAGTTCTGTCCAAATAATAACGCAACTGCCTGTGTACATCCAAAGTGTGCAAAATCTTTTCCCGCTTATTTTGGGGATTTGCATAAAAAGTAGGCAAATGAATAGTCTGGTTTAAAGCCACACTAGAAACCACCTTAGGCATAAAGGAAGGATTAGTACATAATGATACCCTATCCTTATGGAAAATCAAGAAAGGCTCAACTGCCATAAGGGCCTGTAATTCAGAAACCCTTCTTGCAGAGGTAATGGCCAACAAAAAAGCAGTCTTCCATGATAAATATTTCAACTCAGCAGTAGCTGCAGGCTCAAAAGGTTGTAGAGTGAGTTTCTCCAACACAAAATTGAGATCCCAAGCAGGAGTAGGAGCTCTTCGTGGGGGTCTTATATTCTTTGCCCCTCTAAGAAATTGCTTGAACAAAGGATGAGAAAACAATGGCGGGTCGCAATCATAGTGAGCTGAAATTGCTGCAGCATGAACTTTAATAGAAGAGAAAGACAAACCTTTGTCTAGTAACTCAGTAAGATATTGAAGAGCCACACACAAATTAGGCTCAGAAACATCAAAATATTTTGCTGCACTCCAAAATAAAAATCTCTTCCATTTATCAGCGTACACTTTCCTTGTACTAGGCCTTCTAGCTTCCAAAATAACATTCAAAACTTGCTGAGGAAGTGGAGGCCCATTATGGTTCAAAACAGAATATGCCAGGCTGTTAGGTGCAGAGAGTGAAGCTTGACATTGAGCAAATGGCTGTCCACCTGTGACAACAGGTGTGGAATCGAAGGCAAAGGCCATGGAGGCTTCCGTACTAGACTTCTTAGTAATGGGTACCAGTGCTGTCGAGGCCAATCTGGAGCTATTAAAATCATCCTTGGCTTGTCCTGTCTGACCTTCAGAAGTACCTTTGGGAGGAGAGGCAGAGGTGGAAAGGCATACACATGAAGATTGCTCCAATTGAAAGAAAGAGCATCCACTCTCCAAGCTGTGGGATGAAACCTTTTTGTGCAAAACTTTGGCAGCTGATGGTTTAGTAGAGAAGCAAACAGATCTATGTCTGGAGTTCCCCATGACACTGTCAATTTCTGAAATACATGAGGATCCAATTTCCACTCGTGGGGATCCATAATTGCCTGCTCAACACATCTGCTAAGGAGTTCTGTGCTCCTGGCAGAAACCTTGCCTGAAGATTGAGCTGTAAACTGAGAGCAGTCTCCCACAAAATCATTGCTTGCCTGCATAGAGGATAAGAATCGTTCCCCTTGCTTGTTGATGTACCACATGACAGTTGTGTTGTCTGTTAGAATCAACACCTGTCCTGGAAGAAGGAATTCCTTGAAAGCTATTAATGCAAACTGGACTGCTAACATCTCCTTCATGTTGATATGTAGATGTTGTAGTCTGACAGGCCACTTGTTTTGTATCCACTTTCCATTTAGATGAGCTCCCCAAGCTTTGTCCGAGGCATCTGTCGTTAAAATCTGACTCGCCTCTGGCCGGGTCACAGAGAGTCCCTTGTTTAGGTGACATTCCTGAGCCCACCACAAAAATTCCTTCTGAATGCAAGGTATTATTTGAATGACAGTGTCCAGATCCTGGCAGTGCTGTGTCCATACATTTTTGAGATACCATTGTAGCTTCCTCATATGCAGTTTGGCATTGGGAAGCACCAGAATACAAGATGCCATGAACCCTAAGGCTTGAAGGACTGTCCCTGCAGTCAGCCCGGACTGATGAGATAGTTGATGGAAGTAAAGGGATAGACTCTTTTGTTTGTCCGGGGTTAAAAGGCCATCTGGGCTGCTGTATTCAGTCTCACACCCAGAAAGCACATGTCTTGAGAGGGTACTAGACTGGACTTTATTTCGTTCACAGAATACCCTAGGCATCTTAGCACTGCTATCACATATTCCAAATGATGAAGAAGCTCTTCCCTTCCTTGAGCCAGAATTAGGCAGTCGTCCAAATAAGGATAGATCTGTATTCCTTTTAGTCTGAAGAAAGCTATCACTGGAGCCAGAACTTTCGTGAACACTCTGGGCGCAGTAGATAAGCCAAAGGGCAATGCAGAGAACTGATAGTGAGAAGTCCCAGCTCGAAAACGCAGATACTTTCTGCAACTGAGTCTGATAGGAACATGAAGGTAAGCCTCCTTGAGATCCAAAGTTACCATCCAATGATCTTTGCCCAGCAGAGGTAAAAGCTGCTGCAACGTCAACATTTTGAACTTGGGAATGTCCAGATAAGTGTTGAGGATAGATAAATCCAAAATTGGTCTCCACGTGTTCCCCTTCTTTGGTACTAGGAACAGGCGAGAATAAAATCCTAGGCCCACTTCTGGCAGAGGGACCGGCTGTATGGCCCCTAGTTGGAGCAACAGAGAAACTTGTTTGTGAGCCTCTAATCTTTGTTGAGGAGGAACGTCTGGCATGCCTTTGAAAGGAGGCAAGGTATGGAAATAAAACCTGTAGCCGTGGTGTATGATATCCAATAACCATCTGTCCTGGGTAATTAAACTCCAATTTTCTCTGAAAAGTGCCAACCTTCCTCCCAAAGGTGCTGCCAGACGAGCAGGCTCTGGCAGCTGAAAAGGTAGGTCATTGGGTCTGCTTACGAAAGGACTGACCCCTGCCCTCACCCGAAGCCTGTGCAGGAGAACTCCCTGTCCTAGGCCTGAAAGAGCCCTGAGCTCTGCCCTTACCACGTCTAGATCTACCCCTAGACTGGGAATCATAAGAAGGATACGTCCACCCCTTAGTAGGCCAATTTCTACTAAACTTTGGAGGCTGGACCTGCAAAAAATCTTTAACAGTCTGCATAGACTTAGCCTTGTCTTCCATTTTCTTCAAGACTGTCTCAACAGGAGGACCAAACAACACGTCAGATTGTAAAGGAGCATCTAAAATCCTTGTTTTAACATGTTCAGACAAATTCTGATCCCTCAGCCAGGCGTGCCTGCGAAGAACAGTCCCAGTGGCAGCCACCCTAGACGAGGCCTGTACAGCATCAAAACCACATTGCAAAGAATGCTTACCCACCTGTTCAGAAACATGTACTAAATCTTGCAACTCTTTACAATCAATACCTACTGCCAGAGCATCAACCTTAGACTTCAATTGTGAAAGGAGATAGTTTTGGTATTTCAACATGTGAAACTGGCAATTCAGAGCCCTCATAGCAAGAGTGGAAGAAGTATAAACTTTCTTTCCCCATCTATCCAAGGCCCTAGCCTCCTTGTCTGTAGGAACCGGATTCTTAACAACAGAAGCCTTAACACCCTTAGGCCCCTGGCTAACAGTTTCTGGGTCTGCCCTAGGACTCTTAAAAAGATACTTATGAACTTCAGGCACCCTATAATACCTATCCGGTTTAACAGGAGCAGGAGGCAAAGAATCAGGATTAAGAGAAGCCTCAGTAAAACATCTTCCACTACATCCAAAACAGGAGGTATAGCCAAAGGCCTATGCTGGGGTAAAACAGAAATTCCCTAAGCCGTTTCCTGGAATCAGAGAAGTCCTGACCCTCCCACTTAAAATGCTCCCTCATGGAATGAAGAGTTTCTGAAAAAGAAAAATCCTCAGGAGGAGTAGCAGAAGGAGTAGAATCATCCACATCAGAATCAGAATAAGGAGAGTACTCCTGTAAGTCTTCAGCAGAAGACTCTGAAACATCTGAAGCTTGCTCAAAACCCCCCAGCTCAGGCTCCATCCTAGGTCTCTTAGCAGGAGGGGGCATAGAACCTCTAATTAAAGTAATCAAATCTTCTGCCATTTTAAGCATATGCTTCTTGGGCATAGTATCTGAAGAGCTAGGAGTAACACCAACTGAAGCTAAACCTGGCCTGCTCCTGGGAGAAGTCTTAGAAACAGAAGGAGAGGGCCTAGCCACCTTAGGAAGGGAGGGGAGTATAGTAACCTGAGAAGCCCCCTCAGCCTGACTTGCCTCCTGAGAGGCCACATCCTGCAATAATAAGGTCTCACTCTGGGAACACAAAGAAATCTCCGGTGGAGCCACCGGCTCCACCGACACCTCTAAAGAACCGGCGTCCGGTACAGATGGTTCTTCTAGCCTAGGCTTAACTGCCTTGTCCTTGCGCTTCTTCGAGGAAGCGGCGCGGAGCATCCGACGGCATGTTATAATTGCACCGCTTCCCAAAGACTAACCTTGCACAATCCAACCATCTCTTTATAGTGCGTTTATTAAATCTAGCACAAGAGCGACAGCCAACAACGTCGTGCTCAGGCCCTAAGCAAGGAATACACAAAGTATGATAATCTCTATGCGGTATCTGTTTCCCACAAGAAACGCAATTATTAACTTTTTCTGACATCCGGTAAATGACTGAGGCAAGAAAAACTAAAATATTCCCCAACGGGGTACTTAGCCAACTTTGAACTCGGTCTGAAACTTCTAAATCGAAAAATCTCAGAACGCCAACCGGCACTTGCAATGCTGCTTCTGCATCGGACCATGCGGCAAAAAAGACTGAGGATATGACGCCGGTCATGCGCATTTGTACCCTGACGTCCTGACGTCAGTTAAATGCGCCATGACCGACGTCAGCCTTATACTTTGATATTCGGGCCGACCGTGGACAGCGGACTACCCAAGTGTCAGGACTGCAGCAATGTGAGATGAAGAACATCTTAGACAATTCCACATTTTAAAAGGGATATGTTATCAGCCCTTTTCTTGTTTTTTTTTTTTTTTTTTTTTTTTTTTACAGATTATGCAACATACACAGTAAACAAAACTGTAAACGTCATATTTTTTGATAACAGAGACCAAGTAGAATTAATCTCATCAACTGTACCTACATAGTGCTTTACAAGTAAGCAGCAGCAGCTTTCCAGTATGTCTGCCATCATGACAGCATCCATGGTTTGAAAAAATTAAAGTTAGTAACAGGCAGTTATTGTGCTGCTGGTAGATTTTGACCACATACAATTTCACAACAGAGAAAAATTTTTTTTTCAGTTTTGCAAGTAGCTGTCCTTTAAAAATATATAAAATATATAAGTAAGCACTTCCAGGACTGATTAAAACTGAAATACAAGTAAGGAAAGTCAATCGTTTCAGTTTTGATCCACCAACAGGAACAACTGAGCTAAATCATCTGAGAGTAATAGGTTGGCTTCAAATCTGAAAGCTCCAAAAGGGAGCTGGACCAATTACACTCATCTTAACGGCCTGGCACATAGAACCACGGTGGTGCAGCGGTTAGCATGATCACCTCACAGCAAGAGGTTCTCCAATTCAATTCTCGGCTGGAGCGTCTTCTGTGTGGAGTGTGCATGTCCTCCACGCGGTCGAGTGACGTTTAAAGATATGCAGGTAGGTGCGTGCATGAATGGGTGTGCCTTCTTTGAAGGTTGGGCATCGGGCTGGCAACTCGTCACTGTAAAAATCCACTGCCAATCATTAGCGGACCACAGTTCCGCTGTGGTGACCCTTAACCGGGAAAAGCAGAAAGACGCAATTAACGGCCTGGCACAGATTGTCAGGTTAGAGAAAGCTAATGTTGTGCTTCATGTGGAAAAAAACATCCAGTAACAATAATTTCCATCTAAACACCACTGAACGTAATGGTATCAGGTGATAAGGCAGCTGTAAAATGCAACAGGGAAGGTAAAGACTGTGTAAGCAAAAACAAAACATCTGTAAAGGGTACACATGATGGTGGACACAATACAGCTACTGCTGTTAACAGCATCCCCCAAGCTGCCAGTGTGTGTGTGTGTGTGTGTATGTATGTGTGCGTGTGTGTGTTTTGTGGGGGAAGGGATAATGAGGGCGCACAGCTACAACATACTTTAAAATAAATTTTAGTCAACCATCTGACCTGACAGCATTACCATTTTACCAGGATGTCTGGGCAGAAGTGAAACAGTTAGACCTTCCTTGGCGAGATTCTCAACAGCAGGATTCAGCGCTGCAGCAAAAAGAGCAGTGCAACCAACATAAACGCATGTCTTTGAGTCATTAGACAAAAACAGATTAAAATAATTTGCAAAGACAAATCGACTAACATAACAGAATTCAGTGTCTTTAGGACACTTTATCAGTTTGCAGAGCTTCAACAGCTACAGAGGAAAACCACAACAAAGGTGTAGAAAAATAACATGACGTGACTGCACACTGCATTTGTAACAAGTGGGAGGAAAGGCTTGTGAAAATACTACCGTTTCTCAATTTCAGATTAACAGGACTTGAAAATCTCACTTTTTAGTCAACTTTACCTGTTGCCCATCAATACTGTATTACAGCTGTTTTTGTCAAATGTCAAAATGCTGTACTTTTCAGTAGTGAAGTCAAGGTAATTTCTGTCTCCTTACTGAAATGCTGACAATCTTCATGTCCTACAATGACATGCCAAAAGAACTCCACCAAAACTACAGGAGAAGAGTGAATACTGAACATTACTCTTCACCTTTAAATGCAGAGGGCAATCCACATGGATCCCCCAGTATGGTAAGCAAACTCCCCCTACACAAACTTACATATACTAACTTTGAGATCCACAGGCTTTTAAGAAAAGGGAATATTCTGAGAAATGGCCATCTTGGAATTAGTACACTTAAGTCCATTTTTTTCGGCCATTCGGTCTCAGCATTATGGGACTTGCTAAAGAGGGTCCTGACATTTTAAACAGTTACCTAATTTCTACTTCACTATTCATGTGTAATGTTACACAGATTAGTAAGTGTGTATTATGCTTATGACCACTGTGGCCTTTTTAAGCCTAGCCATGCCAAACCTCTGAAAAGTCCTGGTACCCTTAATAACTGTAAGCATGGGCTTGGGAATTGAACCATTTACAAGCAGGTACCTCAGAGATGAACCATTTGACAGGCTGCCTACGTCCATTAGAGACACAGATGGCAAACCAGGGATGAATTTCCTGTTCCCCATCCAAATGTCCAAGTTACACTCGAATTGGGTTAGGGATAATTTCTGCTTCATACGGATCAGAAGCCTGGTCCAGAGAAGGGGTAGTCTCTGGGATACATACCTGTCTCTCCAGCAGGTCTTATTTATATTACAGGCAAGGTTTAGCTGTTTAGAATGGATAATTCTGGAGCTGTTTTGCAGATATGAAGGAGGCCCATCAGCCTGGGGTATGACATATCTTGTATGCCATGCATAGATCTTCACTCAACAGTATGTAGGAGGCAGAATACAGGGACTGGGCTTTGAGGCAGTCTGCATAGGACACGTTACTTACACCCCGTATTCTTTTAGTGAAGAACCTTGGAGGACATTCCAGTTAATGGATGTGCCTGGTTAGGTACATACAAAAGGCGGCATTGTACTCAATGATAGGTCTGATTAATGCTAAATACAGTAGAAAAATGACCTCCTTGGATCAAAATGACATATCTTTTTTTGTTTGTTTTAAGTTTTATAACATAGAATAACTTCCTCACTTCTATAGACATGTGATGGTCAATGTCTAGATTCCTGTCCACCTGTGTCACCAGGTCCTTGACTACTCTATGTCAGTTCTCAGCTGTGTGTTGTCAATATGATAGCTACCAGTAATGTCTGACTTCCGGAAGGATACCACTGTGCATTTCTTGGCATTTAGTTTCAGTCCATGGCTCTGATACCAGTTACTGGTCTGTGTCATTCCTTCCTGGAGAATATTAGTGTCGGCTGGAATTCCATGACTGCTCCTAATTTGCAATCTGCAGACTTAGTCAGCAAGACCCTTGATACTGGCCTTGACTTCAGAGAATTAGAAGCCAAAAAAAGAACAGTTCCAGGACTGATCCCTGAGGGACTCCACTGGTGACTGGCCTCTTTGTAGAGGTGGACTCCCCAGTTCTAACTTCCTGGGTCCTGCCTGTGAACCAGCTGGCTAGCCATTAGGTGGCAAAGGTTTATACCTAACCAAGTTTGCCAACAATGCCCTAGTGGGGTATTGGGCCAAAAGCCTTGGTCAGGTCAAGGTGAGCAGTGTAAACTGTTTTATCTTCATCCAATGCTTTGGAAACCATCTCAAAAAAGTCCACCAGGCTGAGTAGGCATGACCTACCCTTGATAAATCCACCGGGATTGGTTCAGTATCTGAAGGTTTTCCATGTCACTGTCAATCATTTCCATGGCATAAATCCCTACGTCACAAGATGGGTTGCCAACTGGCTCACTGACAGAACCCACACTGTAAAAGTTGCAGACTCCAAATCTGACCTCAAACCAGTGACAAGTGGAGTACCACTGGGTTCCGTCCTGGGACCACTCCTGTTTGGTATCTACTTCTCTGAAGTATAGGCTAACACAGAAGGCCTCTGGCTAATGAATTTCACAGATGACTGCAAACTAGGAGCCATAGTCAAGTCCACAAATGATGTGAACATCCTACAGAAGGGCCTCTCTGAGACAGACGCCTGGTGTCAGAGCCATGGCCTCAAGCTCAATGCCAAAATGTGCAGTGTCATCCCCTTTGGTAAAAACTCTGTACCCATGAACTACCACATAGGCAGCAATCTACTTAACACCGAATGCGTGATAAGAGACCTTGGGACCCAGGTGGACAGTAGTCTCTCCTTTGATAGTCACATCACCACAGTAGTCAGGAAGTCATTCTACGTGGCACACCTCATCATAAAAGGGTTCTCGTCCAGGAAAAAAGAGGTCATTGTTCCCCTCTACTCGACACTCATTAGTCCCATTATACAGTACAACGCCCCTTTTGGAATGTACCTCACAAGACATCTGCAGCAGCTGGAAAGGCCACAGAAGTAGTACCTCACAAAGAGGATTACTGGACTCAAACAAATGCCCTACACCGACCGCCTCAAAAAACTCCAGCTTTACTCTGTAGCATATCGCCTACTCAGAGGTGATCTCTGCCTAACATATAAAGCTATGTCAAACCCACAGCTGTTGGACATGCTACACCTAAAGAAATACCAATCCCTCCGAGCTACACGCTCTAGGGACCTAAACCTTGTCACCACAATAAACAGGACATGCTGGAGGGATAGATTCCTATCCCAGAGACTTCCCATACTCTGGAACAGGCTACCCATCTATGTCAAGCAAAATTCTTCATTAGCACTCTTCAAGAAAAATCATAAGTGGATGGGAAATAGGAAATACACCCTGGGGATCACTTGTGTCTCTGCTCGTCAGTGGCACAGGAAAATAACTTCCTTGGGTGGCGTAAGCCAGGGAACCTTGTTGGCTAGGCTTGCATAGGCCATTGGGCCGATAGCCTAGTACCTACCTATGAACTTATGATAATTATTTCCATGGCTTTGCATATGAAACTGGTGAGACTTCCAGATCTGTAGTTTCCAGGGTCTGTACATGGCCCATCTTTATGAAGAAGGATGACAGCTGCTGTCCTCCATTCATGAGGCATGCTGCCAGTTTGGAGGCTACAGTTAAATAGTGATTACAGACATCCTGATAGGTCATGTTTCATGCCATTTAGAATGTATCCTGGGATATTGTCTGGGCCCATCAATGCAGTGTTCTTGGCCTTAAAGAGACCACTGAGGACCTGTTCCCCAGTGGCAGTATGGGGAGTTATATTTGATGGAGTTTTGTGATGGGAGGTGGGGGGAGAAAGGGTAAAGTTAGAGTTGAATGTGTCTGCCAGTATGTTTTCAATATCTTCTGCCTCAGGTGGCTCCATTAAGGTTTGGGTTGCAGACAGTTAAATAATGCCTTGTGGTTGTCCTTTGGTTAACTTTATTTGTCCTACGAGTTGTTTGTTTAGTTTGATGACAGTGCTTTTATCCTACTAGGTGCAGCAACTCCCAGTTTTTGCCATAATTTTCTCCTTCTGTTATACAGAGTACTGATGATGTGGATTTTACCTGGGTGACTTTTTTTTTTTTTTTTTTTTTTAGTTAGCTCTGTACTATTTCCTGGTGGATGCAGCTGCCACTATGCAGTTATTAACATGCTTGTATAGGGTTTCTGTGAAGAGTTTTACACAGGCAGCAGTGTTCTCATGCTTTAGGGTAGCTTGAAATTTTGCCAGGTTAACACTCAATAGTAGGGATTTAGCCTTAGAGTAGTTCCTGAGCATTACAGGGTTAGCTGGGGTTCCTGGTTTTATTTCTGCTTTAAAGAAAATCATTTTGTGGTCTGACCTTACCAGCAAGGACATTACATTAGGGGTCTGGTGCTCCCTCCCATATTAGTGAGGACCAGAACCTTATGTTTGTGCAAATGGTGAGCTTACTGACAATCTGGTATTGGGAGTTTGTGTTTACAAAATCCAGGAATCCTGTGTCACTACATATTCAGTGTCATATATCATTTCCAGTTAATAGTGAGGTAATTAAAGTCACCTACAAATATGGTATTGGACTGGATGGTGAGATTTTCCAGTAAGATTAAATACGTATTATGTGTTTCCTGGGTCAGAGAGGGGGACCTATAGCTTGCAAGGAAGTGATATGGGATTTTGGCTATGGTGATTTGGATGTGGAGAACTTAAGTGCTGTGCCCTGTTTGACCAGCCTTGACGTACATTTATTTTTCATGTAAATGGAAACACCTCTACCTATAGTCCCTGCCTGTATAGTAGCTGGTCTGAATGTGTGGAAGGCATTATAGCATTGCACTGCCAAGGTGCTTCCATGGCTTTAAACCAGGTCTCAGTGACTGCACAGACGCCAGCATTCTCTAGAGTGAGGGAGTGGAGTTTCATGTTTAGACTTCTAATATTAGGCAGTAACAACCTTTAGATTTTCTAGGTTTTTAATATTTATATGTTGGAAATGTATTCAGTTCAGCATTGCCTAAAAATGGCACTATGGGGAGGACAATGCTGATATTCAAAAGCCTACAGGGGAGCACAGTGCAGACCATCCTGGCACAGCAGGATGGCCTGTTGACAATCTGCTCCCATGCTGACAAATATTGCACCCCCTTAGAATGACACCAGAAACTAAGACAAGTTATGAAAGTCATCTTCTGTTCATGTTGAGGCATGCTCAATGCATTGTGACATCATCCTCAGTGATTCATTCTATCACTGTATCATTGTATCATCCTTGGAGAAGGTAGGATGCTGCTCAATGCTAGGCTCATACCAGCCTACGTCAAATATTCCTAAGAGAGCCACAATATCTCCCTTCATATAGTACAGGGAGATGCATTTCAGGTAATTTACACCCACATGGACTATGACAGTCATACCGGGAACTGTGGTCCAATGATCTTAGTGCACGCATAATATTAAATATTCCTGGCCCCTAATAAGCAAATGACTGTGACCTTCTCCTTACTAAGCCTGGTGACAGGGACATCAATGTCTCTTACAATGAAATCTTCAATGACAGGAATGTTGGGTTGTATGGTGGCTTGCCTTATGAGCTTTCAAGTAGGGGATCCATGAGATGTGGCTTTGTGTGTTGATGTGGGTGTTGTTTTGAATTGAGTGCACTTGGGGCTGCTGAGGACATTTGTAATGTGTGCTTCGTCTAGGAGGTCTTTGGGGTTTAACAAGGATACATTTAAGTCCTTCAGCATATTTGTGTACATGTGTCTGCATTGTACTGTGTGTGATGGGTCCAGTGTTTGTATTACTGACAAACTGACTGACATTAGGAGTGCTTTTATGTGAGAGTATTGCCTCCAGTGAGGTGACATTGTGCAAATAAATATCTTATCAGTTTCTCTGAGAATTACCTGGCTGTCTGTAAATATGAGGCAATTACTACATTGCTTCAGGATGCCCATATCCAACAAGCTGGCACTGGAGATTGTGGGAAAGTTCATACCCATGGCAACATGCTATATTTCATTGATTAGACAGTTGTGGTGATAATATAAAGTAAAGTCCATAGTATCTGGTTTGCAACTGGTGGGACAAAGCTTGTCAATGCCCTGTGTGAAACTATGTATTGGTGAAATGTCTGGGGTAATCTGTACAGGAAAAATGCCAGTTCAAGGTGATCGGTACAGGAAAAATACCAGTTCAAGGTGCCTGCTTCTATACATGGCACTGCCAAACACTTGAGGGGAAACCACAAAATCAGACCCTGACAATTTATGGATGAAGCATTCAGAAGATATTCTAAATTTAGCTTACATGCTAGCTAGCTGATCAAGCAGCACTTAACCTAAGAGAAAAAAAAATAGTTCTGTCAAAAATGATGAATAGTGGGGATTCACATAATTGGCTACTACCTGGCTATCACTACAGAACTCACGCCACAGCTTCATGCTGCTGGGAGTCAGGACCACTTAGCTTTTCTCACCAGAAGCAAAACTGAACTGAAGCACTAATCCCAATATGAGAAGCAGGTTACAGGCTCTCTGGTAATCCTAGATAAGTCAGGGATCTCAAGGTTCATAGCTCTCAACTTCTTAGCACAAGAAATGTGGACAAAGCCAACAATAATGGAAGAACAAAGGCCCCAAAATAGGGACAGTTTTTAAACATTGTAATTATACATTTATAAAGTTGTTAGAACAGAATTTGTGATAGCATGGCATTTTCTGACGGATATTTAGCTTGTAACTTCAATCCTCAGTGATTTGCCAGAAAACCACACATTTTATGATGGAAAGACCAAAATATGAGGCAAAAATCTAGACATCCTGGGGAAATCTGGACAGCTGAGAGCTATGTGTAGGCTTGCTGTAGCTTTTTCCTGGTAGATGTCTGGAACAACAACCAGCCAAATCAGGAAGGTCCCACACAATCGGGAATCAATGTCCTCTGCTCCTTCTCTAACCAGGAGCAAACTATAAGCACAAATTTCAAGCTGGCACCTACAAAGCAGTTATCAGACTTTCTGGTGATCAGCAGACTCCAGGAAACACTATTCCTATGCTCCTTCTCTCACCAGGAGCAAAACAGAAGCACTAATTCCACAATGACTACTTACAGGCAGAATGTAGGCTCTCTAATGATTGCTCGTCTTGGTCCACATGCGACAGATTTTTAAGGTAAGATGGAAAAAAAGGTTAATACCCTAACAGTTACAGTGTGCACTAATCAATTTGATAACTCCAACGTTTAACTATCTAAGGGGAAAAGCCACCAATTTTTAAAGATCAAGAGAGACTGGATGGGGTAAGCACTTAAATATTTTGGTTCTATGGAATATAGTGGGACAGCCAAACAATTTAAATAGCTGAAGGGGGAGTGACTTCATAAAATGATAATTTTGTGTTTACTGACAATAGCCAATGAAAAGCAAAGGAAGGAAACATGTGGTCCAATTAACATAAGGAGAGGACCACTACAGAGACAGTGAGTTTAAAAACACAACAGCACCAGGGTAGGGAAAATTTAATGTGTGTGTGACTAAAGAAAGACTGCTCTGGTTTCCTTCTTAGTTTAAATATGCAACAGAAAACAAAATATAATTAAAAACACAGTGTAATGAAAATACTCCACAATATATAAAAATAAGAGCAGTTCTAATTACGAGAAAGCAATGTAAGCAAAAACAAACTAGCCTTTCCCTGAATTCTCTCACAGCAATCTTTGGCAGAGTCTGACTGAGCTTTTCCAGCAATACCTTGAAATGTTTTATTTTACCTCTTAATTTTCCTTAAGTGACCTCTTCTGTGTGATTCACAAAACACACAGCTCTGATTTCTATCCTGGTTTAAACAAGTAAACAGAACACAGTATACAAATAAAGACAAACTAATGAAAACATATCATAGTATATGAAACAGAAGAAAGCAATAAAGCAATACAAATTACATGAAGGCAATATAAGGAAAAACAAACTAACATTTCTCCTGAATTTCCTAACAGCAGTCTACTGCAGAATATGAGTGAGTTTTTCCAGTAAAAGGTAAATGCCTTTTAAAGGAAGGTGAGGTCAGTAGGTTTAAGGACAAGGCTCCCAAGTGTGTGGTCATTTGCATATTTGGTGAGTTAGACAATGGAATAAAATTTAACATCTGGAGAAGAGATAACAAAAAGGAGTGCCTCCTCCCCCCAAAACAGATCCTTGAGAGACTATTAGTGAAAGGAGACGGTGAGGACAGTTGTCTTTTATTGCTACATGTTGCGTACAAGCATGAATCCAACTGCCGACCCCAATTATTACAGCCTTATTTACAATAAAACCCATGAGTTTATCTACAATTCTGTCACAGCGTATATGTCGAATAGTTAAGGCAGGTGGAAGTAAGTTGCATGGAAACAAGCTTTCGTCCAAGGTTGTGGTCTGTAACACACACACAGACACACACACAAACACAGACACACACACACACACACACACATGCGTTAAGCATACAAGTACTACTTGGATGGACACATTTGGCTGGAGAAAGGGGCCAAGAGTTTAGTTCTGGACAAGGCACATGTATAAACTGCAGCACTGTGGGATTCAAATACAGCAATCAACACAAAACACAGGCAAACACACCTTTCCAGTGGAATACAAAGACAGCACAGCATTATCTCCACTTTTTCCAAAAGGACCCAGTAGCACCAAATAGCACTTAAGGTAACTGAACATTTCTTGAAGTGGTAGTTACATCACTATTCTACAAAGCTGGGAAAGCTTCCAACCTGGCAACACAGTCCAATAGCAAACAGAGCAGCAAAATTTGAAAAAAAAAAACAAAGATTCGTTAGTTAATTTCTTTGTGATTTTTTATAAGAATGACATTTAAAATCTAGTCTTATTTTTGAGCCTTTGTTCCCCCTTTATTTCAGGCTTTATCCAGAGTTTTTGAGCAAAAAGGTTGAGAGATAAGCAAACCTCTTGTCTGCTGCTAGTCCATCAATCTCAGTCCCTCTCTCTTCCTCTCTCACACAGACACACACACACTTCCACTTCAGGAAATGCATGTTAACACAAGTCCTATTATTCAAGCAACTTTGTGATTTTTTTTTTTAACAGGAATATGTTCCTGTTTTGAGCCTTTGTTCCCCCTTTATCTTAGCCTTTACCCAGATAACTTGATCTAAGAGGTGAGAGGTAAGTAAACCTCCTCAATGCTGCTGCTGCTTGGTCGCTCTCACTCTTCATTCACATGCACACACCTCACTTTCATGCATGCAAGCACACATTTACACAGACAGACAGAAACAAACGCACACAAAGAGAAAAGTACAGTTGTGTACCTACCATAAATGTAGATGTTCGAGTGTATTCACTGTTGCAGTCATTACACTTGGGTTATCCTGCTGGCCGGCTACCCGCAGTCGGCCCGAGTTCCAAAGTCTAGGTCCGGCGTCGGTTGTTGTCGCATCTTCCCTGACGTCAGTGCGCCAGGGGTATAAAAGATGCAACCGATGCCATTTCCTTCAGTTTTTCGTGCCCCAGATGTCAGGTGCCCCCAAATAGGAAAGGCTGGAAAAAATTTATGCCAAAAAATATGCATGTACTAAAATAAACATTTCCTTCATCTACAAGCAAATACATCACATAGGTTGTACAGAGTTGAGAAGTACAGAAAAGTCCCAGCAATGAAAAGGGGGATGGCGGGTGGGTAACCTGGACTGCAACAGTGAATACACTCGAACATCTACATTTATGGTAGGTACACAGCTGTACTATGTTCATGGTGTTTCACTGTTGCAATCATTATACTTGGGTTGAATCCCAAAGCTGAGGTTGGGTGGCTGGGCCTAAATAGGATTAGGAGAGGCTACCAGGCCCTGCAGAACTGCAGTGGCAAAGCCTGCTCTGGATTTGGAGTAGACAGGTAAGTGGTAGTGCTTGGTGAAAGTGTGCACTGAACTCCAGGTTGCAGCTTCTAAAATGTCTTTGGTTGGCACTCCTCTGAGAAAGGCTGCTGAAGTGGCTGCTGTTCTGGTAGAATGTGGCCTAATGCCCTTAGGCACTGATTTGCCATGTTGTGCATAGCAGAAGCGAATGCAGTGTCCTATCCATTTTGAAATCGTCTGCTTTGAGATAGGCTTTCCTTGTGATCCTGCAGCATAAGGTACAAACAGTTGCTCAGTTTTTCTGAAAGCTTTTGTCTTGTCCAAGTAGAATCGTAGCTGTCTGTGTATGTCCAGAGCGTGCAGAAGTCTCTCCCCTTTATTCTGGGGATTTGGGTAGAAAGTTGGCAAATTAATGGTTTGGTTAAGAGCCACACTGGAGACCACCTTTGGCATAAATGTTGGTTTGTCCTTAGAGAGACCCTGTCCTGATGAAAAATGATGAAAGGTTCCACTGTCATTAATGCCTGTAACTCTGAGACTCTCCTTGCTGAAATTACTGCTAGGAGCAGAGCAGTCTTCCATGATAGAAATTTTATATCAGCTGTGTTGGCTGGTTCAAAAGGAGGCAGTGTGAGCTTTTCTAAAACAAAACTGAGGTCCCAAGTAGGAATTGATGCTCTCCTTGGGGGTCTTGTGTTCCTTGCCCCTCTGAGGTACTGCCTTAGTAGTGGATGTGAAAAAATAGGAGGTTCCGTATTGTAATGAGCTGAAATGGCAGAGGCATGGATTTTAATAGATGAGAAGGATAGGCCTTTGTCCAGCATCTCAGTTAGGTATTGCAAAATCCGAGGTATATTTGGAACAAGTGTTTCGTGTCCTTGTGCCTGGTTCCAAGCACAGAATCTTTTCCATTTCTCTGCATAAGATTTCCTAGTGCTGGGCCTCCTGGCTTCTAAAATGACATCCATAACAGTTTTAGAGAGAGGTGTAGTCTGAGTGGCTATATTATCTGCCATGCAGCCAGATGTAAGGTTCTGAGTTGACTGTGTAGAATCTGATTGTTTTGTTGAGTCAGAAGATGAGGAATTTGAGGTAAAGGCCAGGCTGGGCTTTGAGACAAGCTCTTTAGGATTGGGTACCAGTGCTGGCGTGGCCAGTCTGGGGCAATCAGGATCATTTTTGGCTTCTCTTGTCTGACTTTTAGGAACACCTTGGGAAGAAGAGGCAGTGGAGGGAAGGCATAAACTGTCAGAGTTTTCCAGCTGAATGAAAGAGCATCCACTTTCCATGCTTGTGAGTGGTAAGTCCTTGTGCAGAATTTCTGTAGTTGGCAGTTGTGAGGGAAGGCAAAAAGATCTATGTCTGGGCGTCCCCATTTCCTTGTTATCATACTGAAGACCTGTGGATTTAGTTTCCATTCGTGTGGGTCCATGAGATTTCTGCTTAGTTCGTCTGCCAGTGTATTTTTTGTTCCTGGCAGGAATTGTGCCTGCAGATGTACTTGATAGGTCAGTGCTGTTTTCCACAAAGTCATGGCTTGTCTGCAGAGTGGGTAGGAATGTGTGCCCCCTTGCTTGTTTATGTACCACATAACTGTGGTGTTGTCCGTCTTTAGTAATAGTTGTCCTGGATGTAGTAGATCCTTGAAGGCTGTCAGGGCATTCTGTACAACCAGCATCTCTTTTTGATTGATGTGAAGATGCATTTGTTCCTTGGGCCACATGCCCTGAATACATTTTCCTGCCATGTGTGCCCCCCAGGCATAATCCCATGCATCCGTTGTTATTGTCTGCCTGGCTGTGGGTAAGGTGAAAGGCTGTCCCTTGTTGTGGTTACAGGCCCAGGACCACCATTGAAA
The DNA here is from genome assembly GCF_019279795.1 of Protopterus annectens. Lineage (NCBI taxonomy): Eukaryota > Metazoa > Chordata > Ceratodontiformes > Protopteridae > Protopterus > Protopterus annectens. The sequence continues at coordinate 378,164,264 of NC_056742.1, forward strand.
CACCTGTTGTAGATAGGGAATTATAGTTATTATTGTTTCCAGGCTGTGGCAATGTTGAGTCCAAACAGTTTTTAGGTACCACTGTAGTTTCCTCATATGCAGTCTTGCATATGGAATTAGTAAAATGCAGGATGCCATGAAGCCCAGGGCCTGCAGAATTTTTCTTGCAGGGAGCTGGGTCTTTGTTGTCATCATATGAAAGTAATGAGTCAGTTGCCTTTGTTTGTCTGGCGTGAGATAAACCATCTGGGCAGTTGTATTTAAGCTTGCACCCAGGAATATTATCTCTTGAGAGGGCACTAGTTTTGATTTATTTTCGTTTACTGTGTATCCTAGGTAAATTAATAATCTTTTTACAAACTCCAGATGTTTTAGTAGAATGTCATTGCTCTCTGCTTGTATAAGGCAGTCGTCCAAGTAAGGATATATTTTAATTCCTCTTTGTCTGCAAAATGCAATTACTGGTGCCAGGCATTTTGTGAAGACCCTGGGCGCAGTAGATAAGCCAAAGGGCAGTGGAGAGAATTGGTAATGCATTGAGCCAGCTATGAATCTGAGGTATCTTCTGCAAGACTGTCTGATTGGGACATGCAGGTATGCCTCCTTGAGGTTCAAAGTAACTAGCCAAGCCTTCCTGCCCAGCATGGGTAGAAGTTGCTGCAGTGTTAACATTCTGAATTTTGGAACATCCAGGAAAGTATTTAGGATTGACAAGTCCAGTATTGGTCTCCAGGCTTTGTCCTTTCTGGGTACCAGAAAAAGTCTTGAGTAAAAACCTTGTCCATGTTCTTTCTGTGGTACTCTTTGAATAGCTCCCATGTCCATGAGAGCAGCAATTTCCTTTTGTGCCTCTGTCCATTGGCTTTGTGGCAGGTCCGGCATACCTTTTGATTTTGGAAGGGTGTGAAAGTGGAATCTGTAACCCTGCAAAACTATATTCAGTACCCATTTGTCCTGGGTGATTATGTGCCAATTTTGTGTGAAAAGTGCTAGCTTTCCCCCTAGGGGTGCTGCCAAATGGTAAGTGCTTGGCCTTTGTAAAGGGAAGTCATTGGGACTGTTTCCTATAAGGTTGTGATCTGTCTTCTCCTCCTTTGGGGGGCAAAAGCACCCCATTGTTTAGGTCTGTAGGAGCCTTGGGGCTGAGGTCTACCTCTTGGGCGTCTGTATCTGCCTCTTTGTGGCCTGTCTAACACCTGAAAGGACCAATTTTTTGAAGGCCAGTTTCTGCTAAACCTAGGTGGTTGAACCTGTAAGAAATCCTTTACTGTCTGCATAGATTTTGCTTTATCCTCCATTTTCTTTAACACCTCTTCTGCCTTAACACCAAACAAAGTATCATGCTGTAGTGGAGCATCCAATAATTTTTCTTTAACATGTTCAGGTAAACTTTGTTCTTTCAACCAAGCATGCCTTCGAATGACAGAGCCTGTAACTGCGGCTCTGCAAGAAGCTTCCAATGAGTCAAAACCACATTGCAGAGTATGTTTTCCCACTTGTTCAGTTGCATGCAATAATTCCTGCATTTCCTTATTGACAGGACTTTCTGAGTTTGTAAGCATTTTCTGTTTTAACAAAGACATGAGGTACTGGTGATATTTAAGCATGTGAAACTGGCAGTTTAAAGCCCTTACAGCTAAAGTAGCAGAAGTGTATACTTTTTCCCCCATCTATCCAGTGCTCTCGAATCCCAATCAGAGGGGACAGGGTTTTATGCAGTGGAAGCCTTAACCCCTTTGGGACTCTGAGAAATTGTTTCTGGGTCAGCAGCGGGGTTTTTATAAAGAAATTTATGAGAGTCAGGGACCTTGTAATACCTGTCTGGCTTGACTGGCGCAGGGGAAAAGAATCAGGAGACAAACTGGATTCAGAGAAATCATCATCAACAATATCAAGCATAGGGGGGATAGCCAGGAGCCGGTGCTGAGGCAGTAGAAGAAAGTCCCTGAGCCTTTTATTGGATTCTGAATAATCCTGGCTCTCCCAGTGGAAATGCTCCCTCATGGTGTGCAGAGTTTCCCCAAAAGAATAATCCTCAGGTGGAGTGGCTGAAGGAATAGATTCTTCAGCATCAGAGTCCTCATAAGGAGGGAGAGAATAACCCTGACCTGAAGAGGAATCAGAAGAAATAGAAACCTGGTCAGAGGAGTCATAGTCAGTGTCTTGCCTAGGCCTTTTATCAGGAGGGGGATGGGAACCCCTGCTCAAAGTAATTAAGTCTTCCGCCATTTTAAGCATCTGTTTCTTTGGCATGGATGACTGTCCAGGAGAATGCTGTACTTGTTTCCTTGTCTTTAATGGTGTCTTTGACTGTGCCTTGGCTGCTGTAGTGGACTTCATAGTAAGCTGTGAAGGTCTGAAAATACCCTCAGAAGCCGATGCCTGCTCAGCGGCTCCGGACCCATCTGAGGGAATATTTTCCATAGGCCTAATACCTTGAGTATCCAGAGACCTAGTTGTCTCCACATGGGAGTCGAATATGGCCTGAAGCTCTGAGGTAGCGGGTGTCAGGGGCTGCGAAAGCACCTCACTGAGAACCAGCGAGCCAGCGACTGGCCTGGAAGAGGCTTTGTCATCTGTTTTGGATCTCGGATGACTGTCCTTTTCCTTGTCTTTGCGGGTTTTTTTTTTTTATAAATTCCGATCGTCGGTTGATCCGACGGCATTATGTAGTTAAACCTTCGGCCAAAGTAATGCAAAGCAAAATCAAACAGACGCTTAATAGTGCATTTGTTGAATCTAGCACAAAACCGACAACTAGTAACGTCGTGGTCAGTGCCTAAGCAAGGAATACAGTAAGAGTGAAAGTCCTTATGAGGTATTTGCTTCCCACAAGAAATACAACTGTTAACTTTTACTGACATTGGTCTGGAGCAAGAAAAAGTTTTCCCAACAGGGTACTTAACTTTATTGAAGACTTCGGTTCTGGAACTCTATTTCGAAAATCTCAGGAGTCGGCCGACCGGCACTTGCGAACTGCTTTTGCTTCGGGAACCACACAGCAAGAAAGACTGAAGAAACTGGCGTTGGTTGCATCTTTGATACCCCTGGCGCACTGACATCATGGAAGAGGCAACAGCAACCGACGCCAGACCTGGACTTTGGAACTCTGGCCGACTGCGGGTAGCCTGCCAGCAGGATAACCCAAGTGTAATGACTGCAACAGTGAAACATGATGAACATCATACACACACACTTTTTTCTGTTATATTTAGTTTTTATATTCGCTACACAGCAGAAGCGCTGCTTAGCAAGTGTAAAATAATGGCTCGATCAATCTAGCTTTCACCCACATGCACGCATACACTCACATACACAGACACACACTTTTGTTTTTCAATTTTGTTAAAATATATTTATACATTTTACACTCGCTGAACAGCAGAAATGCTGCTTAGTGAGCATAAAATAATGGAGGCTATTCAGTCAGAGCTCCACGGCAGCTTGATTTGCTGCTGTGGATCAGACTTGTTTTAAGGGGGCATTACTTACATGTTAACTTGTATCAGGGTATGATCTACAGATCAACCATTCTTTAGTGTTACAGTAACCAGGTGAAAATGCTACAATTCAGTGACAGGTGCCTAACAAAGGAAATCATTGCAGGAGCCATTTCTATTGCACTGCTGGCAATTATTCACCATTTTTTTCTGTTATGTTTTCCTTTTTTTCATCACTGTGCAGTCATGGCATTGGTATCTATAAATAAGGGACTGCAAAGCCACACCCACTCCCATGGGTAAGAAGGGAGGTGTGCTCACACAATAAATGCTTTTTGTGTGTTTTTCATCTGGATGTTATAACCAGTAGTGTTTGGCCATATGTAAGGCTGCCTGTATGCTACTTGACAATTTACTGTGGAACTCCAACCCTCTGCAACATCACCTTCAGCTTTTAAAACAGCATACCCTAAAATGCAATAATTTTCCAGAACATAGTTCAGAGGGTATATTTATTTTATGTACACACACCCTCTTCAACCTAATACTCTGACCTTGGTGTACTGGAGCAAAGTATGCATTACATAACATGGAGATAATTAGGCAGGCAAGTTAAGCTGACGTGCTGACTGGCAGAGCCATCTAACTTTCTGCTACTTCATGTAAATGGCTGACCGTATGCATGAAAACTGAAGGTGTTGATTTATTGCTAAATGCACAGAAGAATCTATAAATATATGATTTCCTTGCAAAACCTAGCACATTACTGCCCTAGGAAATTTGAAAACACAAAAGTAACATCTACCTAGACAATTTGGAATACATAACACAAAAAGAAAATACATACATCAAGCAATATATATGTCTGACTTGAGACATTCCAGATGTGCTCTAAGCTAACCATTTGGTCAGACAGCCTGGTTCTATGAAGCACAGGAATCGAGCCTTGACTGCAACCCAAGAGATGGATGTTTGATTAGCAGCCCCAGCACTGAAGAAGCCAGGCAGGGAGGGGAGAGGAGTAAGGGTGCATTCACCTGATCATTCACCCGGGGAGAGGATTGTGGGTACCTGAAAAGTATTTAGGTAAGAGATTTCCCTGGTGGACTCCAAAGAAACCACTTCCCATGCTTCCAGGAAGAGACAGGGAAGCTTGAAAAGTCTGCTGCACGGCCCACTTTTGGCTGCTTAGCTGTGTGCATGTGCAAAAAGTTAGGGCTACAAGGAAATCACTCAAACCACTCCTAACAGCTGTCTGAGTGACAGCCCCTACCAGTCAACACTTGCCATGATGAAGTGACTGAACAGGTTGATTGCAGGTTAATGACAGAAAGGGCAAAAGGTGTAAAAAAAATGGATAAGAGAAAAATGGGCAACCACAACGTTTGCTGTCCTTAGTTTAAGACACACTGTATTTTGTTTCTTTAGGGGTCTTTTGAGACAATTAGCTGATGGCAGTAGATGTTATGAAGCATGAAGCATACCACATGTAATGTCTGACGACTGGTTCCTATAGCAAACATACTTAAATACTTAAATGAAGTGCCTTGGCAATGGCTTGTGGCTTCCATTTCAACAGAAAATCAACACAGAAGACTATTTGCCACATGGAATTACTTGTGTATGTCCCTGAAAATCAACCATTTTACCTGGGGATATTCTAAGCTACTAGATGACGGAAATGTTACAAAGGGAAAGGTAAACCTTGGTTCTTTGTTAACAATTTTTAATGCTCTTTTATTGCTAGGTTTCAGATTGTCCATCTTGTTAGCTTTTTCTGACTTCCCTAACTTATTAAAAATGTTTATGAACTCTTGGAACTAGTGAGAGTCTCATTTTTATATTTCATCTAATTCTCTTGAGTATTAATATGTTTGTGTTGCACTTGCATACACAGATTCAAACGTGGGTAATTTTATTTATCAAGGAATAAGCCTGTTTTGTGATATCAGTAAGAACACTCATTTAACTTCCTGCTTTTATTCCTTCTGAACAAAAGGTAAAAGGATGCCTTCACCACCTCAATTAATGACTCTGTGTGTTTAACAAGAGATTTCTCGTTTAAAAAAAGAAAAGGAAAAAAAGTGTTACATGTTCAAACTTTCATTTCTGAGTAAGTACATTACACTTGTTTATCAACAGCCTTGTACACACAGAGCTGCATTTTAAGCGCAAAAATGATGGGCTTGAACTATGTTCTACTAGTTACAATTCACATATTAATACCATTGTGAATTCTTTGCTAAGCACATTACACTACATTATTTTTTTCAAAATTTAATAAGTAACATTCCATTTAGGTTCTTTTAATTGTTTCTATTTGTCCTTCACACACTATGTAAACATTTATACTAAATGCAAAGTTTATTTATGGATCGTTCCTGCAGATATTAATGGTTGCTTGCATTCATAACTTTGTATGCTCATAAGGTTGGATAAATACACTGAAAATGGGAACAGGTTAGCTGATATAGTCCTTGGCTGTTTGGTTTTCATTTTAAAGAAACTTAAAATAACAGTCCACAAACAGCAAAATTAAATAAATAAATAACCATATTACAATTCAATAGCAAGTAAAATGTAAGGAAATGATTTAATGTTTGTGAACAAAATCATTGCTCACAAAAACACAGCTATTACTTTAGACACTTCTCATGTAGCAAGAATTTATATGTCACAATTACATTTCTTTGCAAAATACTAACATTTCAACTTTCAGGAGTATTTGGACAATAGTCTTAGTTAATCTAATCAGCATTTGGGATGCTTTTGAATTCCACTATCCCCAACATCTTCCGACACCATTAAGTCTAGCTCATCTGAGAGTAATTCCTGCAATAATGCACTAGCATTGTGTCATAGAAGGATATAGCCCTTCCTATGGAGCAGGTACCCTGATATTGAATAGTGGCTTGGATGCCTATAGGACCGGTCAGGGGAGGATAAAAATGAATGGCTGCATCCAGCTCAACCATCCTCTGGCTTGGCATGTGGCCGACACCTATTGAGAGCACGATGTTCACTCAGTGGAACTCAAGCCTATTGAGCCAGCACTACTGTGTGCCAGTAACACAGTAAGCCAAAGGGAATTCAGCACAGGGAGATATATGGAGGCATAATTCACTTGAGAGGGGAGCATATAACAGAGCTCAAGAGTCACCACAGTGGAAAAAGTAGTCTGCAGTGCAGAACTACCAAGCTGGGCTGCTCCCTAACACCTAGTTCTCATCATGGTGCAAACAGGCCGATTGGGATTCCCAGGCAGGACTGAATGGGTCATAAAGATCTCCTCCAAATCCAGGCTCTTTGTATTATGAAATAAATAGGCTAACTGGGTACAGGTAGAGATGCCATTAGGCTCAGTCTTCTTTGATGGTAGGTTAAAAAGAAAAAAAACGTTCCACAAAATTAACAGACTGCCTTCATATTCAATTAGGCCTGTTAAAACTGCCAATGCTACATCACTTCTCCCCTAAGTTAAGAAGATACTAATAGCATGACACCCACTTATTTGGGAATTTGTTTCACAACGTCCACGTGTCGAATGTTTAGCTATATGAGCTATTAAACTCCTTAAATTCTGTACTCCAGGGATACTCTCAATTTTGCAGTTATTACCTTCTCTGCTTGGGAAAAAAATAACTAAATTGGTTTTAAATAACAGTTGTACATCTTTAGATCATCCATCAATCCTACAAAATGCAGTTCAGGCTTCACTGGGATTCCCCTGCCAAACTACATGAAACAACTTAAAAAACTTCTCTCTTTAAATCTTCCATGAGCAGACAGGTCTCAAAACTTAGCAACAGTCTCCTTTTGCTCCCTAAATTTTTATTTTTCAGCACTCATCTTTAACAGTGGGAAACAGATGTAAAATTAACTGCAGAGATAATTTCAAAATAATCTGATTTTTGGAGCTTTTCCAGTCATAAATTTTCAGTTCTCATCAGAACACTGAAAGTCTAACAGTTTATTCCTCCAACACTTCCATTTACTCCTGTCAGGACTCCTCAATATCTTAAGTACTTTATAAAATTTACCTACAAAACTTGACTCTTTAAATCAGTATCTCACTAGATTCTACTACCCAACTACATATTTTAAGTGTAGAGAAATTTTGTCTCCTCTGATTACAAAGATTCTTAAATTCTGCAGTTAAAGCTTGTACTATTAACCCATCTTTGTCTTGAATAATAAACTTATGCCATAGGCCTCCCATTCTAGTAAGACTTCAAAAGTCCACAGATACCAGTTCTTCACTGGAAGATCCCTTTTGCCTATTGCCAGAATAAAATCCCCTGCTGCTAATCCACATTCATAAAAATGGCATTAAAAATTCGAAACCCTATGTTTAAATTCTTTTTAATTTTCAATGACAACTTTATTGAAAAACTAAGAGGAGTATTTTTACGACCACAGTGCAGTCAACATACATGGTGCAAACCATCTTTTCCAAAGTGGCTGTCCCTAATGCAACAGATGGTCTTTGAAAGTCCAGTTCTAAAAAGTATGTACATGGACACCCTGAGTGACATTTTTCATGTAAAAAGAATATGTAAGGAAACAGCTCCAGTACTTAGTAATAATGATAATCCTTCCTGGCATGTCTAAAGATCAGTTCCCTTTGCTTTCTCCTATTAACCTGGTGAACTTGGCCACTCTGAGGCAGTGTAGCAACTGACTCATGTGCACAGACAACCCTCTCCTCTTACCTCCCAAAACTCAGACTTGTGAGAGATGCACTTGTATATCCAAACTGGAAGCTTTGCACACTCAAGCCAAGACCGGAATAGCTCATCAAGAGGAGAAGGTCAACACCTGCACCACACCACATGCAACACATAGCCCTCCAGAACACCCACCACCACAGCTCCCACATAACACAAACCACACACCCAACTTTGCAGAGGCTCTCAATAGAAATCTACCCAAACAGCAGAGACCTCCAAGACAGAAACGCACTCTACCACCACAACACAGCACAAACCATAAGACACACAGCTCACCTACACAGTGTGCCCCTCAACCTAAGCCCCTAAGGCCAAACAGCGTGCCCAATACACTAATCATAGCTGACTCGATAGTGAAGCACACTGATGCCCCACTCACTAGGTTGAATAAGGAGAAAGGAACAGTCAGCTGTCTGTCAGGTGCCAGAATCCGACACATAACACACGCACTCAGGTCACTCCACAACAAGTACGACTCTGTCACTGTCCATGTGGGTGTGAATGACCCAGGATGCACCTCCCTGGACTACATGAAAACAGACATGGAGGAACTCTCAGACTGGATCTTGGATTATGTGGCCCAGGCAGGTATGACCCTAGCCCGGAGTAGCATCCTACCGTCACCCAGAATGATACCACAGTACAAGCAGAAAATGATTGCCTTCAACAATTGGCTAAGTTTCTGGTGTCATTCTATGGGGATCCAGTATCTGTCTGCTTGGGATGACATGGCTGACAGACCTCGATGCTTTGCCAGAGATGGCCTGCATCTGTCACCCCTGGGTTTCCGGGTATTGGCTAAGTCTCTTACCTATAGTGCCTTTTTTAGGCGGTGTTCCAAAGACCAAATTACCACAGTAACAGCTATAAATAAATGCAATCTGGGGGTTATACTGCTCAGCTCTAGAAATCTAAATCTCAAGATGCACTTGCTCGAAGCTCTCCTCAAAATGGAGAGCATCGACATTTGTGCTGTAATGGAGACCTGGTTTAAAGTGGCAGAAAGCACACCTGCACTACCAGGTTAGAACTCATTCCACACGTTTCGGCCCCAAAACATGGACTGAAGCTCCAAAGGTGATCGTGTTTCCATATTCATAAAGGATATGCACACCTCCAGACTAGTAGCCCAGCATAACGCATCTGAGGTACTTCAGGTACAACTAACATTGAGTAAGATGGCGATCCAGGTCGCAGACTGCTATAGGTCCTCAACCATGTCCCAAGACTCTCACACCACTTTCCTAAGCACCCTGAAAACTATTAGAGTCCAACCCAACATTCTCATACTAGATGACTTCACCTACCCCTCCATCATCTGGGAAAACTACTCATGCACCAAATACACTGGCAAAACGCTTCCTGGAATTCATCAATTCCAATGCCCTGGACCAGCTAATTCTTACTCCCACTAGAGAAAGCAACATCTTTAACCTGGTTATTACTAACATGGACAGCTGTTGCTCTACACCAATAATTAATTCCTCCCTGGTTAGATCAGAGCAGAAACTAATCACCATGGAAATCCACATCTCACCCCCCCCCCCCTTCGCAAAGGTAACCACCATGAAAAACTTCTCCAAAGCGGACTTTGGGCTCCTAAAAACAGAGGTGGCTAACTTCACAGCACCCATGTCAATGGAAAATAGATGTATGACTGCTGAATCATACACCAATGGACTGTATTAACACACACATAAATGCATGGAACTAGCCATACCCAACAGAACCAAGACACTCTCCTCCAAAAAAAGGAAGCCAAACTGGTGGTCCTCTGCCATTAATAAACTCTACAACAGAAGGAAGAAATCGTTGCAGAAAAAAGGTGAAGTTCCAAGACTGGAAAACTCCCTTATTAGCCTCAACAAAAAGTTGAGATCCCTTATCAAAACCTCTAAATCCAGCTATGAAGGCAGAATTGCAACAGACACTAAAAACAACCACAAAGCCTTCCACAGTTATATAAAGAATACCTAGGTTTGCTCCAAGTTACTGCACAATGGTACCTCCTATACTGAGCCAACAGATATTGCCAACATACTGGCCAACAGATTCAGTGCCAACCCCCCACCAAAGGACCAATCACAATACCGGAGGAATGCCAGGCTCCCAGCATTACTGTAGCACAGGTTAAAGCTGCATTGTCCAAGGCCAAGAATACAGCTTCCATGGGACCCGACAATATCCCTGGATATGTTCTTCATGAATTACAAAGTGAACTGGCACCACATCTGTGTGCCCTGCTCAATCACAGCCTTATCTCAGATTTTGTCACTACCAAGTGGCGCACTGCTACAGTCATCCCACTCCATAAAGGGGGAGCGACTACAGACCCTGGGAATTATTGCCCCATTAGCCTGATGAGTCTGATATGTAAGGCTATGGAGTGCATCATCGTGGACCTAATTAGCAAGGATAGAGGGGATCTCCAACCTCTAGATCCCACGCAGTTTGGTTTTGTGAAAGGTAGATCATGCCTGCTCAACCTGGTTGACTTCTATGAATCAGTCACCAGAGCTGTGGATGAGGGCAAGGCAGTTCATACAGCCTACCTTGATTTGGCCAAGGCCTTTGATACCATTCCTCAATTCAGGAATTATTGATAAGCTCACCAAAAACTAGGCATCAACCCCTACATCACTAGGTGGGTTGCAAAATGGCTCACAGATAGAACCCACAGTGTGAAAGTAGTGGACTCCAAGTCGGACTGCTGACCAGTCACGAGTGGAGTTCCACAGGGATCAGTCCTGGGTCATCTCAGAATTCCAGGTCAACATGGAGGGACTCTGGCTGACCAAGTTTGGACTACTGCAAGCTGGGAGAAATTATTAACTCCCCAGTTGATGTAGACATCCTACAGAAAGGCCTCACTGAGACCAATGACCGGTGTTGAAACCATGGCCTTAAGCTTAATACCAAAAAAATGCGTAGTCATCCCCTTTGGGAAAAACTCAGTTCCTACTAATTACCACAACAATGGGAGCCCGCTGAACACTGAAGGTGTTATGAGAGATCTGGGGACACAGGTTGACAGCAACCTCTCCTTCGAGCACCACATTGCCACTGTGGTCAGAAAGGCCTTCTATGTGAGACATCTCATTACCTGGGGGTTTGCATCCAGGAAGAAAGCGGTCATCCTCTCTCTCTCTACTCTTCCCTCATTAGGCCAGTCAGAGTATAATGCCCCATTTGGCATGTACCTCACTAGACACATGCAAAAGCTGGAAAGGCCTCAATAGTACCTCACGGAGAGGATCCTAGGCCTTAAACACAAGTCCTACATGTAGAAACAAGAAACTCAAGATATTCTGTCTCATATCATCTACTAAGAGGTAATCTCTGCTTGACTTACAAAGCCATGTCTGACCCAGCTCCGTTAGAAATGCTGCATCTAAAGAAATCCCTGTCCCTCCGCACCACATGCTCCAGAGACATCAACCTCATTAACACAATCAACAGAACATGTTGGAGGGACAGACATGTTCATAACCCAGAGACTGTCCATGCCTTGCAATAGACTTCCCATACATGTCAAGCAGAGCACCTCACTTGCCCTCTTCAAGAGAAATCTTGATGAGTGGAAGGGAAATAGAAAGTTAACCTCGGGGATTACTCCAGTGGCTCTACTTGATTGAGGCACTGGGAACTAATGTTGGGCGGCACGATGCCAGGGCACTTCTATGGGCTAGGCTTGTAAAGGCTGTAGGGCCATTAGCCTAGTACACACCTATGAACTTATAAACCTATTATTAATATCTGAAGTCAGTACAGTATTAGGGACTGCACTCCGAAACTAACTAAATTAATTAATTAAAAAAAAAACTCTCAAAACTCCTGAATTTTTTTATTTCACAGTTACCATCCCCCTCATTTGAACAGGCTTCATATGCATGGTATATACATATCTTAGACGTCAACCTTTGGAACAGTTACTGTCATTACAAACTTCTATACAGTTTAGTGATTACAATCCATATAATAGCGACTCTTACCTTAATTCAAATATAAAATAAACTCATTTAGAAACTAACATAAGGAAATGACCGCAGCTGTTCAGCGATCAGCAGCTATCTTTCTAAGAAGTCCCATATATTCCTTTTGCCTCTCATGCTTTCCTATATACATACTTTTCAATTCAAAAGCTTTTATTTTCTCCATCATTAACTTACTTCTATATTTGGGGGAGCTCCCTGGATATCTACTTTTTAGTAATTGTTTTCTTTGTTACAATTTTAGGCACAGAGATCAAAGATCTCATGTATTTCAGACTTTCTATTAGCCCCCAGCCTAGTAAAAGATCCTTAGTGAGTGGGGGTAACCTCCCTCAGACTTAACCTTGTAATACTCTCATTGAGTTCAAGTTTAAACTGGTATAACTCACCACAATCCCGAAATATGTGTTCCCATGGATCTATCGTTATTATTATTTATTTATTTAACATTTGTTTACCGGGAAATCAGACTGGGACGGAGCCCATTTTCAGCGGAGGTGCGGGAAGAAATGCTCCAGATGCATGTCTTTGGAATTACACCTCTAAGGAAAGAAGTTCACCAACTTCTCCCAGCATATTAAAGTATCTGCAAAGGCACTTCCATCTAAAAATCCTAAATTTTAGTGATTTAGGGCAAGTCTGATCTCTAGGCACATGTTCTTTCACTCTGCACTTCCCCACTGTCTGATTAGACTGATCACTCAACCTTAATTAGTCTGATCTTCCAGCCGTGTTTTATTTTCATTGTGAAGTGCGACTTGAGGGCTAGTAGCACTGCATATCCCCTGCTAATAATTTTCCTTGTCACTGCTTCTGCAGATCTGCCTTCCATTAGTAGTCACTATGCCTGGTTTTGGAAGCATCACATTCATGTCTGAGGACATCGCCCTGTATTCATGAACTAGACCCCCCCTCATAACTCAGCTAGTTAGCTACAGGTAAATTAAATAATTCTTGAGCTACATTAAACAGTAAAACATATCTTCCTTGGTCTAAGTGTTCCCAGTATTTTAATTTTCTATGTTTATGTCTCCACAAAAGGAAAGTTCCCATTACATTTCTAGAGGGCCCAGGTCATAAAGCATGTCTTAATAGGAATATGATTTTTCCCATTGTCTAACCTCCACTAGGACAAAAACAGTTCTAAGGCAACTACTTATGTACTTCTCTGCAAGACTTGTTACCTGGTTGCTTTTCACCACATCCCAAAATGAAATGTTTATACTCTTCTGCACCCTTTTCCATCATTTTCCGTTCAGTCTGACAGTAAGTATAGCTGGAAGCTATGCAGCACCGAAACAGGTTTCCAGGTCACATATTCCAAGACCCCCTTGTTCCTTTGGCAGGATAAGTTTTTCCAACTGCACACACGCTCTTTTTTACCCTCTAGAAAGAAATATTTTACTACTTTTTAATCTTCTATCAAATTTGCTTATCTGACTGATAGAAGTACGGGATGGATGTAAGGGACCAAAAACATTTTTATCGCCTGCACCTTGGTGTTCTCATCCATAAACAGCATACTGCACCTCCTTACTTTACTAATAATACACTGTGCTGTTTCATCCCACATCTCCTTAACAGCCTGACACACATCCCAGGCTAGACATATTCCTAGGTATCTGAGGCTCTCATAGGATCAGAGGAGGAGATTATTAGGCTACTGACCAGGAGGTAATTTTTAGCCTAGCCATTTCATCCCAATGTAATACCATAGAAATGCTAGTCAATACCCAAGATTGCATTTAGTGATGACTGCCCATGTCCAGGAGGGTTGTGAGTGCTATCCCCAGTAAGAATTTATGGTGCCCCATCCACTCGTCCAGGATATTTTTGAACAGTGTCATACAGGTGCTCTGTTTCACATGAGCTGATAACTTGTTCCAAAGATGCGGCAGTTGATGGAGATAAATCTGTCCCTCCAGCATGCCCTATTCAAGTCGCAAGCCATACTTAGGTGCCTGGAACTGGTAAGCCCTAGTCCTGTTTCATAAATAAAGACTTCCTAGGCTTGCATAGGCCCTAGGGATGATAGCCTAGTACCAACCTATGAACCTATTTATGGATATCCAGCAAGTGCATTAGGTTTGGGTCTTGGGTTGCTCTGCAGGCCAGGCATAAATCTCGCCTAAGAAGTCCATATGATACACAGTACAGTGACAGGGACTTTATTCAGTCTGTCTAAGGCATATCCTGGAGCCCATTGATCTTTGTTAGAAACCTTGGAGGTCTCTCCAACTGCCACAGGTGCTTTGTATTGTACAGGACGAATGAAGCGTTAATACTCAATTATGGGCCGGATTAGTGCAGAGTACAGAGGGGTTATGACATCTCTTGCTCTTGAGGCGATACCTTTATTACTTAAGTGTGTTATGTAGAAAGCTTTCCTTACTACAGTAAACACATGGTGGTCGAAGTTAAGATTGCAGTCAACTTGTGGATCCCAGGTCCCTTACCACTTCTTGGGTATTTAGGGTATTGCTGTTGATTTGATAGTATGAAGAGACATTGTGCTGAAGGGAATGAAAATGTATTTCTTTGCATTCAGTCTGAGACCGTGACTAACGGCACCACCCTCTGGTCTGCGTGAGATCCTCCTGGAGTATACTGGCATAATTTGGGGATTCAATGATTGCACCTAGTTTGCAGTTTTCTTTATAGAGGTGATCAGCCACAACCAGTTAGTTTTGACCTGAACTTCTGAGAAGTATATACTAAACAGTAGGGAGGCCCAACCCCTGTGGCACCACGATATTAACAAGTCTGCTGACTGATGTGGAGTCACCCACTTTGACAGTGTGTGTCCGGTTTCTGAGCCAGCTGACAACTCATCTTACAACAAAAAGGTTTACATTCAGTTTGCTAAGTTTATTAGTAATGCCCGAATGTGGGAATGTGTCAAAAGCCTTTGCCAAGTTGAGGTGTGCTGTGTGCACAATTTTCCTTTGTCAATGGCCCTAGTCACATTTTCAAAGAAATTCACCAGATTTAACAGGCAGGATCTGCCTTTGACGAAGCTGAATTGGGTAGGAACCAAGGACTGGAGGTCGCCTATGTCTTTATTTATGAGGTCCATAATGACACATTCCATGGCCTTACAGATGAGGCTGGTCAGACTAATGGGTCTACAATTTCCCAAGTCTGTTGCTAGGCCACTTTTGTGGAGGAGAATAACTGCTGCTGTTCTCCATTCCACAGGAACAATGTCTGCGGTTAGGCTGTGATTGAAAAGGGTACGTAATGGTGAAGCGAGTACATGTTTTAGCCTGTTTAGAAGACAACCTGGGATGTTGTCTGCTCCCACAGAGGCTGTTTTTTTTACCTTGGAAAAGGCTTTGAGAACCTGCTACTCAGATATGTAGGGTGGGGGATAGTCTGGAGGAAGGTTTGCTGTAAGTTAGAAGGGGATAAGAGTGGACTTTTCACCAAACCCATCTGCTAGCATATTTGCTATCGCTGTGGGGGTCAGTGTGTGTGTGTGATACTGCTGGTCACTAGTTCTGCACATGCTCGGGTCCTACCTTTTAGGCTAAATACTTAGCTATAAAAGGTCTTATGGTTATCCTCGGCTGTACTTGCTAAGTTTTTTTCTCAAAGGAGCCCTTAAATGATTTGACAAGTTGCCTGTTGAGGCTGAGGAGGGTGCTTTTCCATTGTTGGGGCCTTGCATTTGTTTTCTTGGACAGCAACTTTTTCTGTTTACTGTAAAGTTTGTTGATGCTGGATGTCCATCATGGCAGATCGTTTTTACTTGGGGCTCTGGCTTTGATTCTTTCTGGTACGGCCGAGTTGATACACTTGCACAAGTGACTGTATAGGGTTTTAATGTAATGTAGATACCACTTCCAGCTTGCGGTGTGGCTTGGAATGCATTTATACCTTCACCTATGAGGGTATAGTTTGCCTTGGTGAAGTTTTTTAGTCTTGATTTCACCCTTTGTGAGTTTTGGTGCTAGTGTCAGCTTGAAGGTGAATGATCTGGTCAGATTTAACTAATGAGGGTCCAACAATTGCAGCAGTGCATCTGTTTAACGAGGACCAGATCTAGAATGTTTGTTCCTCTTGTCAGGGTATGAACAATTTGTTCCAAGGCATTTGAATTAACAAAGTCAAGGAACCTTTGCACCAGCGAGTTAGGGCTAGAGTAGGTTTCCCAGTTGATGGTGGGATAATTGAAATCCCCCATAACCAGAGCATTTGGTAAAATTTGGATTGTCCCCAGTTTGGTCAAGTAGGCTTCGTGGGTGTCATGATCCATGGACAGGGATCTATAACTGGCTATGACTTAAATGGGGGACTTATCCACTGTAACCTGGACTTGAGTAACTTCATGGAGTTGTCCAGTCTAATTAAAAAGGAGGTGAAGTTATCTCTAATATAGATGGAAACACTGCCTCCTTTGGTTTCCACAAGTTCATTTAGTGGTTTAAGGGTATGGAAGGCATTGTAACCTTGCAAGGCCAGGGTACTCTCTTGAGGCCATGAAAACCAGGTTTCTGTGGCTGCACAGACATCTACATCTTCTAGATGGTTTAATTTCCTAGCATTTAGCAGCATGACCCCAGAAGTAGATATTATGTCTGTATTATGTCATGTAAAAGTGTAATTCGGCACTAAAGCTTTGGTTTTAACTGTCATTTATTTTGTAAATGGCTAACAGTATACTATGCACATGTACGTTTTTCAGATTTAACAACTGGTGTTACTTCCATCAGGATTTCTTGCATTCGGCCTGTTGGCATCAATATTTTGCTTTTGGGAGAAAATTCAATAGATTACAGTCATGCTTTCCTTTTTACTTATTTCTGATCAGAAATATCATTCGAGGACTGTAGAGTATCATATAACTACAGTTGAGTATTTTAATTTTCTAGAATTTCACAAAAGTCACATCTGTTGTGCATCTCACTATGGTTGGATTACAGTTTATAGCAATAGATTCCGTTTTCAAAGTAAAACTCTTGTACCCAGAAAACATGCTGAATTTTCATAATTTTTCAAATAGCTGTTCCAAAAGTCATTATTAATTAGTGATAGAGTTAAGAAAATATTGTCTGCAAATTGACAAGGACTGAGTGTGTTATGTATAATGTCAAAGGTTTGATACAATGCAAAAAAAATCAAGAGGTAAAAGAGGGCAGCGCTTGTGAGTCCCTGTAGAAAGATGGAATTAATCAGGCAGTATCATGGAAATGTTGAACAAGTCAGTTTTTATGTAAGCATTTTCAATTTAAGCTTAGTAAAATTTTACAGACATTATTTAATATAACACTATGGATTAACTAGATCATGCAGCCTCATCTTTCCTTGATTACTACCTTGTGTCTCTTTCTGTTAACCTCACAGTGTTTACTTCTTTGTTTCAGCAGCAAACAGATACAATGAACATTTCATTTTGAAGATTTCCTGAAATTCTGTACCAGTTATGTGAACCGATATACTTGGATTCCTGCGATTTTGCACAGAAAAGATTAAAAGCCAATTATGCTCCATGAAGTAAAAAAGGTTCAACAAACCTCCGCACTAGACATTTTCACAGATCTAGACACAAACCACGTTATAATTTATGGCACTAATATGGGAACCTTGACAGAACTGGTGGCAGATTTTTACACTTAACTGAACAGTAATAGTCTGTTTAAGCACCAACTGTAACATTAAAGTGCACTCATTTTTGTAGTGTACCTAAACTAAATGTCCTTATAGTAGAACATAGGGAAAAGACAGGAGGATGATAAAAATGTAATACCAGTACTACAGAAATTACAATTCACGCAAAAGTACTCTTTAGTACATTTATCTACTGCATTAAGTATATGCCTGGCATTACATTTTACAAAAAGGGTCTTGTAAGTATATTCACTCATTTTTGATTAAGGATGGCTGCTTTGCTATTCCTTTGAATCTTCTGTTGTGTGCATTTACTCCTTTGAAAACTACAAAGGTCAAGGTAACAGGAATTCTGAAGTGGTACACAATACAAAGCAAAACATATGAAGTGTTCAAACTTTAACTACTATTCAGTGCTTGATAAATTAAAATTCCCTTCAAAATGGTAATTTTTAATCACCTAAAAGACACAACAGCTGACAATTTTAAGTCTGAGGTCTCCTTAATTACTTGTACAATACAGTTAACATTATACAACAAAACAGACAACGAAAACAATGAATCTGTGAAATAACAATAATTCCCCAGGAATCACGTCAGTCGCCCTGCTAGACAGGGGTCCAGGAAAGTAAATAGTGTGGGAAGAAATAGCCAGGGAATTATGGCGAGGCTTGTATAGGCCCTAGGGCCGATAGCCTAGTACCAACCTACGAATAAAGTCATGTCCATAATGGTTTTCCACTTGAAAAAAAAAACTTTATTTTTACTGATGTGTAGACTTGTCTCCGTTTCATTTCTTTGTGCTTATGACTTAATGTCTGTAAGTGAAAGATATTAAAAACAATGATGACTGTGCAGCATATACATACTCAAAGAATGGTCGATTTTAAGATGCAACAAGCATGGCCCATGCACTACATACAATTCAGAGCACAAGGCAACAATTTTTCCTTTCATTTCCACTGATCATCTTAGCAAACTAGAACTATGTATTTATGTCCAGCTGTCCTATACTTGGAGAAGAATTTAACTACAATTGAGACATTTTATACTAATTCAACAAAAAAACAACGTACTCAAGTTGTGTTAGCTTTAGCGCTAATAATGCCCAAGAACCTTATAGCTAGAAAATGGTAAAACCAAACACAATCAATCAAAAAGAGAGGAGAAACAGAGATGACAAATGTGAAGCTAATAGCTACTGGAGATCAGAAACAGAATTCCATAGGAAAGATGGGCTGTATGAGATGCTGTAATGGAAACAGAGCTGAGAGAGGACACTGACATGGAACAAAGCATCTAAGACATATACCTATTTAAAAAAGTAGACTGCAATAGAAGGTGAGAAGTCACGGGTTCAGTTAAGACACAAGGCTAGTTTTTTAGTATTGTATAAACAAATAACTATTAAATGATTGTATCAACAATCATTGCTGAAATAACAAACACTATGTATTAGAGTTGCATACTATGTCACTATATAAAATGAACAAGGGGCAATTAATATTGCAGTTATTTTCAGACATTTCTGGAAGCGGATGCATCTTTCTCTTGGAAGTAGTAGCGTTGTACCAAAGATCTTCTTGTTTGGGAGTCATATATACCAACTTCAATTTTGAATGATGGCTACAAAGTGTCTGCAATGATTCTGGCAAAAAGAATGACAAAGATATTGCAAGAAATCAATGCAGGACTACAGAATGTAAGCAAATATCTGACAATATTAACAGAACACTTATGATTGAAAAATGCCTTGGACAGTAATAATATACTATTGTTAATAGGGTTGAAAGTCAAAAAACGTCTGAAAGGGTGAGTCAGGAACTTGTGAAGAGATATTTTCAGGTATTTGGGTTTCCACAAACAAGGACAGCATTAATATTTAATAAATACATAGGAGCCCCAACTAGGGTGTAGTGTGGTGTTGCGCTGTATAAAGAGCTTAGCCTTACTAGAGGAACTAGGCAGGGGTGTTGTTAACTATTACACTATGTTTTGTATTTACTGCCATTAGCCAGACACATGTAACAATCAAGCACAGATGAATACAAATAGAGAAATACTTATGAGAAAATTGCTTTTTGAAGTAATAAGAAAATAAAATGCAATTAAACAGCTACTGTAACCACCTTTTGTTCCATAATAAACCTCAGAAATAATCTCTTCATGTTATTCTTCTGGAACAATATATAAAAATTTTATTTCATAAACTATATCCAGCTATGCTATTAAAACATTTCAATTTATCAAATATAAAGTAAACAAAGCACGAACAAGCTGCAGTAATGAAGGTCTTCTAAGAACTAAGCCAACACGGGAATGGAGAAAGAAGATTCTGCCGATAAGGATGACTGCAATTAGGGATACAGACAACAAGCAAGATGGGCAGGAATATATTGGAGAAAACTGGCAAAGGAACGAAGGTACTGGTAGAAAATAACTACAGGGGGAAAGCGAAGACTCCGGAACTCTATTAATACCACAGTTAAGAACTTTCCTTTGTAAAACACATCTTCAGAGTCATGAATAAATCAAAGAAACAGAGACTCACTAATGTGACTCATTAAAAAGTTTCAAATGACGACGACAAAAAAAAAGCAATCACAAGTGTTTCCACTATTTCAATGGAAAATGATGGAGAGAAGGAAGGGAGCATGAGACCTGACTAGAAGAATCAAGAGTACGTTGGAAATGAAGCAGAGACAGGATTTGGGCGATGGAGGAAGAACAGTAATAAAAACAGTAACTTAATGTGGGATTACAATGCAATAATTATATTTGTGAAATATGACTTGAACAAGAAAATCTGGAAATACTGGGTTATATTTGTGTGTGAGTCTAAAGTATATGTCCCACTTCATGTCATTAATGTTCGAAAAAATGTTTTGGGGAGGGGAAAAGAGAGGAGAAAGCTAACTGTAAGCAAAGAAAACAATTTATTTTCTTAATAGTACTGTATTTGTGGTGCATTCCGCAGTGGTGCAGCGGTAGCATTGTTGCCTCGCAGCAAGAAATTCTCCCATTCGATTCTCAGCTAGTGTGCGGGGAGTGCCTTCTGTTTGGAGTCTGCATGTCCTCCCCACGGGTCGAGTGGCATTCCGAAAGACATGTGTGAATGGGTGTGCCTTCGTTGAAGGTTGGGTGTCGAGCTGGCAACTTGGCACCGTGAAAATCTACTGCCAATCATTAGCGGACCGGAGTTCCACTGTGGCGACCCCTAACCGGGAAAAGCCGAAAGACAACAACTGTATTTGCGGTGCATGGTTTTCTTTGTATGTTATTTTTAAGTGTAATGGGGATTATAAACATGTGTTCTTGTTTTTCTTTTTCTCAACTTTTCTTTCTTCTTGTACAGTTATGAGAAATATATGAGAAATATAGGCAATGGAATGATTAAAAAAGAGCCTGGTTAAAAAGGCATGACAAAGCTTTGTGCTTTTTTTCATTCTTGCATGGCGAAATGACTGGATTACGGACCTTAGAATGATCCGTTTTAACAGAGCAAGTAAAAGGGATACTTAGTATCATGAGGCTTTTTTTCTAGCAAATGCATGCATACTAACTAGCAATTTTGCAGCTGGTCTTCATGTCTCCATGGAGACAATCTGATATAGAGAAATTGGAGACAGTCTGGTGGAAACGGATTGGCTGAGAAAAAAGAAAAAAAAAGAAATTAGCTAAGACGTAATGTTCTTTGAAAACAATCAGGGGTTTTCCCAGCTATGAGAGCTTTAAAGATAATACAAAACCAATTAAAGTTTTCGCAGTTTTTTTTTTAAATGCAATGGGGATACTAATATAAACAGGTGCTTCTGTTTTTGTTTTTCTTTCTCCCTTCTCTTTTTTTCTTTGTTCAATTTTAAGAAATGTAGGCAATGCAATGAAAAAAAGAGGAAGTAAAGGAGGGAGATGGGAAGTGTCTGGTTAAGAGATTATGACAAAAGAAAAATCAGTGTGCTTTTCCCATGCTTGCATAGGGAACCAATTGTGTTAACACCCTAGGTATTATCCAGTAACAAGTTTATTACAAAGCATGTAAATGAAAAATAAAACTGAATATTATAAGTTTTTTTTTTTTTCTGGTAAACACGGTACCCTTAGAAGTTTTATCTCTGGTTTGCATGTTACTAAAAGACAACTTGATAAAGAGAAATGGCTTGGAGAAAATGTTTACTGAAAGCATTTGAGTGTTTTCTCAGCTGGTAGAGCTATAAAGATAACCAAATCAAATAGCACCCGCTGTCCCATGTATCTTAACATGACTAACCTTTTTTTTTTGGTTAAGTCTAGCCTGCCTGCGTGGCTATCGACTTTGACTTTTGTTCTTATCAGGAAGCAAAAACGTAACATTTGAAGATGTTCATAGTTTTCTGTGTTATTATTAAGTTAATAGGTTTTAGGGGGGTGTGGGGTGTGTTTCTTCTGTTTAAGAGCTTTAAAAAAAAAAAATTATGTAAGATGTGGCATAGGCACAAATGGATATGACAAGAAACAACTGTATAAAAGACTAACCTGCTGAAAAGTATATGCATGTAACATAAAAGTTAGAACTAGACATTTAAAAAAATATATTTTACATAAAAGGTGGCAATAACTATACAAGAAAATGATGTTTTCAGTAATGTATTTCAATCTAAACCATCTTACAGATAAACATAAAGAAGAAAGAGCAGTGAACTATATTAAAAAATGTAGAGTGCAAATAGCTATGCTACCTGAGACACACCTGGAAAGAACTGAATATGTGAATTTGAAAAGGTTTTCAGGATGGTTACTCAATGGAATATTTGGAGCAAAGGAAAAAAAAAGTGCTTACATTAATTGCAAGAGGAGATCCAATAGTGATAGAAGAGGGGGGGAGAGATAATAATGAAAGATGCACAGTACTAAGGGGCTACCGGCTAGGGTGAAGGATTACACTGGCATGCATTTAATTCCCACCTAAAATTGCTATAATGGAGCTTAAGAAAATTCTGTGAGAAATAATCAGCTTTCAGCAAGGAATATTACTTTTAGGTGGAAACTGGAATTTGGGTTGCAGCAGTGAAGATGTGCCTGGGGGGCCTAGAAGGGAAAATATAATAAAGGATGGTAGATTTTTTTAAGAAATTTATGAATATATTTGGCATGGAAGATGTAAATTCAGTACTGGGAGTTTTGAGTGAATTTCCATATTATTCACAGAGATAAAAAAACTGGGCTAGGCTAGACAGATATCTCACAGGAACCACAGGAACATGTGCATTTAATTGAAGGTCTTAAAATGCACCCAATAACTATTTCAGATCATGTACCATTAATAAAATAAAAATGCAAGGTAATGAAATAAAAATGAGACACTGGCGCTTTCCCACCTATCGGCTGAAAAGAGTGGAATTTAAGGAATGGGTTTTGGAATTAATTCAGGAGCTACTACAGAAGACTGAATTTTCTTCTGTAAATATAGTTAGGGTGGGATAAAATTAAAGTGGAGTTTAAAACCAGGGTGGACATAAAAGAAATGGAGATATGGTTAAGAAGTAACAAGAATTATTTTGAGGGGAGAAACAGTCAGCATGAACTCCGAGAGGGAAGTGGTAAGCTTTTTAATAAAATCCCTCTTAAGATAGGTAAAATGTGTCAGGTAATTTAAGGCTCACAGGCTGAACCAAGCCGATGCGAACACCCACTTTCTAAATTTGTCAATTGTTCTCAAATTGCTATTGGGAGGATGGACAGATGAACTCTGTTCCGACAGTTTTGTCTTGGTGGTGGCAGCTACCACAACTGCATCAACTGGAACTGCCTTGGACCAGACGGTCTTGTCGGAAGGGGGGCTCAGAAACCTATCAGCTCTCTTCGGCACTGACTCCACTGTTGGGTTCCTTCCATGCCCTGCTGGCAATGAGACTGATCAAGGGATCAAGCAGGGGGGGGGCACCCAAGAGGCAGATGGGCCTGTTCCGAAAGCCTCCAGAAACACAGCTTCCTCCAAAGATAGGGCTGGGCAGACCAACTGCACTTGGCCTTAAGGATCTCCAGGATGTCTCCAAAGAAGGTATCGTCAGGTGGCAACATTGGGGACCCATCCCCTTCAAAGATATCTGTGTCAACCAACATGGGTCTCTGATCCCACTATATCGGATCCGAGGGAACACAAGGATCCAAGGGCAGGGCCCTCGAACACCGTGGATCCAAAAAGATTGGCTCCGTGACCGCCTGCTCTGACTCGAGATGTCTCCTCTTACATGCCTTCTTCTAAGGCACATTTTCTGAGTGAGGCTCTGGAGAAAATTTGGAGGAGGTGGGGACCCCGTAGGGGAAACTCATCCTACTCCTGGTCAGCCCGTTTGATCTAGCCCCAGGGGGAGAGGGTTCACTCAAACACTGAGGCAGGGATGGAGCTGGGTGAGTGGGGAGGCTACTCTGGTAGCACAGAGAGATCTTTCCAAAACCTGGAACATGGAAGGACTGGATGAAGCCCCCTGCCCTCCCCCTCCCTCATGGACAACACCAAAAGGGAAGAAGGAGAAGACTCCACCAGGACCTCCATCCCTCTAGAGAAGGCTAGACCAGAGCTATAGAAAGCTGAAGCACCAAGGGGCAGAGAGCGGTCCAAAAGGCTTGGACCTGCGCCCATGGACTCCAGGGGGACAATCTGGACCGGTGGCCCCACCTGCCCTGAGGAAGGGAGAGCAGAACTAGCCATATACGCTGATGGGGTAGGAAAAAAGGGTGCCCCTGAAGTCCCCACTGCCTCTGTGCAGTCCGCCAGCTCCCTTAAGTCCAAACTCTGCCAGGTTGGACGAGGAGAAAACAACCAGGGAGTAGGAGAAGGCTCCCGAGTCCAATGGGCTAGGGATGCCAAAAGCCCCAACTCTATTTCAACTTTTAAAAAGGACCGCATCATCCTGTCTATATCAGAAGGAAGGATGCTCCCGGAAGATCAGGAGGAAATAGAGGACCTAGCAGGACACCTGTGCAGGGAGCCTGAGGGTCTGGGAAACAGCTCCTTCGTGGAGAGATAAACAAATGGTCCCCCCCCTCCTGGAAGCTCCAAGGGAAGGCCCTCAACAACAATGCAATCCAACATGGGTCTCTGATCCCACTATATCGGATCCCAGGGAACAAAAGGATCCAAGGGCAGGGCTCTCGAACCCCTTGGATCAGTGACCGCCTGCTCTGACTCAGATCCGAAGGCCTCAATCCAGAGGCCTTGGATTCGTGAGTTGACTTTGAGACCCTAGGATCCAAAGACCTTGGACCGCAAGCCTTGGATCCGGGCATCAACTCTCTGGAGAACTTCAGATCTGACACTGTCAAGGCTGGAGTCGGATCCGGGGATCTGGGATCTGGGATCCGACAGCCTAAACTTTTTACTTGAAGCCTCCCCAGCAGAGGAGGAAGAGGATGCCTTTCTCTAGTGGTCAGACGGGCCCGACTTGACCAAAGTCTCCTTGACCAATGGACCCCCCCCAAACCATTCACAAATGCCACACTCAACCTCCAGGTGGCCAGCGACGAGACAGCAGAGGCACTCCTCATGCAAGTCGGAGACAGGCATTTTCTGACTACACAAGGAGCACTTCTTAAATCCTGTAGGCTTCTTTGACATCTTGAAATAGCCCAAAACAAAACCAAGTCCGAAGGAATGAGCAGGAGGGGAGTCAAGAAACCTGCCACAGTCCTAAGTCAAAAAATCCATCACAAAAACACCAACAACAAAACACAGTAACTTAAAACTACAGAAAACTATAGAAACCCAAAGAAAAATAAAGTTCCAAGAGAAAATTTGCTTCACAAAATTAAACTTTAACACAGAAAATGGTGCCAAACATCAAACAAATGGGAAGCATAGAACAATGATGCTAATGTGGAAAACCTGAGACTTGAATCAGAAGAAAACTAAGAAAGCTAAGAGACAAAACCCAAAAGGATAAACCTACTTTGTTCAAAACTAGAATCCCAGAGGAGCTGAACAATCTGCGTCTGACTCTAATATCAGCAAACGAGATCTGAGGGGTTAGAGGGCAGCAGAGCATTATGGGAGGGGAGAAGCTTGAGCTAAGCTGTTGTCTAAGTGTTGCCGGCTCGGATTCGATGTTGGATCCTAGACCCATACGTGATGAATGGTGCTAGGATAACATCAGATCTATTGTTATAAGTATGGATCATTTTCGGACAATGAGTGAAAACGTTAAATATCTATAAACGATAATGCTCAACAATAATCTCATTTTTTAATTAACAAAAGCATCATAGAATTTATTTATTTATTTTTTTACAGCACATTATTAACCCTAAACTAAATGAGTCCGTGCGCGTTTCTCCCATGGGGAAACTTGGAGATGAGTCATTTAAAGGCTTTCAAGTTAACATAGTACAGGAGTGCCAGATTTGTTGGTCTCTTACTTCAGATACACCCAGCTCAAGGAAAATGAGATCATTAGAACTGCCTTTTTTTTCAAGTAATGTAAATGCAGACACAGTGACAGCAAAAAGAGAAAGTAATATATAAAATATAGTTCTACAGGTAACATCAGTGACAGATTCCCCTAAATCATTTGAGGTATGCACAAAAGAACTGTTTGCGATCCTATGATTCCATTATTTCTAACATTTTATTACCCACAAAATTCTATCCCTTAAATACTTAAGTTTATGAATTTTTAAAAAGTTTGACCTTTATTTAAACATAGCAGATCCTATACTATTACTATTAGTCTTTCGGCTTTTCCCGGTTAGGGGTCGCCACAGTGGAACTCCGGTCCGCTAAAGATTGGCAGTAGATTTTTACGTACTGGCTTGCCGGGCCTAATGCACAACCTTCAACGAAGGAACGCCCATTCACGCATGTCGCCACACAGAAGACGCTCTAACTGAGAACTGAATGGTGCAACGTCTAACTGTGAGGCAACAACGCTACCGCAGCACCACCACCACAAAGCAGCATTATCCCAAAAGCTAGCATTCCCATCAATGCAAACTCATTCAATGCCATTGTTTCCTACTAATTATACAATGATAGCTCATCAGTACTAAAAAATGTGCATGATGATGGGTCAAGTCCAACCAGCGTGCATATACCAATAGAAAAAAAGTCCATTTGCTGAAGTACCACTGAGCTGCCAGACTTTTTTTTCTATTAATGTAAAGTACAAAGGCAATAGTCACAACTATCAGGATTTTTGCCTATTTTTGGTCTACTCCACAAAAAATTTGTGGTTTTCCAACAAATCACAGAGGAATAAAGTCACTGAAGAATGACATGCATTTCAATTTCAGCCTTTACATTCTTCAGACAATGCACAATAATACAAATCTTACTATTCTCACAGCTTTCTAAATTTATAAGAGCAACATTCACAAGTGGTTCCCCCCTTTATTTATGGCTTTGTCCACATGTCTTGAACTAAGGTTGAGAGGTACATATAAAGAGGCACAGAAAATACAAGGAAATCAGGTATGTTCTGCAAAACTAAAGAAACGTACCTGATTTTCCTTGTATTTCTGCAGTCTCTCTCTCTCTCACACCTCTAAACTGTCCAGATTTTATAACAATAAAATAAAACTAAAAAAAAATGCAACAGCGACATTCCTTTGTCTGGTTTCCACTGCACTGATGTACTTTGCAAGCATGAGAATGTAACTCCCATACGCATGGGCAATACATCAACAAACATGGAAGAATGCAGAAACAAT
This sequence comes from Protopterus annectens, assembly GCF_019279795.1. Classification (NCBI taxonomy): domain Eukaryota; kingdom Metazoa; phylum Chordata; order Ceratodontiformes; family Protopteridae; genus Protopterus; species Protopterus annectens. Next base: position 378,191,717 of record NC_056742.1, read on the forward strand.
ACAGAATAACACAGCACCATTATACAAAGACATTATTTACGAAAAATAAATGTCATTGTATAACAGCAGTAACAGAGTCATGGGTGTAGGTTCACTGAGGATTTACTCATGGTTGGCTTCGTTTAATCACTCGGGCTTCACCCTCATGATCAAACCACACCAACTGTAGGTAAATTCTTAATATACTCACTCATCGGTTACAGATAAGAATTTCACGTTTAATAGTTATTTACTATGTAAGACTAATTCCTTCACACAATGCGTAAGGCAAGCACAGCACTGCACATTACAAAGGGGCCCTTCCTCTCAATCTGCAATTGTATATCGAGAAAAATTTGACTGTTAATAATGAATTAACTATAGCCTGAACGGAAAGTAAAATATAGAGAGAGAAATCCATTTTCAATATTTCAACATATATAAAAAAAATGTACAGTGAAGAAAAGGAAATGGTCTGAAATGTGCACTAATTATCCTTAGCAGTGAGAAAGGAAGACATGGCTTGCTGCAACAAGGGAACAGCAATAAAGGATTCTGCTATTAATTAATATCATGAAAAATGTGAACCTCATTTGGCCATTACCAGGCGGTTGCAAAATTCAGAAATATGAATCAAGGGATATAACAAACAGTGTCTCATCTACGGTTGTTCCAAAACTAGCCTTCAGTTCTAATACAGGAGTCGGGGTCAAGGAGGTTCACTGGAGAGCCTTCTAAAATGATTACCTCCTTTAAATGAAAGGTAAAGGAAAGCAGTGGAAAATATATTTAGTTTTCTTATGAATGTTAAAATGACTCAGTCAAAACTAATGCATTTCAGTGACAGAAAATCTGGGAGAGGGGAGCGTGGTTGCAAGATGTTGATAGAGTTTCAACAGTGTAAAGTTTAGTGTTTACTTGTTATTGGAAAACACACAAAATCAATGAGTTCTGCAGAGTAAGCTAAATGACGGAACATTTTCTAAATTACTGCTGCCAAGAAACTATAAATGAATTACCACTTTTGTTTTTTGTTGCTTGTTATTTCCTCCCATAGGTCCTTACACTTCTTTCCATGCACCTTTTTTTTTCTTTCACATTACTCAAAACACAGGTCACCTTAGAGCAAAATTAAAACTCATATGGTTACAGAGAACAGAATTCATAACAGTAGTGCTTACCACCACAGGGTATAAATGAAAAAAAAAGCAACGTGCTGCTTCTCGAGTTCATATTCCAGAATGCTATGCCTCTGAAAAACTCCACTGATGCCAACAGGGAATCCCTACCGCATCTCTGCAACCTCTTGTGGGAGTCGGCCTACTTTCCCTACCCTACTTTACAGGGCTGATGAAATATTACTCTTCAATAAAGGGAAATACCGGAAATCATATAAATACTGCAAAGAATTCTGAGAAGTGTAGCATTAGTTAGTTTACAAAGCATTTTCAAGCTTTGAAAAATGTTTCCAGTGTTGTCATGAACTTTAAATCGTACATCAAAAATGCTGAGATTATACTATTTCTCCATATCAGTACATTCTACAATCTACAGAAAATAGCGTTGTGGACAGTTGTTTCCCAGAAAATTAAACAAAAGTTATCTGTAGCTGATCTAAGGTTTAAAAATGGGTGGATCAACAATATTCTATTAATTTTATTTTTTTTTCTGTAAAATGGGTTAGAAATGCTACCAGCAATTACTACTTATGTATAAACCAAACAAAGATTTTCCATATTTTTGCTATGCAAGGAAGCATCCCAAACTGCCATGCAGGAACAGGGTAGGCACTATTAAGGTAAAGGTTTACTAAACAAGTGAGAAATCTAGTTTCCTGATAGACTGGCTCTACTAAACCACTTTAAAGGAAACAATGTTCAGAGTGCACACATTGTTAATGTTTCTGGAGACTTTAGATTTTATATAAATGTAATTATTTTACCACACAGTATAACTCTGATGTGAAATGTTGACCCCATTTTTTCACAGGAGATTACTAGGCCAATGAATTAAGATCCCTTACAAGACTAGCTTTGGGGTATATATGAAAAAAGCAAAGTACTGCTTCTCGAGTTAATATTCCAGAATACTATTACCTTTGAAAAATTGCAGTGATGACAACAGGGAATCCTTACCACATCTCTGCAACTTCTCGTGGGAGATGGCCTACTTTCCATACCAATAACCCAATTTTGCCCAATATATGGCCCCCTAGGGGCAAGAGGATGGCATGGATTTGTGCTTATACATCCAGTATCTTACAGATTTCCCCTGTCTATAAGAGAAAAAGGCACTACACCAGGTGTAGATTTGCAGTTCCCCATCCACTGATTCAAACTGTGTTTGAAGAGGGCCAGGGAAGGGCTCTGCTTAATGTGAACGGAAAGCCTGTTCCAAAGAAAGGGCAATCTCTGAGATGCACATCTGTCTCTCCAGCATGTTTTATTGGAATCACTAAGTTTAGGCCCCTAGAACGGGTGACCCTCATGGAGTCTGACTTGTAGAGGGGCAGCAGTTCCCTTAACAGTTGGCAGGAGACAGAGTAAAGGGATAGGGTTTTTAATCTATCCACACAGGACATGTTGTTTACATCCTGTATGTTCTTTGTGAGAAAAACTCTGAGGTCACTCTAGCTGCTGTAAGTGCCTAGTCAAGTATATGCCAAATGGCAAACTGTACTTGATCAATGGTCTAAAGAGGTCTGAATACAATGGGACTATAATTTCCTTGGATCTGGATGCCATACCTTTACTTACAAGTTGTGCCACATAGAAAGACTTCCTCACTAATGTGGACACACAGCTGTCAAAGTTCAGTCTACTATCTGTGTACCTAGATCTTTCACCTCTGAGTCTACTCTTACAGGTGTGTTAATGATGTTAAAATTTGCAGGGATATTTGACTATTCAAAGGGTATGATAAAAAGAAGTTGTATCTTACCATAACGTTCCAGCTGTGTTGTAGATCTTTATTCATTCATTACTATTAGGACTTTGGTTATGTCCTCAGAATGGACGTGGCCGTTTCCAAGTTTGCGTCAGCCAAAAACTCTCAGCCAAGTCCTACCCATAATGCCCCTCTCAGTCTCTCCAGATCGAGATTGCCCGATCCAATATTATAGAGATAGTAAGAGAAAAATACAGTTGTGTACACTTACCATAAATGTAGATGTTCGAGTGTATTCACTGTTGCAGTCATCACATTTGGGTTATCTGCCTGCAGATTGCCCTCAGTCAGCCTGAATACCAGAGTTTTGGTATTTCTGCATTGGATGCTGTCGTCTCATCCATGACATCAGGTTGTCAAGGGTATAAACATGCAGCCAACGCCATTACATCAGTTTTTCTTGCCCCAAGTGTCAGGAGCCCCCAAAATAGGAAGCAATCAAATGGTGTGGAATATCTCCAGTAAAAGGTAAATACCATTTCCATAAGATATGGGCAAAAAAGAGGATAGGTAGAAAGTATAGAAAGACGGGAGGCTGGAGGGAGGGTAACCACGACTGCAACAGTGAATACATTTGAACATTTACATTTATGTTAAGTGTACACAACTGTACTACGTTCTTCGTGTTTCACTGTTGCAGTCATCACACTATGGTTGATTCCCAAAGCTGAGGAAGGGTGGAGGTAGTCAAGAAGTAGTAGGGCTGGCTAGCAGGCCTTGTAAGACTGCTGTGGCAAATACAGCTCTGGATTTAGAAAAAGATAAGCAAGTAGTAATGCTTGGTGAACGTGTGTACAGAAAGCCAGGTTGCAGTATCCAGGGTGTCCATGGCAGGGACTCCCCTGAGAAAAGCTGTAGAAGTTGAGGTAGCCCTAGTGGAATGAGGCCTGATCCCTTGAGGGGTAGGTTTTCCATGGTGTTTGTAGCAGAAATGGATGCAGTGTGCTATCCATTTAGAAATGGTTTGTTCCAAAATGGCCTTGCCCTCTGCCCCGGTAGCAAAGCTGACTAGCAGCTGGTCAGATTTTCTGAAAGGCTTAGTCCTGTCAAGGTAGAACCTGAGCTGTTTGTGCACGTCCAAGGAGTGCAGGATCCTTTCCCCTTTATTCTGAGGATTAGGAAAAAAGGTTGGCAAATAGATGGACTGGTTTAAAGCCACACTGGATACCACCTTGGGCATAAAAAATGGGTTAGTCCTGAGGGAAACCCTGTCTGCATGGAAGATAATGAAGGGTTCCACAGCCATAAGGGACTGTAACTCAGACACTCTTCTTGCTGAAGTGATGGCTAGCAGTAAGGCTGTTTTCCAAGAGAGGAATTTTAACTCTGCTGTAGCAGCAGGCTCAAAAGGGGGAAGTGTGAGCTTCTCTAGTACAAAGTTAAGGTTCCAGGCAGGAGTGGGAGATCTCCTTGGGGGTCTTAAATTGTTAGCGCCTCTCAGGAACTGTTTGATCAGAGGGTGAGAGAAGAGGAGTGGCTCAGTATTGTAATGAGCTGAAATGGCAGAGGCATGAATCTTAATTGATGAGAAGGATATGCCTTTGTGGAGCGTCTCTGCTAGTTAATCTAGGATTTGAGGCAAGGATGGCACGGCTGTGTCCTTCCCTTGAGACTGGCTCCAAGTGCAGTATCTATTCCACTTTTCTGAATAGGATTTCCTAGTACTAGGCATCCTGGCCTCAAGGACAACATCCAGCACCTGTTTGCTGAGGGTTGCTGGTGATGTACTCAGGGAATAAGCCAGGCTGCCAGGTTCAGGGTTTGCAGCTGAGGATGCAAAATCTGTCCTTCCTGCTGGGACAGTAGAGATGGGGTCTGATGTAGGTGCCAGGATGGCACTGCTGTCAGACTGCGTAGGAGTGGGTACCAGTGCTGGCATGGCCAGTCTGGTGGAATAAGGATTGTCCTTGGCCTGTCCTGTTTGATCTTGAGGAGTACCTTTGGAAGGAGGGGCAGGGGGGAAAGGCATAGACTGAGAGGTTTTTCCATGTGAAGGATAGGGCATCCACTTTCCAAGCTTGGCTGTGGGGAATTCTGGTGCAAATTTGTTTAGTTGATGCTTTTGGGGGGGGGACGCAAAGAGGTTCACCTCTGGTGTCCCCCACCTGTGTATTGGAAGTTTGAATGAGTTTGGTTCCAGTTTCCACTCATGTGAATTTTGTTTGCCTGGCAGGAATTGAGCTTGCGGGTACACTTGGTTGCTTAAGGCTGTGTTCCACAAAGCCATGGCTAACCTGCAGAGTGGGTAGGAGTGAGCTCCCCCTTGCTTGTTTATGTACCACATAACTTGAGGTGTTGTCTGCCTTTATCAGTTGTCGTCCTGGCAGGATAAGGCATTTGAAGGCTGTCACAGCATTCTGTACAGCTAACATTTCTTTTTGATTGATATGCAGGTGAATTTGTCCTGGGCTCCATTTGCCTTGAATGCATTTGCCTGCCATGTGAGCCCCCCCATGCATAGTCTGATGCGTCTGTAGTCAGAGTATGGATGGCAAGGGGTTGTGAGAAAGGGAGTCCCTTGTTGGAGTTGCAAGCCTCTGCCCACCAAAGGAACTCTGTCCTTCGGCAAGGAATGATAGGAATCACTGTTTCTAGGTCCTAGGAATGTTGACACCACAGACTTTTTAAGTAACATTGATGTTTCCTCATATGCAGTCTTGCATATGGAATCAGTAGAATACATGAGGCAATGAACCCTAGGGCTTGCAGTATTTTTTGTGCAGATAGCTGGGTTTGGGTGGCCAGTAGTTTGAAATAAGCTGTCAAAATAAACCTGCTTTTTGGAGTGAGGAATGCCATCTGGGAAGTTGTGTTCAAGCTTGCTCCCAGGAATACAATCTTTTGGCTGGGTACCAGATGTGATTTATTTTCGTTGATGGTATACCCCAGAGAAGTTAGGAGTCTCTTTACAAATGTCAGATCCATTGCAAAGTACGTTTACCAACTTGGTTTGCAGAATGCATTAAGTCTTGTAAGTCCTGATTTTCTGCACAATCAGGAATCAACATTTGTTTTGTTTAATTAGATCAATAATATGCTGCTAGTACTTCAACATGTGAAACTGGCAATTTAAAGCCCTGATGGCAAGAGTTGCAGAGGTATGAACATTCTTACTCCATCTGTCTAGAGCCCATATCCCTGTCAGAAAGGGTAGGGTTTTTGGCTGTAGAAGCCTTAATACCTTTAGGTCCCTGGGAAATGGTCTCTGGATCCGCAGTGGGATTTTTAAAGAGAAATTTGTGAGAGTCAGGTACTCTGTAGTATCTGTCAAGCTTTCTAGGAGCAGGTGGTAAAGTATTAGGGATAAGGCTGGATTCCATGAAAACATCATCTACACATCCAGGACTGGGGGAATAGCTAGAGGCTTATGCTGAGGCAAGTCTAAAAATTCTCTGAGTCTCTTTTTGGACTGTGGGTAGTCCTGGAATTCCCAGCGCAAATGCTCTCTTAGGGTATGCAAGGTTTCACCGAAAGAAAGGTCCTCTGGGAGGGAGCCTGAGGGAACTGAATCCTCTGCATCCAAGTCCTCATAGGTAGATACGGGTATGTCCTGGTAATCACAAGGGTCAGAGTCATCAGACTCATGGTCTGAAGAATCAGAAGGAAAATCAATTATTTACCTTTTAGGGGGGGGAAGGCAGGCTTCCCCTAGTTAAAATAATAAGGTCTTCAACCATTCTAAGCATTTGTTTCTGTGGCATGAGAGCTTGAGAATGTGCCCTGGTCGTTTGTTTCCTATGCATAGAGCGAAATCTGGGCCTGAGAAATTCGGTAGAATTAGTCATTGATGAAGTAGTCGGTTTGATACGAACATTGGAAGGTCTGAATACACCCTCAGAAGCCGGTGCCTGCACAGTGGCTCCGGACCCATCCAAGGTAGAGACATCCGCAGGTTCCATAGTCGAAGAAGCATCTCGTGGCATACCGGACTCTGAATGGGTCTTAGTAGAGGCCTGCGAATCTGTAGAAGCGGGTAACAGGGCTGCGAAAGCGCCTCACTGAGTACCGGCGGACTGACGACTAGCTTAACGGAAGCGTTGTCAGCAGTTTTGGACCTATGCGGTCTCTCTCTGTCTTTATCTCTGTTTTTTTTGTAAGATTGGTAGTCGGATGGCTTACCAAAGCCATTTTGGAACACAGAAAACAAGAGCAAAAGAATTTAGAGACAAAAATAGCCCGACAACGAATAGTTCAGCCACTGAACAAGGCACAAAACTGACAACGAGGGACGTCGTGGTCTGGGCATAAACAGGTGACGCAATAAGAATGAAAATCTCTGTGAGGTATTTGCTTTCCACAGGCAAGACAATTGCTGACATCAGTTAGAGCAAGAAAAAAGGATCCCCAATGGGGTACTTAGCTTTATAAGACTTCAGGTTTGAAACTCGAAAAACGAAAATTTCAGGTAGCTGCTGACTGGCACTTGCAAACTGCTTCTGCTTCGGGCTCCTGCTCAGCAAGAAAAGCTGATGTAATGGCGTCGGCTGCATGTTTTATACCCTGGACATCATGGATGAGGCGACAGCATCCGACTCAGAAATCCCAGCACTCTGGTATTCGGGGGGGACTGAGGGCTACCTGCAGGCAGATAACCCAAGTGTGATGACTGTAACAGTGAAACATGAAGAACATCAAAGAAGGAGGCTCTGTCTGAGCAAATACCCTAACCAGGAATTCCTAAAGTCCACCAGGAGTCCTGGCAGGGGGAAAGAGGGCAGGAAGTAATGAATAAATAAAGATCTGCAACACAGATGGAATGTTATGGTAAGACATAACTTCTTTATCTGATGTTGTAAATCTTTACTCATTACTTACAGCTAGGACAGAGTCCCCAGCTACTTGAGTCCCAGGTGGCCCTAAGGAAGGATATTCCTGTGCACCATAGAACCAAAAGATGTTCGTCCCCTGGAGGCCAAATCCAATTTGTAATGAGTGATAAAAGTATGAGGTCTTGCCCAAGTGGCTGCTGCACAGATATCATCCATAGACGCTCTGGAATGAAAAGCCACAGAAGTAGCAATCGAACTAGTAGAAAGAGTCTTTATTCTGGAAGGTAAGGATAGCTTATTCTGATGGTAGACAAAGGTAATGGCGTTTCTAAGCCAGGAGGATAGTGTCACTTTGGAGACAGGTTTACCCAATCTGGGTCCTGCAAAAGCCACAAACAATTGATCCGTTTTCCTGAAAGATTTAGTCTTGTTTAAATAACAACAAAGCTGCCTATGAACATCAAGGGTGTGCAACAGATACTCCCCTCTGTTAGAATGCTGAGGGAAGAAAACCAGCAGGTTAACAGAAAAAACAGAAATGATCTTGGGCAAGAAAGAAGGGTCAGTACGAAAGGATACTCTATCCCTGTGAAAGTTCAAGTAAGGTCTCTCAACACTCAAGGCCTGCAACTCAGATACTCTTCTCGCTGAGGTGAGTGCTATTAGAAGGAAGAGTCTTCCATGACAAAAAATTTATATCACAAGAATCAAAAGGCTCGAAAGGAAGGCCTGTTAGTGATTGAAGTACCAATGTCAAGTCCCAGGGTTCTATGGGGGGCTTGACAGGAGGTTTAACGTGTAATACTCCTTTCAAAAAGGTCTTGCACAAGCAGTGTGACAGAAAAATTATCAAATACATTATGAAAATTTGCGACAGCTGCTAAATGTACAGTGATTGTCGATGCTGAGGCTCCTGCATGTAGAAGAGTCATCAGGTATTGTAGGATCTTTTGAATATGCATAGAGAAAGGATCTAAGTTTTGATCTTTGGCACAAGTAGAGAACCCAGTCCATTTACTAGAATACATTTTCCTGGTGGAAGGTTTGTGTGAAGCCAGAAGAATTTCACGAACAGGAGATGAGAATATCAGGCAGCCTGGCAATCATTGGAAGTGGAGGAACCAACTCAGCTTGAGGCTGAGAAGATTGGGGTGAATCAGTCCCTAAGGATGAGATAGCAGACCTTGGGAATGATCCAGGATCCATGGGCTGTGAATCAGATGAGGCCATAGGAACGGGAACCAGACCTGACTAGGCAAATAAGGGACAATGAGGATCACTTTCCTTCTCATCCTCTGCGCTTTCTGGAGGAATTTTGGGATGAGGGGAAACGGGGGAAAGGCATACATTAGACCCAGGGGCCAATCATGTGTTAGAGCGCCCATCGGAGTTCCCCCTGAGGGGGGATCAGGGCAAAGTAGCTTCTGCATTTGTTGTTTAAGGGGGAAGCAAACAGATCGCAGCAAGGCTTGCCCAAGTGGCGGAAAATCCGATATGCTATTACAGGACTGAGGGACCACTCGTGAGGCATCAGGATGTTCCTGCTCAGATTGTCCACAATAAGGTTGGAACTCCCGAGAATGTGCATTACTATAAGAAAGCAGTTAGAAGCTATTGCCCAGTGCCAAATACTCAAGGCTTCCTGGCACAGGGGGAAAGACCTGGTTCCGCCTTGCTTGTTGACATACCAGATGACTGACATGTTGTCCGAATGAACTGCAATGGTGCCAGAAGGGAGGGATATATGGAACACTTGCAACCCTAAGAGAATTGCCCTCAGTTCTAGGACATTTATGTGCAAACTGGCCTCCATGGGTGACCAGTTGCCTTGGACCATCTTTCCCTGGATATGCCCCACCCCCACCCTAATAGGGAAGTGTCCGTGGTCACCGTGGCCGTGGGCTGGGGTAGACAGAATGGTTGACACCAAAGATTCGATTCTGACTTCATCAACCACAGCATTTCTTCCTTGCAAAGGTTAGGAAGACATATCATGTGGTCGAGTGGGTGGGTTAAGATGGACCATTGTGAAGAAAGGAGCCACTGTAGTATTCTCATGTGCAACCTCGCCAGTGGTACTAGAGTAATGGCAGCTGCCATGGAACCCAAGAGTTACAGTACAAGGCATGCTGGTACAAACGTCTGTGGAAGAAGGGCTTGGATTTGGTGTCTTACTTTTGAAAGACTGTGAGGAGGGAGGGAGGGAAACTTGACAGGATGTTGGGTCAAAAAACTGTTCCAATTAATTCCAGTGTTTTTGTTGAGAGCATTTGAGATTTGTCCTTGTTGACTGTAATCCCCAAACGGAGAGCGAGGCCTTGAGTGTAAGACAGACTGCAGATTAGAAGATTCCAGGTCAGGGCAGTAAGGAGCCAATCATCTAGATACGGAAACACCTGGAATCCTTGTCGAAGATGAGCTACTACAACTGCCATATATTTGCTGAACACTCTGGGGGGGGGGGGGCTGCCGAGAGACCAAATGTCAGTGCCCTGAACTGGTAGTGACTGGCTCCCAGCCAAAAGCGGAGAAATCTCCAGGAGCGATGTTCCATCTTTATGTGGTAATATGCATCCTGGAAGTCTATAGAGCACATCCAGTTGTCCCTCCCCTAGAAAGGGAAGAATGGACTGTACCGTGACCATCCAGAATTTTTGAGGTTTGATAAATTTGTTCAATAGGCTGAGATCCAGGATTGGTCTCCAGTCCCCTGTCTTTTTTGGCACTAAAAAGAACCTAGAGTAAAACCCGGATCCTCTCTGGTCTGGTGGGACTGGCTGGATGACTCTCTTCCTTAGCAGCTTTTCTATTTCTAAGGCTGCTACCTCCCTCTGACTGGGTGGCTGCTACCTCCCTCTGACTGGGTGGCACATCAGGGATTCGTTTGACAAATCTGGGATTTAAATCGAATGGTATCTGGTAGCCTCTGGATATTATTCTCTGCACCCAAACATCAGTAGTAATAAGTTGCCAGGCTGGTAGGCGCAGAGAAAAATGACCAGACTGCTTCCAGAGGAAAGCAATCGGGCCGCCGCTCAGGAGCGCTGGCAGGGTCGGCCAAAGGAATCTCTAGCACCCTGGTTAAGCAGACCCCCTCTACCCTGAAAGGGGCATCTTCCAGATGAGTTTCCCCCTCTGCCCTGGGGGGATCGCTCACCACGTGTGTCACGAAAAGATTCTTGGGATTTCTTGAACCACAATTTTCCTCCCCTCTGGTTCCTGGAGTAGGACCTCTGGGGGTGTGGGGGGGGGGGGGGCTGGAAAAAAAGTACAGTTTTGTACCTACCATAAATGTAGATGTTCGAGTGCTAATACAGCTGCAGTCATAACAGATGAGTTCTCTTGCCGTCAGGCGGGTCCTCGGTCGGCCGAATTCCAAAGTCTAGGTCCGGCGTCGGTTGTCGTCGCTTTCTTTCCTGACGTCAGTGCGACAGGGGTACATAAGACACAGCCGACGCCATTTTCTTCAGTCTTTCTTGCCCCAGATGTATGTCAGGTGCCCCCAGAAGGAAGGCAATATATATATATATATATATATATATATATATATATATATAATATATAATATATAATCATGCAATGCCATATAATCAAAAATCAGTAGTTGAAAGCAAATACACCATAGAAGGATAACCCAATCAGGGTGTAAGATGAGGAGTTAGCCACTAGGTCTGTACCCAGAGGGGAAGGAGGGAGGGAAACCTGGACTGCAGCTGTATTAGCACTCAAACATCTACATTTATGGTAGGTACAAAACTGTACTGTGTTCATCATGCATACGCTGCAGTCATAACAGATGGGTAGAATCCCAAAGCTACGCACAGGGTGGTAGGCACTAGGTGGAACTGGGAGGAGCCAGAATGCCCTGCAACACAGCAGTGGCAAAGCCTGCTCTAGTTTTGGAGTATAAAGGTAGGTGGTAGTGTTTAGTGAAGGTACGCACAGAACTCCAAGTGGCTGCCTCCAAAATATCTTTGGTAGGGACTCCTCTGAGGAAGGCTGCAGAGGTAGCTGTGGCCCTTGTGGAATGGGGTCTGATGCCTGCAGGTACAAAGGAGTAACAAAACCGTATGCAGTGGCCTATCCATTTTGAAATTGTCTGTTTGGAAATTGGCTTCCCTTGAGCTCCTACAGCATAGGACACAAAGAGTTGTTCTGATTTCCTGAAAGGCTTGGTTCTGTCCAAATAGTAACGTAGCTGTCTATGGATGTCTAAGGAATGTAGCAGCCTTTCCCCTTTGTTTTGAGGATTGGGGTAAAAGGTAGGTAAGTGTATGGCCTGATTTAAAGCTACCCTGGATACTACCTTAGGCATAAATGACGGGTTGGTTCGTAGGGAAACCCTGTCCTGATGGAAGATGAGAAAGGGCTGCACAGCCATGATGGCTTGTAGTTCCGAGACCCTATGAGCTGAGGTAATAGCCAGAAGGAATGCTGTTTTCCAGGACAAATATTGCAAATCTGTTGAGGCAGCTGATTCAAAGGGAGGCAATGTTAATTTTTCTAGAATGTAATTAAGATCCCAGGCTGGTATTGGTTGTTTCCTTGGAGGTCTTATATTCTTAGCCCCTCTGAGGAACTGCCTTAAGAGTGGATGAGAGAATAAGGGTGGATCAGTGTTGTATTCTGCAGAAATGGCTGAGGCATGGATTTTGATGGAGGAAAATGAAAGTCCACTGTTCAACAGCTCAGCTAGATACTGTAGTATCTGGGGCAAATTCAGTTTTCTAGGATCCTGGCCCTTTTTCTCATTCCAAGCACAAAACCGTTTCCATTTTGCGGAGTAAGCTTTTCTAGTAGATGGCCTTCTGGCCTCCAAAATGACATCCTGCACCTCCTTGGAGAGTAGGGTCTATTGTGGTGTTAAGGAATTTTCCATGCAGCCAGATTGAGTGTTTTCAGCTGACTGTGAAGAGTTTTGTAGCTGTGCTGAGTCAGGAGAAGAGGCATTAGAGGTAGGGTCCAGGAAGGAGAATGTGTTAGGCTCCTCAGGAGTGGGTACCAGTGTTGTCTTGGCCAGTCTGGAGCAATCAGTATCATCTTTGGTCTGTCTGCTCTTGCTTTCAAGAGCACCTTGGGCAGTAGAGGCAAAGGTGGGAAGGCGTAAACTGTCCGTGCTGCCCAAATGAAAGAAAGGGCGTCCACTCTCCAGGCCTTTGGATGAAATGTCCTTGAGCAGAATTTTGTCAATTGATGATTCCTGTGGGAGGCAAAGAGATCTATGTCTGGCCTTCCCCACGCTTGGATTATCTTTGTAAACACTTCAGGATGCAACTTCCATTCGTGCGGGTCTGTCATATTTCTGCTTAGATTGTCTGCCAGCGTGTTTTCCAAACCTGGCAGGCACTGTGCTTGAAGCTCGAGTTGCCATTCCAGAGCCATGTTCCAAAGTGACATGGCCAGCCTGCACATGGGGGTATGAATGTGTTCCTCCTTGTTTATTTATGTACCACATTACTGTGGTGTTGTCTGTTCTTATCAATAATTGCCCTGGATGCAGGAGGTCCTTGAAAGCTGTAATTGCATTTATCACTGCTAGCATTTCCTTTTGATTGATGTGAAGGTGCTTTTCCTTTTGGGACCATTTGCCCTGAATGCACCTGTCTGTCATGTGTGCCCCCCAGGCATAGTGTGAGGCGTCTGTTGTGATGACTTGATTTGCTTGAGGCTTGCAGAATGGTAGACCTGTGTTTGTTTGGCATGCTTGGGCCCACCATAGAAATTCCTTTTGCAAACATGGAATTAGTGGTATTATTGTTTCCAAACTGTGGCTGTGTTGAGACCATAGGTTTTTTAGGTACCACTGAAGTTTCCTCATATGCAACTTTGCACATGGGATTAGAAGAATGCAAGATGCCATGAAGCCCAGAGCCTGCAGGATTTTCCTTGCAGTTAGCCTGGTACAATTTGCTAGCATCTTGAAGTACTGAGTTAGTTGCCCCTGTTTTTCTGGCGTAAGATAGGCCATCTGGGTGTTTGTGTCCAAGTTGGCACCCAGAAAAATTATTTTATGAGATGGTGTTAGCCTGGATTTCTCTTTGTTGACTGTGTATCCCAGAGAATTCAATAACCGTGTTACATAAGCCAGATGTTCCAGAAGTATGTGTTTGCTGTCCGCTTGGATCAGGCAATCGTCCAAATAAGGGTAAATTTGTATCCCTTGAAGTCTGCAGTAGGCAATTACTGATGCCAGGCATTTCGTGAATACTCTGGGCGCAGTAGAGAAGCCAAAGGGCAATGCAGAGAATTGATAGTGGATTGAACCTGCAAGAAATCTGAGGTATCTTCTGCAGCTTTGTCTGATTGGGACATGCAGGTATGCCTCCTTGAGGTCCAAAGTTACCAGCCAAGACTTCTTGCCCAGCATGGAAAGAAGCTGCTGTAAGGTGAGCATCTTGAATTTTGGTACGAGTAGAAATGTGTTTAGGATGGATAACTCCAAAATGGGTCTCCAATCGGTTCCCTTCCTTGGTACCAGGAATAGTCTGGAATAAAAACCTTGACCTTGTTCGTGAGTAGGTACCTCTTGAATAGCTTTCATGTCCATGAGCTTTGAAATTTGGATTTGAGCCTCTGCCCTTTGATTGTGTGGCAGGTTCGGCATGCCTCTCATTTTTGGAAGAGTGTGAAAATGAAATCTGTAGCCTCTGTTTATAATGTCCAGGATCCATTTGTCTTTTGTGACAATATGCCAATTTTTTGAAAATAATGCCAGCTTTCCTCCCAAGGGTGCTGCCACCTGAGCCTTGCTTGGCATGCAAAGGGAAAGTCATTGGGTTTGTTTCCTGTATTGTTGTGCACTGTCTTCGCCACCTCTTGGTGCTGGAGATTGCCATTGTCTGCCTCTATAAGATCCTTGAGATTGTCCTCTGCCCCTTGTGCGCCTGTATCTACCTCTTTGGGGCTTGTCCATGGCTGGAAAGGACCAGTTTTTTGAAGGCCAATTTCTGCTAAAATGTGGTGGTTGTACCTGTAGAAAAGCTTTGACAGTTTGCATAGATTTAGCTTTTTCTTCCATTTTCCGTAGTATCTCCTCAGCATTAGTACCAAATAATACCTCCTTTTGTAAAGGAGCATCTAGTAGTTTAGCTTTAACATGATCAGGCAAGGATTGTTCCCTAAGCCAGGCATGTCTATGAATGACTGATCCTGTAACAGCAGCTCTACTTGAGGCCTCTAGAGCATCATAGCCACATTGTAAGGTGTGTTTACCCACTTGTTCTGCACTATGCATCATATCCTGCAACTCCTTCAAATCTGGTTGTTCAGGTTGTGACATTTTATTCCTTAATTGTGATAACAGAAACTGCTGATATTTAAGCATATGGAACTGACAATTTAAGGCCCTCATGGCTAGGGTGGCCGAGGTATACACGTTTTTTCCCCACCTTTCTAAGGATCTAGACTCTCTCTCGGAAGGTAATGGATTCTTAGCAGTAGAGGCCTTCATTCCCTTGGGGCCTTGAGAAATGGTTTCAGGGTCAGCATTATGGCTTTTGTAAAGAAACTGGTGTGAGTTAGGAACTCTGTAGTACCTATCAGGCTTGACTGGGGCAGGAGGCAGGGAATCCGGATTAAGGCAAGCCTCCGAGTAAACATCATCAAGTATGTCCAAGACAGGAGGTATCGCCAGAGGTCTGTGCTGAGGTAGCAAAAGAAATTCTCTAAGCCTTTTCTTGGAATCTGAAAAATCTTGGCCCTCCCAATGGAAGTGTTCCCTCAAGGTATGCAAGGTTTCCCCGAAAGAAAATTCCTCTGGGGGGGGATACAGAAGGAATGGACTGCTCTGCATCAGAATCTTCAAAAGGGGAGTACAAGTTTCATCAGAATGTTCTGAAATAATGGAGCCCTGGTCAGAAGAGGGAGAATCTTCCTCCACTCTGGGTCTCTTGTCCGGAGGGGGCTGGGAACCCCTGATAAGAGTAATTAAATCCTCAGCCATTTTGAGCATCTGCATTTTAGGCATGGGGCCTGGAGATGGGCCCTGTGCAACAGGCCTCTTGGAATGCATGGCTGATTTAGACTTAGTGAAGGCCTTTATGGAAAAGGAAGATGAAGGTCTGAAGACACCATGGGTGGAAGTGGACCTGTCCACATTAAGGGGCTCAACACTCACAGTGGCTTCGGTAGCTGTAGTCAGGGTATGGGCCGAGGAACCTGCGGTCTCGGTTACAGAAGACACCGCCAGAGAAGAGTTGTCGGTAGTCAGGGGCTGCGTAGGCGCCTCGCTGAGAACCGGACCACGTGTAGCCGGTTTTGGCATGGTGTCGGTGGAGACCGCGGACCTCGCGTGTCGGTCTTTGTCCTTGTGTTTTTTGGACAAAACAGTAGTAGGAGTCTCCGACGACATTTTATAATTAAAAGCTTTACCAAAAAAGTGCTGGGCGAACTCCGCCCGATGCTTAATAGTGCGTTTATTGAAAGAAGCACAAAAGCGACAGCCTGAGACGTCATGGTCTGGGCCTAAACAAGGTATACAGAGGGAATGGAAATCTTTATGCGGTATTTGCTTCCCACAAGAAATACAATTGTTAACTTTGTCTGACATCGGTCTGAGGCAAGAAAAGTTTCCCCAACGGGGTACTTAGCTTTAAAGAAGACTTTGGTTTCCAAATTTTCGTAATTTCAGGAGCTGGCCAACCGGCACTTGCGAACTGCTTCTGCTTCGGGCACCGCGCGGCAAAAAAGACTGAAGAAAATGGCGTCGGCTGTGTCTTATGTACCCCTGTCGCACTGACATCAGGAAAGAAAGCGACGACAACCGACGCCGGACCTAGACTTTGGAATTCGGCCGACCGAGGACCCGCCTGACGGCAAGAGAACCCATCTGTTATGACTGCAGCTGTATGCATGATGAACATCATATGCCCACAGCAGACAAGGTCTTTCCATCTTTCTCACTTCATGCTAGTGTGTCTCGTACTTTAGGAACAAAAAGTGCAGATTTGTCGACAAGCGCACTGATGAAGGAAGATTTAAAGGGGTCTGCGAAATCACACAAATGCATCCAAGTATGGTGTCAAATGACAATGCCTGATGTGGCAGCTTGAGCTGCCCCCTCGGTGGTGTGAGATATCAAACACATCGAGGAGTTTAAGATAGATTCAAGGGTAGCTAGCTGTGAGGCGACAGTGTCACACACATCATCAAGCAGTACCCCCACCAAAGAGGAAGACATTTCAGAGATTAGGTCTCTCTGGAGGTGAGTGAAGTATGCCAGACAGTTCAGCAACAGAACGGCAAAGGTCACTTAAGCATATGTTCGCTTCCCTAGTCTCTCCATGGCCGGAGACTCCTGTTCAAAGGATAGATAGTGGAACTATCTTTTGCCAGTTCCCTCTTGGTGGCCACCGTCATGATCATGGAATCGACCATCAACTGCTTGGACCAGTTGGGCTGGTCTTCAAGGGTAGACAGAATTTTGTCCGGCCTCTGGGGGACAGGTTTTACATTGTCCGGGGCCTTCCAGGCACGCTGCACGATCAGCTTAATAAGCTCATCCGCAGGTGGGGTTACCCAGGAAGTAGATGGCTGGGCAGGGAAAGCCTGCAAGAGCACCAATTCCTCAAAAGAAGGGTTAGAGGGCTTCCAGTCTCCCCACTGTCCGGGGCCTTCCTTGCACGCTGCATGATCAGCTTAATAAGCTCATCCACAGGTGGGGTTACCCACGAAGTAGATGGCCGGGCCCTGAAGGCCTGCAAGAGCACCAATTCCTCAGAAGAAGGGTTAGACGACTTCCAGTCTCACTGCTGCTTGAGGATTTTGAGAATGTCTCCAAATGAGACATCGTCTGGGGGAGACCGTGGGGACCCTTCCCCCTCATTGCAATCGGTGCCCTCAGTGACAGATTCCTCAGGGGAATCAAGGTGCTTCCTCTTGCACCATTTCTTCCGGGGTGGCTCCCCAGTGGGATCTTCTGAGGACGACTCCGGAGCAAGGGTTCCTTTCAAAAGGAGGTCTTGCGGCTCCCATGCCCAGAATCCTGAAGTAGGGGGTTGGGACAGCTGCATGCTAGAGGAGGGTTCTGGTGCTGATGTCACTGATGCTGACTGCGAGCCTGTGGGTTCAAGAACCCTCTCCATCACCTGAAAAGCAGGCCCGCCCGAGGAGGGCAGGGAGCCTGGAACCGAGAAGGACAACCTTGGAACAGGGGTAACACCCCGCCCTGAGGAGCCCACCTCCAGGTGAGGAGCTCCGAGAGAACTGGAAGCTGTTGGAGCCGTGGACATAGACAGCGCCAGCAAAGAAATAGGCGCCGGGCTAGGTACCAAGGTGCTGACAGTCCAAACTCTGCTCTGAGTGCGCACCGGCTCAACAGAGCTGATGCAGCAAGGGTGGTCAGTGCCGACAGGGAAAACACAGCAGTCGGGGCAGAGACAGTATGCACCGGGGCGACTTCGGTACAGAGATCTCCGTGGCTTGGGTAGAGGCTGGAGGAGGATAAACAGGAGAATATGCTGTTAAGGATTCCGAGCCAAAGGTGACGGAAAGTCTAGCTGGAGTGGGCAATCCCCTAGCTGCCAGAAGCTGGTCCACAACCCGCACTACATCTAGTTCAGAAAGACTCATGGTAGATCTAAAGGAGGCTGCTGAAAGAGAATCAGGTCTATCAAGAAAGGGGCTAAACCGATGCCCCAAAAAAGGGTCCTACATTGGAGAGTATCTGGTTCTTGGAAGATACTCGACTTTAGGAACCAAGGTTATAGTCTGTGGAGCCGAAGAAGCTATCGGCACTGTGGCCAGGGGTGGTGCCGAAGCAGGTATGGTCGTGAAAGCCAGTGTCGGAACCAAGGACTGCACCAAAGCCAATGGTGCCGAGACTGGAACCAAAACAGAAGTCAACATCAGAGACGGCACCGATGGAGATGACACAGGGCCTAGTGCCGAAGAGGTCTGCACCGAGGGCGCCTGAGAAGCACGGAGCTCACTCAGTTCCGTAACCAACGGAGATGCAGGAACCGAGTGACTCCATTTATCCTTGTGTTTCTTGGTCTTAAGAGGCGGTGAGACCTCCGACCCAGAAAGAGCCTCCGAAAAAGGCGTTTTGATTAAGCCTTTCAAAATTAGCTTGTTTTTGCACTCTGCTACAGTGCGATTGCTAAAACTACAAAAATATCACAATCAGCATTTATATGGTCCATGCCCAAACAGTAAATGCATCAAGTGTGGCTGTCCGAATTGAGCATCTTACTCCATTTGTCATACTGTTTAAACCCCAACTTAATTTTGTCTGACATAGTAAAGGCAACAAAGGTCTATCTTAAATTTAACAACTATAAAAAGGGAAAGAAAAGGAGAGAATACCAACGATGGTATTTTAAAATACCACAAGTGGTAAAGGAAGGCCTACCAAAGGCAGGAGAGAGGGACTGTACCAATGATGGTAGAGATTTAACTACCAAAGGTAAAGGGTAGGAAACAGAAGCAGGTTATAGGCGATAGTAAGAAAAGGATAAACTGACTAAAAAACGACAAAGTTTGAAGAGAAACTACACAATTTTCACTTAGTTTTGAGAAAGATGGTTAGGCACGTCTGACGAGGAACATGACAAACCAGATCTGGAGAGTCTAAGAGAGAGGCATTATGGATAGGTCTTAGTTGAGAGTTTTTGGCTGGCGTGAACTTGGAAACGACCGTGTCAGTTCAGAGGACGGAAGGAATGAATAAAGATTTACATCATCAGATTACATTTTTTTACATTTATTTTTAGGTCATGGTTCTGGCACCAATCATTTATCTGATCTAGACCTTCCTGAAGGATGTCTACATCATTGGGAGATTCAATGAATGTCCCAGCTTGTCACCCAGGGGCCAACCACATTACCTTTGACTTCATAGGTTCATACTAGGCTATCTGCCTTAGGGCATTTATAAGCCTAGCCAGAATGTGTTTGGCTTTCGCCACCCATTTTAAATTTATTTTGCTATGCCCTTTTTCGAGGTTAGTATACTGTGCCTCTGTCTAACAGTGACACAGAAGTGATACCCGGGGTAAACCTACGATCTCCCATCCACTCATCAAGATTCCTCTTGAAGAGAGTCAATGAGGGACTCTGCCTAACCTGGACTGGGATTTTATTCCAGAGTGAAGGGAGCCTCTGGGTTATGAATATGTCCCTCCAGCATGCCCTATTTATTTCAGTGCTGAGGTTCAGAGAAGTATATTTCAAACAGAACTGGTGCCAGCACTGAGCCCTATGACACACCAATATTAAATGGCCTCTTGCTGGATCTGGATTCACCTACTTCAACCACTTGTGTCCTGTCCAGGATCCAAATGGCTATCCATCTGTTGACGTAGAGATTTATGCCCAGCTTTGTAAGTTTATTTATTGTACACAAGTGGGGAATTGTGTCAACGGCCATGGCCAGGTCAAGGTAGGCAGTATGTACTGTTTTACCTTCATCCATGACCTTAGTGACTTTTTCAAAGAAATCCACCAGATTTAGTAGGTATGACCTGCCCTTGATAAAGTTGAATTGGGTCAGTTCCATAGTTTGGAGGTTTCCTACATCATTTATCAGTTCCATGATTACTCTTTCCATGGTCTTACATATGAGACTAGTCAAATTTATGGGTCTGTAATATCCTGGGTCAGTAGATGGTCCCATTTATGCAGAGGGATGACAGTTGCTGTCCTTCACTCAACCGGGACAAAGTCAGTGCAGTGGCTGTGGTTAAACAGATATCTTAATGGGCCTCACAAGTCCTGATTTAAGCTGTTTAACAGGCAACGTGGTATGTCATCAGGCCCCACTGAAGCCGTGTTTTTAGCTTTAGAAAGCGGAGTGGCAGGGGTATTTCTTGGGGGAGAATGGAAGGGTGATGGGGAACTGAATGTATACTAAATATGTAAGTATGTGTGTATATTATATACATGTGTGTGTATTACATATACATACATTTTATCTATATATATATATCTATCTATATATATATATATATATATATATATATACACACACACATACACAGATGTACATCTATATATATATATATATATATATATATATATATATATATATATATATATATATACACACACACACACACACACACACACACACACACACACACAGATATAGATATATATACAAGTTCCACTTGATAATCTCGAAATACTGAAATCTCAAATTTCAGTATCTTAAGACCATAAAGTCCAACGCTTGAAATACCCAAACCCCAAAACCGCGAAACACAAAATCACGAACATAAACGCACCATACACCACACAGCACATACACCATCCTACTCACACTACAACAAATAAACAAAACAAGCACAAAAACACAAATCAACAAACCTACACTACATATAAGCAGGGGGCTGCGCCCCACATACTTCCCCTACTTTTATATATATATATATATATATATATATATATATATATATACTAACTCCAAGATCGCACCAAACAGAAAAAGACAGCAAACTCACCACTATACACTCTACAGTATCCACACACACACACACACACACACACATTACAAATAGACAAACACCACCACTTTCAGCACTCATACTTTTACCCGCCTACCCTAACCCACACATAAAACTTCCAAACACACTTACATACATTCAAATACCTAAAACACTAACAAAATATTCACTTACCTTACATACCAGCCACATCCACACTAAACCGTACATGCTGCACACACTACATCACGCGACAAATACAGGAACACCATAACCATGAATTCGACATTTCCAGATTTGCAGTTATGGAGTTTCGTGATTTAAAAAAATTCGACTTTATGGACTCAAGATACTAAAATTCGAGATTTTATATATATATATATATATATATATATATATATATATATATATATATATATATATATACAGATCTATACATATACACACACACACACACACACACACACATATAACTTTAGTAGCATCATGAGACTGGGTGTCCTTGGGTGTGTCAAAACTGATGTTAACAAAAGTTCTACATAATAGTGCGATATTATGCAATAAAAATATATTTTTTTTTTTTGCAAAATGCCTTTTTTGTATGAAATTGACATGACATGTTCCTTTTAAGTGCTTTGCCACACTAGCATGTCTTACCTTTTGCACCACTGTAACTGGTGTAGGAAGCCCAGATTAAGATCTTCATTCTATCAACAATTTTTTTAAACTCCAAAATGGAAAAAAAATAAAAGGCCTTTCGAATTTGTATTTTTCCTGAACTGATGCCAATGAGAAGGGCAATCTTTAACCCCTGACATCAACTCTGGGAAAAAATTAGGATGCATCCATAGACTTTAATGGATGATTACTGCGCTTGGACAGAGACAAGTCCATAAATGTCTATGGAGCCTTGCTTAACATTATGTCACTGGGGAAAACACTAAATTCATTTGAGCTGTGGTTTCAAATAAAAAGTTTACAAAGCCTTTTATTGAAACAATGATTCAAATAAATACTGGCAGACTCTGGCAAAATGAATTGCAGAGCTTGATTTACCAGATGCTGTGATGCAGTGCTAATATGTTACAAAACACTTTAAAGTGATACGCATATAGGAAAAAACTGTGCACCCTGGGCACATGGTGGGGATCAAAAGTTTCTTTTCTTAAAAGAAAAACTTAAATCTTCCTTTTGTTGATGCCAAAGAGTGTAAAAAAGAAGTTATGTACTCACCATAACGTTCCATCAGAGTAGTTGTACTTCATTTGTTTTCAACCTTGGGTTTCAGATCTGACATGGATCCGACACAGCTGCATAGCTAGCATCACTGATCTGAGCTCTTAGCTCCTCCCCCTACCCATAATGCCCCATTTCCTTCCTCCCTTCAGATTGAGTTTGCTGCTGACAAACACACCTGCTCCAACAAGGCCTTACCACTGCTGACTGTCCTAAACTTCCTGAGCCAAGGAACCTTATGTGACAATGACTTCATTATACATGGTCAGAATAATAGTGACAATGCACAGGGAAGGAGGGGGGATGGTTGAAGACAAATGAAATACAACTACTTAGATGTAACGTTATGCTGAGTACATAACTTCGTTATCTGAAGTAGTTTACTTCATTTGTTCTTCAACCTTTGGGACAGAGTCTCCAGCTATTTACACCTGGGAGGCCCTCATGGAAGGATATTCCAGAGCACGGCAGAGCCAAACAAAGCCCTACCTCTGGAAATGATGTCCAACTTGTAATGGGAAATGAAGGAATGAGATGAGGACCACGTAGCGGCAGAACAAATGTCATCCAGAGAGACCCTGGACCAGAATGCCGCCGAGGTAGCCATAGACATGGTAGAGTGTGCTTTTACCTGACATGGAGGAGTGAACCCCTAAGCTAAATATGCCCTGGTTATCCATCTGGAAATTGTAACTTTGGAAACTGGTTTGCCCAAAAAGGGTTTAGCATAAGAAACAAACAATTGGTCAGATTTTCTAAAGGATTTAGTCCTGTGAAGGTAGAAACGTAGTTGTCTATGTACATCTAACAAATGCAATTTATACTCTCACTTGTTTTGAAAATTTGGAAAAAATACTGGCAGATTGATAGTTTGGTTTATGTTTGCTTCAGAGGCCACCACTGGCAATAAGAGAGAGACTATCTTTGTGGAAGATCATGTAAGGCACTTTGATAGAAAGAGCTTGGAGTTCCAACACCCTCCTAGCAGAAGTGATGCCTACCAAGAAAGCAGTCTTTCAGGATAAATATTATAACTCAACTGTAGCTGCAAGTTCAAAAGGGGGTGAAACTAGAGCCTGGAGAACCAAGGTAAGGTCCCATGGAGGCACAGGATCTTTCACCAGAGGACGTAGTAGAAAGGTACCCTTTAAGAAAGCCTTGCAGACCTTACAAGATGTTAAGGAAGTCACATTGTCCCCTATGTGAAAAGTAGAGATAGCGGCCAGATAGCGGCCAGTTGTACTTTAATAGTGGACGAACTGGCACCCTGTTGAAAAAGACCCGCTAAGAAATCTAAAACTGCTGAGACCGAGGCCGTAAAAGGGTCTAAGGCACGCTGTGAAGCTCAGACCAAAAAACACTTCCATTTGCTATGGCAGATTCTTCTGTTTGATGACTTGTGAGCCGCAACCAGAATCTCCTTAGCCGAGGAAGATAAACTGGGAGCCCTGACAATTATGGGAACAGGAGCAGCCAAGCAGTGAGCTTCAGACTGACCAGATCTGGATGAAGTATCCCCCGAGGGATGAGAAATAAGATGTGGAACTGTATCCAGAGTCCATGGTAGAGCTGCTGTGTGAGACTGTAGGGATGGGAACCAGACTTGGCGAGGCCAGAATGTGGCAATGAGGATGACTGTGCTCCCCAGCCTGTGAGCTTTCTGCAGAAACTTGGAGTTCAAGGCCAGAGGAGGATATGCATAGAGTAGACCGGCTGGCCAAGCATGAACGAGACTGTCTCTGTGTGCTTCCCCCTGAAGGTGGCTCAGGGCAAAGAACTTGCGGCACTTCACGTTGGAAGGAGATGCGAAGAGATCGCAGCAAGGACGACCCCACCTGAGGAAGATCTGCTCTGCCACTGAAGGGTTCAGAGACCATTTGTAATGCATCAGAATGGACCTGCTGAGCCTGTCTGCTACAACGTTGGACCAACCCAGAATGTGCATTGCTACCAGAAAACAACCAGTGGAGATTGCCCATTCCCAAACTCTCATGTGTTCGCGACAAAGGGGGTAGGATCTGGTTCCCCCATTTGTTGATGTATCAGACTACTGACATGCCCGTCTGGACGGCAATCTTCCCTAGAGGCAGCTGGGCATGAAGAGCACTACCTTCATCTCTAGCACGTTGATATGCAGACAGGTCTCGGAAAGGGACCATGTGCCTTGGACCGCCCACCCAGAGCAATGCACCCCCACCTGAAAAGGGAGGCGTCCGTGGTTACTGTGGCTTTGGGAAAGGGTGGAAGAACGGGGCTAAATCACACAGAAGGGAGTCCCTGCACACCCGGGATATTCGAACAGGGAAGACAAAGGTTGGTCCAGAAGAGACCACTGGACGGCAAGACTCCACTGTAGAATAAGCATGTGAAGGGGTGCTAAGGGCAATAGTTTGATTACAGCTGCCATGGAACCCAAGGCCCTGAAAACTGATTCCACCATTGGAACCACTGCATGAACAACCTGCAAGACATGCACCTTCAGATTGTATATTTTCTTCGGGGTAAGAAAGTCCTGCATTTGAATCATACCTATCTGAATTTCGATGAAGCCCAGGCTCTGAATCGGAGTCAGTGCTGATTTGGAGAGATTGATGGTAATGGCTAGATTTTTGGCTAAGAATAGAAAAGAGTCCCTGGCTTGGCATAGAAGATGCTTGGTCAGGGCAGCAAAGAGCCAATCTCCCTGGTACAGAAAGACCTGATACCCTGAAGCCTCAGGTGAGCCGCAACTGCTGCCATCACTTTGGTGAACACCCGGGGGGACGGGGACGGAGGGGAGACAAAAGGGAAGGCTGTGAATTGAAAGTGATTGGCTCGTAGCTGGAAGTGGAGAAACCTCCGGGTGCGTTTCTCCATTTTGATAAGGTAATAAGCATCTTGGCGGTCGATCAAGCACATCCAGTAATTCGTCTGCAGATAGGGCAGGAAAGAGAGAAGAGTGACCATTGGAAATTTTGTCTTGGTTACTGCGAGGTTAAGGGTGGAAAGATCCAAGATGGGTCTTGGGTCCCCCCCATCTTCTTTGGAATTAAAAAAAACCTGTAATAAGACTCTAATCCAGACTGGTCTGAGGGAACCCTTTGAATGACTTGTTTGCTTAGCAGCTTGGCTACTTCTAAGGCTGCTGTCTCGCGCTGAGCGGGTGCAACATCTGTGAAGTGTCTAGGATGAAGAGGCGGTTGGTTGAAGGGAACTGAATAGTCTCTGGATATGATCTGCAGCACACAGCAATCATTTGTAATGGACACGCATGCCGCTGGATGCAGCGAAAGGCAACCGCCGAATGCCTCCAGAGAAGAGCAATCGGGGAACCCTTCAGGGTTGCTGCCCAGGCCTGTCCGAGAAAAGTTCACAGAGCCCAGCATTTCTCGGACCCCCCTCTGCCTCTGGGCCATCGCCTATCATAACCCCCCCTATGCCTCTGGGGGATGAATTGTACTGAGTGTCCCGGGAAAATGCCTGACACTTTCAGAACCCCACCTTCTTCATCCCTCATCGATTCCTGGAAAAGGATCTTTGAGGGGAGGAGAAGCAAATCCCGACGGCAGAGTCTTCCCATCCTTCTCACGCTGGACAAGTGTCTCTTTCACTGACTTCCCAAAAAGGGAAGAACCATCATACGGGGCGTTGGTAAAAGACACCTTAAAGGGATCAGAGAACTGACACAGCCGGAGCCAGGAATGACACCTAATGGTGATTCCTGAACCAGCAGTCCTAGTGGCTCCCTCTGTGACATGGGAGAGAAGGTGCATTGATGTATTAGAAATGGCTTTTAGAGTGGCCATTCAGGTGGAGAACATCTTTTTGTCCTCCGCCAGCATGGAATCTGGGGTTGATTCAGTGACCTCCTTGACTAGGTCATGCTGTAATCAAGTCAGGTGTGCCACATTGTTCAGTGCCTGGATGGCAAAGGTCATTGAAGCATACACCCGCTTCCCAAAATGGACCAAAGTCCATCAGGATGGTGGACCGTCTAGCTCTCCTGACCTAGCTCTTTCTTTGTGGCTGCTGCCGCGACCATAGCATCTACCGGGGATCCTTTGAACTAGTGCATCCTGTCTGCTGGGGGACACAGAACCTTGTTGGGATGATTCAGGATAGGCTCCACTGTGTCCGGCTCCTTCCATGCCCGAGATGTTATTAGATCCACCAAGGGATCCATGGGAGGGGACACACAGGAAGTAGATGGGCACGTGCTGAATGCCTCAAGAAACACTGCTTTGTCCAGGGTTGTTTTTTGGGCAGACAACCCCCCCCCCCCACTTCTGGTACAGGATTTCCATGATGTCTCCAAATGAGACATCCGGGGGGGGGGTGAGAATCAGGGGGAACCTTCCCTTTACTCCAAATCAGTGTCTGAGGTAAGGGAGTCCAGGTGTCTCCTCTTACACGTTCATTTGTGAGGGACCTCCTCAATGTGGCTGTCTGGGGAGGACTCACAAACATCCAGGTGGCTCCTGACTGGAGCTGCTTGAGGCATTACAGGCACAGACTGTTCCTGAGGATGAAATGGTCAGAACCATACCCAGTCCAGAGGGGTTCAGGGCGGAGTCCGAGGACAAGATGGTCAAGTGTCGCGACGATGTCGAGAGAACCCTCTCCACCCTGTTGAAGGCAGATGGAGAACGAACCTCCAAAGTAGACCCCAACAGAGCCGTTCCCCTCTGATCCAACAGGGGAGTTGGAGCAGAGACTCTAGGTGCTGAGATACCGAGGGAGGCACTGCGGTCCAACCCACTCAGAGCCGACAGCACTCCCATCTGAATTTGAGTGCGGATAAATTTCTGCATCGTTTTGTCCATCCCTGCTGAACTAAGGGACCAGGTGGAGCGGGGAAGAAGAGGCCACGGAGACAGGTCTAGAAATGCAATGAGGTGACACAGGAGACTGCATTCTGACCACCTCTGGCTCAGTAGAAAACTCTAGGGGAGCGGAGCCGGGGAGAACCAGGCCTGGAAGTCACAATTTTGGTGGGTGGACCAGCTGGGACACAGCGGTCAGGAGACTGTTTTTGCAGGGCCTATCCTGTTTTGTCTTCTCCCCTTCCCCAGACATCTTGGCGGTAGTTTGAGTCCCTGAGGCCTGGGAAGGGGAAGATACTGATGCAGCTGAAGATCCAGTGGAGGGGGTGGGAACAGCCATTCTGGATGCGGGCAAAAGGCCCTTAACTATCAGTTTGTTCCTCCTGTTCTGAAGTGCTCTGGGGTTAAACCCAGCGCAGATAGGGCAGGAGGCATCAAGGTAAGATGCACCAAAGCACAATACACACAGAGTGTGGCCATCAGCAGGGGAGAGCTTATGGCCGCACTCACAACAGTGTTTAAAGCCAGATTTAAGGGCTTCAGACATTGTCCCCTAGAAGAGGCCCAGGATTCAGACACACACACATGCAAACACACACACACGCAAACACACACAGACAAACAGGCACAAACACACACACACACAAACACACACACACTTGCACGCTAGAGTAAAGAAAGACAGAAAAGGGAGGTTTTTTTTTTTTCTACTGACACTAATTGCGAGGGGGGGGATAGCAGAGGAGATTAGAAAAAGAAAAAACTTTAACTCACTTACCTGATTTTTGACCAAAAAACACACACCATGCTGCTAAGAGATCAGACCACGTTGCTGGCTGTATCAGCGGCAAATGAGATCTGAAGGGAGGAAGGAGACAGGGGGCATTATGGGTAGGGGTAGGAGCTGAGAGCTCGGATCAATAATGCTAGCTATGCAGTCGTGTAGGATCCATGCCAGATCCGAAGCCCAAAGGTTGAAGACCAATCAGATCAGTAAACTATAACTTATGTGGATGTGGCACTGGCTTAGGGATAACGAGAGGCATCCATATCCTTTCAAGAACAAAGCATCACACATGCACTAAGATGCATCCATGTTATTAGTAAGGTGATGTCACCAAGGTATACACTATATTCAGCAGGATCATAGCTTTTCTAAAACTTACACAAAGTACAGTTCTGTACACTTACCATAAATATAGATGTTCGAGTGTATTCACTGTTGCAGTCATCACACTTGGGTTATCTGCCTGCAGGTAGCCCTCAGTCGGCCCGAATACCAGAGTCATAGGATTTCTGCATCGTATGCTGTCACTTCTTCCATGACGTCAGGTCGTCAGGGGTATAAAACAGGCAGCCGACGCCATTACATCAGTTTTTCTTGTCCCAGATGTCAGGAGCCCCCCCAAATAGGAAGCTATTATATGGCGGGGAACACCACCAGTAAAACAATAAATACCACTGCCATTAAAAATGGCCACAGAGATGAGAGGTAGAAAGGATATTGAAAACCAGGGGGCTGGAGGAAGGGAAACCAAAGCTGTAAGAGTGAATACACTCTAACATCTACATTTATGTTAAGTGTACACAACTGTGCTATATTCTTTGTGTTTCACTGTTGCAGTCATCACACTTGGGTTGATTCCCAAAGCTGAGTAAGGGGGTAGGCAGTCAAGAAGTGTTATGGCTGGCTAGCAGGACTTTTAAGTCTGCTGGAGCAAATCTAGCTCTGGATTTAGAAAAAAAATAGTTAAGTGGTAATGCTTGGTGAAGGTGTGTACAGAACTCCTGGTTTCAGCTTCCAGAATGTCCCTGGTAGGGACTCCTCTGAGAGATTCTGTAGAGGTGAAAGTAGCCCTAGTGGAATGTGGTCTGATCCCCTGTGGGGTAGGTTTTCCATGGTGCTTGTAGCAGAAATGGATGCAGTGTGCTATCCATTTGGAAATGGTTTGTTTTGAAATGGCCTTGCCCTCTGCCCCTGTAGCAAAGTTGATTAGCAGCTGGTCAGATTTTCTGAAAGGTTTAGTCTTGTCAAGGTAGAACATGAGCTGTCTGTGCATGTCCAAGGAGTGCAGGATCCTTTCCTCTTTATTCTGAGGATTAGGGAAGAAGGTTGGCAAATGGATGGATTGGTTTAGAGCCACACTGGACACCACCTTAGGCATAATGTTGGGTTAGTCCTGAGGGAAACCCTGTCAGCATGGAAAATGAGAAGTTATGTACCTACCATAACGTTCCATGTTAGTTGTCTTCTTCTCGCCTTCTTTCTTGCTGGATGGGTTCGGAGCCGATCCTCGGCTCCGACTCTGCTTATGCCAAAGCTCGAGAGTTATTTTTCCCGGCTCGAGGTAACCCTGTATCCCACAATGCTAGGCGCTAACTACCCAGATCTCGTTTGATAGCAAACACTATAGCAGTTCTGCCCCCAGAACAAAGGAGAGAATGGCATACCCATGTAGATAGCCATCCCAAGAAAGGGATAACCACTGGAGACCATAGTGGGAGAAAAGCAAAACTTCTTAGGATCCTAACGGTCTGTCCAGGCTAGAGGGTTGGAGGGTGGGATGCAAGAAAGAAGGCGAGAAGAAGACAACTAACATGGAACGTTATGGTAGGTACATAACTTCTCAATGTTAAGTTGTCAATCTCGTCTTCATTCTTGCTGGATGGGACCACGTCCCTAGCACCTTAACCCTGGGTGGCTCGTTGGAACAGACTCTTGAGGACGGTGGAACCAAAGTTAGCTCGGCTTCTTGAGGCCATGTCCAATTTGTAATGAGAAATAAAGGTATGGGGAGAGGCCCATGTGGCTGCCGCACAAATTGAATCTAAGGGCAACCTGTCCTGAAAAGCTATAGACGTAGCTAAGGCTCTAGTTGAATGGGCTCTAGGTCTTGAAGGAAGCTTTTGACGCCTCAGTTCATAGATGAAAGTGATGACAGAGGCCAACCATCTAGAAAGGGTTACTTTGGAAACTGGAAGGCCTTTCTTCCCTTCAGCATAAAATAGGAAGAGCTGGTCAGATTTCCTAATTTGCTTGGTTCTATCCAAGTAGTAACGGAGTTGGCAATGAACATCCAAGAAATGCAACTTTTGTTCCGCTCTGTCAGAGTAATTAGGGAAGAAAACTGGGAGATCGATAGTCTGGTTAAGATTTGTCTCAGAAGATATCTTGGGTAAAAAGGAGGGGTTTGTTCTGAGGGACACACTATCTTTATGGAAAAGATAAGGAGGACGAACGCAAAGGGTGTGAAGTTCTGAGACTCTCCTCGCAGAGGTTATGGCTACTAGAAACAAAGTTTTCCATGCGAGTAACTTCAAGGAACAGGAAGCCACAGGTTCAAAGGGAGGGAGAATCAAGAAGGTTAAAACTAGATTCAAATCCCACTGAGGTGGGGGATGTCTAACCAGAGGCTTGAGTAAAAAGATACCTTTGGGGAATGCTTTACAAAGTTTATGAGACATAATGGAGGAGTCTGCCAAGACAACATGAAACTTTGAAATGGCCTCTAACTGGACTCTGATAGTGGAGGAAGAAGAACCCAAATGAAAGAGTCCGGCCAAAAAATCTAAGACCGATTGGATAGGAGCCACAAATGGGTCTATGTTCCTAGATTTTGCCCAAAATGAAAAATTTTTTCCATTTGCTGGCGTAAATCCTCCTGGTAGAAGATTTGTGACAAGCTAAAATGATGTCACGTACCGAATGGGAGATAAAGGGAAGTTTGGCTAAGGTTGGAAGTGGAGCAACCAAGCTGTGAGGCTGAGAGAGGGGAGAGATTGGTGCAGCTTGCCCGACTGATGGGTCAAGAGATCTGGAACTGGGTCCAGATGCCAGGGCTGCTCCAAGAGGTAACGGTGCAGGAACGGAAACCATATTTGTCGAGGCCAGTACGGAGCAATGAGGATCATCGTGGATCTCAAGGCGGTAGCTTTCTGAATCAACTGAGTGATTAATGGAAAGGGGGGAAAGGCATACAGGAGACCCCGGGGCCAATCGTGCACTAGAGCGTCTCTGGGAGGGTGGCCGGGAAGAGGGAAGAGAGTGAAAAATTCGTGGCATTTGCTGTTCTGGGGTGTAGCGAAAAGATTGCAGCAAGGCTGACCCCATTTTCTGAAAATTTCTTCCACTACTGACTGCTTGAGAGACCACTTGTGCGGCATGAGAATGGCTCTGCTCAGCCTGTCCGCTATGACGTTGGACTTCCCGGGGATATGCGTTGCTATCAGAAACCATTGAGAGGAGATCGCCCACTGCCAAAGTCTGAGTCCTTCTCGACATAAGGGATAGGACTTGGTTCCGCCCTGCTTGTTGATGTACCACACTACGGACATGTTGTCCATCTGAACTGCAATCGTTCCAATGGGAAGAGAGTCCTGAAGGGCTTGCAACGCTAAAAGAACTGCTCTCATCTCTAGGACATTGATGAGCAGGTGGCACTCGAAAGGTTGCCAAGTGCCCTGGACCGTCCTGCCCTGAAAATGCCCACCCCACCCGATCAGGGAGGCATCCATTGTCACTGTAGCAACCAGGGGGGAGAAAGAAGGGTCTGCCCTGAGACACTTGAAGGGAGACCATCCACCAAGACAGGTGTTTCTTGCATGATTGGGTTATCAAAATGTAGTGCGACATCGGGAGCTGCTGGAAGGACCACTGAGAGAAGAGCATCCATTGCAGGAGTCGCATGTGGAATCGAGCTAAGGGAAGTAATGTAATGGCAGCCGCCATGAGGCCTAGACTCTTTAGTACAAACATGACCTGAATTTTGTTGTTCTGAAGCAGGATATGAACATGTTCGCGAATATCTGAGATTCTTTGAGCCATCAGTTTTGCAGAGAGTTCGACTGTGTCTAATTTGGCGCCTATGAAGGTAATAGACTGACAAGGCGACAAGGCAGACTTTTCGAAGTTTATGGAGATGCCTAGCTCTTCGCAAATCTGAATGGTATAATCTCTGGATTGAATGAGTTGACGCCTGGTGGTGGTGGTAAGGAGCCAGTCGTCTAGATATGGAAACACCTGGAATCCTTGACGCCTCAGATGAGCCGTAACCACTGCCATGCATTTGGTGAACACTCGGGGGGGCTGTAGTGAGACCAAAGGGCAGGGCCCTGAACTGGTAGTGACTGGCTCCCAGCTGGAAGTGGAGAAACCTTCTGGAGCATCTGTGCATTTTGATGTGGTAGTATGCATCCTGAAGGTCTATAGAGCACATCCAATGGTCCTGACCCAAAAAGGGTAGAATGGACTGTAGCGTGACCATCTGGAACTTCGTTCTTTGAACAGACTTGTTCAGTCTGCCGAGATCCAAAATTGGTCTCCAGTCCCCTGTCTTTTTTGGTACTAAAAAGAACTTGGAGTAGATTCTGGATCCTTTCTGGTCTGTTGGGACTGGCTGGATGGTCCTTTTTCTTAGCAGTTTTGAGATTTCTAATACTGCTTGCTCCCTTAGACCAGGTGGAACATCTGGAAGGGGCCTGTTTGGCTGTTTTGGGGTGTGGACAAAGGGAATTTTGTAACCCTCGGATATGATCGACCGTTTTAATGTGTCTTCGGAAAGGGAAAGCCAGGCTTTTGGGTGCAGTGATAATCTTCCCCCGACTGCCTCCGAAGGTGGACAGACGGGCAGCTTCTCAGGGATGCTGGAAGGCTTGGCCAGAGACAGCTTCTCTGCTACCCTGATTCTGCGGACCCCTCTGCCCCTGGGGCGGCGTCTATTGTCCCCACCTCAAGGGGGGGACTCACCTCGTGCGTCCGGCGCGACTCCCTGTGGTTTGCATAACCACATTTTTCCACCCTTCTGACCTTTGGGGTATGGTCTGGATGGGGTGGAAAAACAGACTCCCACAGCAGAGAGAGTCTTGCCGTCTTGTTCGCATCTGGTCAAAGTATCCTTCACCTGAGGTCTAAACAATGCCGAACCATCAAAGGGAGAGTTGGTGAAGGACGCCTTGAAGGGGTCAGCGAAGTTACAAAACCGCATCCAGGCATGTCGTCTTAAGGCCACACCTGTGCCTGCAGCCCTACTCGCCCCATCGGCCGCATAAGAAATAAGCCGCATGGAGGAGTTAACAATCGAGTTTAGGGTTGCCAACTGGGAGTGGATTTTGTCCTGAGATCCCGCAGCTGTTGGATCCTGTAGTGTGTCACCCATTTCCTTGAGGAAGTCTCATTGAAGACGGGTGAAATGACATAAGTAATTCAGCGACCGCACGGTAAAGGTCACTGAAGAAAACATCCGCTTGCCGTACCTATCCATGGTCCTAGATTCCTTATTAGGAGGATGGATAGGTACCGAAGGATCAGCCAGTTCCTTCTTAGTGGCTGCAGCCACCACCATGGCATCAACAGGGACACCCTTGGTCAAAAACTGTTTATCAGCAGGGGCTGTCATAAATTTTGAAGGCCTCCGCGGGGTTGGTTCCATCGAGTCAGGGGTCGTCCATGCCTTCCTGGCCACCACTTCCATAAGGGGGTCAAAGGGCGGAGACACCCAGGAGGTGGAAGGGCGAGAACCAAACGCCTCTAGGTAGACCGACTCGTCCTTGGAAGGGTTGAGGGTAGACCAGTTCCCCCTCTGCTTGAGGATCTCAAGTATGTCAGAGAAGGAGACATCCTCAGAGGGGGATCTTGGGGACCCCTCCAACTCATCCAAGTTGGTATCAGATGTGACGGACTCAGGGGAGTCCAGATGCTTCCTCTTACATTTTCTCTTCCGAGGGGGCTCCCCTGATGGATCAGGGGAGGCCTCAGAAGAGGAAGATGCTCCCAATGGGGGCCCCTGAGGCGCAGGATCTCTGCGGTCAGGGTCGAGAGGATGAGTAGAGACCATAGCAGGCACTACAGTGGGAGGAGCTGAGGAAGCCAACCGAGGAACAGGCACAGGGGCCAACACACTCCTCATGACCTCGAAAGCACCCCTATCAGGCACTGAAGAAGGTCCCCGCTCCGAGGAGATAAGGACCCCTCCCGGCACCGAGAGGGATGGCTCCGAGGATGATGTTGATGTTCTTGAAGCCTGAGACCTTGGACTCCTTGGACATAATGGTGGAACACACCCAAACACCACACACACACACCACAGTAAATAAAAAACCTAGTTCAGTCACACCACCACACCACAGACTAAAACTACAACTAACAAATTTTACCCAAAAACTAACTTGGCCCTAAGGTCTAGATATGTAAGGGGAAGGAAGGGCCGGGGGGGGGTAGAAAATAGACCCAAAAGGGGACTATACAAGGCGGGTTACTCTAAGTAGGGGACAAGGGGTATAAAGAACACTAACCTGAAATAAAAGTGAAAAAATCTTATCCAAAAAGCTGTTCTTTTTGAAAAATGACCAGAGAGCCGTCAAAAATGCAACCTCGCAGCTAAGCGGCAAACGAGATCTGGGTAGTTAGCGCCTAGCATTGTGGGATACAGGGTTACCTCGAGCCGGTAAAAATAGCTCTCGAGCTTTGGCATAAGCCGAGTCGGAGCCAAGGATTGGCTCTGAACCCATCCAGCAAGAATGAAGGCGAGATTGACAACTTAACATTAAGGGTTCCACAGTCATTAGCGCCTGCAACTCAGACACTCTTCTTGCTGAAGTTATGGCTAAAAGCAAGGCTGTTTTCCAAGAGAGGAATTTTAACTCTGCTGAAGCAGCAGGTTCAAAAGGGGGAAGTGTGTGCTTTTCCAGTACAAAGTTAAGGTCTCAGGCAGAGGTGGGTGCTCTCCTAGGGGGCCTTAAGTTGTTAGCCCCTCTCAGGAACTGTTTGATGAGAGGGTGAGAAAATAGAGGTGGCTCAATATTATAATGAGCTGAGATGGCAGAGGCATGAATCTTAATGGAGGAGAAGGACAGGCCTCTGTGGGACAGCTCTGCTAGGTAATCCAGGATTAGAGGTAAGGAGGGCACTGCTGTGTCTTTTCCTTGAGACCGATTCCAAGAACAATATATTTTCCACTTTTCAGCATAGGATTTCCTAGAACTAGTCCTTCTGGCTTCAAGAATGATGTCCAGCACCTGTTTGCTTTGGGTTGCTGGTGGTGTATTCAGGGGATAAGCCAGGCTGCAAGGTTTAATGTGTGTAACTGTGGATGCAAAATCTGTCCCTCCTGCTGAGACAGCAGGGTAGGAGTCTGGTGAAGGTGCCAGGGTGGCACTGTTGTCAGACTGCGTAAGAGTGGGTACCAGTGCTGACGTGGCCAGTCTGGGGCAATAAGAATTACCCTTGGCCTGTCCTGTTTGATCTTAAGTAGTACTTTTGAGAGGAGGGGCAGAGGGGGAAAGGCATAAATTGAGAGGTTTTCCCACTGGAAGACAGGGCATCCACCCTCCAGGCCCTGCTGTGAGAGTTCCTGGTGCAGAATTTTCTCAACTGGTGGTTCTGGGGAGAGGCAATGAGGTCCACCTCCGGTGTCCGCCACTTCTGGATTAGAAGGATGAAGGTATTGGGCTCCAAATTCCACTAGTGTGGTCTAGGAGATTTCTGCTAAAGTCGTCTGCCATTGAATTTTGTTTGCCTGGCAGGAATTGAGCTTGTAGATGCACCTGGTTGCTCAAGGCTGTGTTCCACAGGGCCATGGCTAACCTGCAGAGTGGGTAAGAATGGGTTCCCCCCTACTTGTTTATGTACCACATAACTGTGGTGGTAACTGTTTTTATCAGCAGCTGTCCTGGAAGGATTAGGTATTTGAAGGCTGTCAGAGCATTCTGTACAGCTAGCATCTCTTTTAACTGATGTGCAGGAGAATTTGGCCTGGGCTCCAGTGGCCCTGAATACATTTGCCTGCCATGTGAGCCCCCCCCCCATGCATAGTCTGATGCGTCTGTTGTCGGGGTTTGGGCGGCAAGGGGCTGAGTGAAAGGGAGTCGCTTGTTGTGGTTGCATGTTTCTGCTCACCAAAGGAACTCTGCCATTAGACAAGGTATGATTGGAATGATTGTTTCCAGGTCCTGAGAATGCTGGCACCAAAGACTTTTTAAGTACCAATGAAGTTTCCCCATAAGCAGTCTTCCATATGGAATTAGCAGAACACATGAGGCCATGAACCCTAGGGCTTGCAGTATTTTCCTTGCAGAAAGCAGGGTTCTGCTCGCCATTTGTTTGAAGTAGTTGGTCAGACAGACCTGTTTTTCTGGAGTGAGAAATGCCACCTGGGAAGTTGTGTCCAAACTTGCTCCCAGGAATACAATCTTTTGACTGGGCACCAGTTGTGATTTCTTTTCATTGATGGTGTACCCCAATGAAGTGAGAAGGCTTTTTACAAATGCCAGGTGCTGAAGTAGCAAATTCCTGACTGTCTGCCTGAATCAGGAAATCATCCAAGTATGGGAACATTTGGATATTTCTCTGCCTGCAATATGCAATGGCTGGAGTCAGGCACTTACTCTGGGTGCAGTAGACAAGCTTAAGGGAAGTGCAGAGAACTGATAGTACATACAGCCTGCCCTGAAGCGTAGATATTTCCTGCATGACTCCCTTATGGGGATGTGCAGATAAGCTTCTTCTAAGTCTAGAGTGACTAACCAGGCATCCTTAGCTTGCATAGGGAGAATCTGTTGCAAGGAAAGTATCTTGAATTTTGGGACCACCAGAAAGGTGTTGAAAATTGACAGATCCAGGATTGGGCTCCAAGAGCCCTCTTTTCTGGGCACAGGAAAAGTTTGGTGTAGGAAACCCTGCCCCCTTTGTTCTACTGGAACAGGTTGAATAGCTCTGATATTGAGCAGGGAAAGTACTTGCTTTTGAGCCTCTGCCCACTGGTTTGGAGGAAGGTCTGGAAGCCCGCTTGGGGTTGGCAGCGAATGGAAGTAGAATCTGTACTCCTGGGATACAATCTTTAGGACCCATCGGTCCTGAGTAATGGACATCCAGTTTTTTGCATGAAGGGCAAGTTTTCCTCCTAGGGGCAGAAGTAATTGGGCAGAGCTGGGAAAGATAACTGAAAAGTCATTGTGAGCTTTTTCCATAAGGGGGTGGCTTACCACTCCCTGTTTTTGAGGTGGGAGCACTCCATTGTTTAGATCTCTGCATACCCTGAGACTGTAGTCTGGGTGGCCTGTTTCTGCTAGGTTTGGGCTGAGAAGGCCTAGAAGTGGCTGGAAAGGACCAGTTTTTAGAAGGCCAATGCCTACTGAATCTAGGTGGCTGCACTTGTATAAATTCTTTAACAGTTTGCATAGATTTAGCTTTTTCTTCCATCTTTTTAAGAACCTCTTCTGGTCTGGTGCCAAACAAACAGTCCTTATTTAAAGGAACGTCTAGTAATTTTGATCTGATATGACCTGGCAAGGTTTGTTCCTTCAGCCAAGCATGCCTTCTCAGTACAGACCCAGTGACTGCAGCCCTGCAAGATGCTTCTAGAGCATTAAAGCCACACTGCAAAGTATGCTTACTAACTTGGTTTGCAGAATGCATTAACTCTTGCAAATCTTTATTTTCTGCACAATCTGGAAGTAACCCCATTTTTTTGTTTAATTACTTGCATATATGTTGCTGGTACTTCAACATGTGAAACTGGCAATTCAATGCCCTGATGGCAAGAGTTGCAGAGGTATATACCTTCTTACCCCATCTGTCTAAAGCTCTGGAATCCCTGTCTGAAGGGGTAGGGTTTTGGCTGTAGTAGCCTTAACACCTTTATGTCCCTGGGAAATGGTCTCTGGATCAGCAGTAGGATTCTTGAAGAGAAATTTGTGAGAATCATGTACTCTTTAGTACCTGTCAGGTTTTCTAGGGGCCGGGAGTAAAGTGTCTGGAGTAATACTGGATTCCACAAAGACATCATCTACAACATCCAGGACAGGGGGTATAGCTTAGAGGCCTGTGCTAAGGCAATTCTAAAAATTCTCAGAGTCTCTTTTTGGACTGAGGGTAGTCCTGGCATTCCCAGTGGAAATGCTCTCTTAAAGTATGCAAAGATTCACCAAAAGAAAAATCCTCTGGAGGGGAGGCAGAGGGAATGGATTCCTCTGCATCTGAGTCCTCATAGGTTGATAAGGGCATGTCTTGATAATCAGAAGGGTCAGAGTCATCGGACTCCTGGTCTGTAGAATCAGAATGAAACTCAATTCTTTGCCTCTTAGCAGAGGAAGGCTGGCTTCCCCTAATTAGGGTAATAAGGTCTTCAGCCATTCCAAGCATTTGTTTTTGTAGCATGAGAGCTTGAGCATGCGCTTTGGTCGTCAGTTTTCTAGGTGTAGGCCGTACTCTGGGCCTAAGAAACCCAGTAGTTTTAGCTAAAAACAAAGTAGTCGGTTTAATTCGAACATTGGTAGGTCGGAATACACCCTAAGAAGCCGGTGCCAGCACAGCGGCTCCAGACCCATC
Source organism: Protopterus annectens (assembly GCF_019279795.1). Taxonomy (NCBI): domain Eukaryota; kingdom Metazoa; phylum Chordata; order Ceratodontiformes; family Protopteridae; genus Protopterus; species Protopterus annectens. The sequence goes on from NC_056742.1 coordinate 378,230,193, forward strand.
CAAGGTAAAGACATAGGCAAGTTCCATAGTCGAAGAAGCATCTCACTGCATACCGGACTTCGAATAGGTCTCAGCAGAGACCTGCGAATCTGCAGAAGCAAGCATCAGGGGCTGCAGAGGTGCCTCACTGAGTACCGGCAGACTAGCGACTAGCTTAACGGAAGCATCGGTGGCGGTTTTGGACCTATGCGGTCTGTCTCTGTCTTTATCTTTACTTTTTCGGAAGATTGGTAGTTGGATGGCTTATCAAAGCCATTTCGGAATACGGAGAAAGAGAGCAAAAGAATTTAGCGACAAAGATAGCCCAACGACGAATGGTTCGGGCATTAAACAAGGCACAAAACCGACAGCAAAGGACGTCATGGTCTGGGCCTAAACAGGTGATGCAGTAAGAATGAAAATCTCTGTGAGGTATTTGCTTTCCACAAGCAAGACAATTGTTAACTTTTTCTGACATCGGTTTGAGCAATAAAAAGGATCCCCAACGGGGTACTCAGCTTTAGAAGACTTCAGGTTTGAAACTCGAAAAATGAAAATTTCAGGTAGCGGCCGACCAGCACTTGCGAACTGCTTCTGCTTCGGGCTCCTCGGCAAGAAAGATTGATGTAATGGCGTCGGCTGCCCGTTTTATACCCCTGATGACCTGACATCATAGAAGAAGCGACAGCATCCGACGCAGAAATCCTAAGACTCTGGTATTTGGGCCGACTGAAGGCTACCTGCAGGCAGTTAACCCAAGTGTGATGACTGCAACAGTGAAACACGAAGAACATCCTTTTGTTCCAATACCGCTGAAATACATAAGGAGTGACCAGGAGGAAAAAGAATCTTAGCATTAGACTCACAGGATGCTGCAATACAGATATGAATACCATCAAATCACTGCTAATAATGCTTATAACAAGCAATTACCTGATTAGCTAAAATGTACAGGAAAGGAGGGCTGCAGCCCATGGAATTCAAAAAGGATGACCTATCATTGCAGAGGAAGCTTTGCATCAGAATTAGCAGTTCTGGGACGTGTACTATGGAACAGAAGTGACACTTGTGAAGGAGCCTTTGACTGAACAGTGGCAGTGTTATGGAAAGGTTATAACATGGGATTAGGCTTCGGGTGGGGGTAGGCTTAGGGTTAGCACACATTACTGAGGAGAAGCCCCTGCACCACCTCAGGAATGTGTGCTAAGCAAAACCCTGCCACAACTCTAGCCCCTCAATGTACCTTTAAAAAACCCTTCTCAAAATACTGACTCTGCACTCAGACATAAACACACACTTCAACTCATAACTTCTTATCTAATCCAACCCTAGTCTTTAAATACACACACTTGCATGCAAACACACAATACTTCCACCATTTCCTGAACCTAACCCCTAAACAAACACACACACACACACACACACATATATATGCATGCTAACCCCCTCCTCATCGCCACTTGCCACTTTCAAAGAAATGACATTTTGAAATATCGAACAATCTTGACTACCCTAATGTTTGTCGAACAAAGCAATGTTCAATAAAATGCACAATAACCATAGATATATATATATATATATATATATATATACACACACACACATACACACACGTATATGTGTGTGTGTGTGTGTGTGTGTGTATACACAAAAGCACAAACATTAGTCTAACACCTCTAGATATGCAGATGTTTTTTGAAAGCCACCTCTCATCAATAAATCTACTGTATGTCAGCATAAAGCCCGAATGCTGTCTGAAGGTAATCTCAGAAAACTAATATTTCTCAAAGATTTAAATCACATGATTTTTGACAGGTTCTCTGAATTTAATTTCCCTTTGTTTTTATTACAATGGAGACTTGCTGGAAAGAACTTTTGCCTTGATAGCAAATTCATTAAGTTCTGTCATTGTTCTTTACTTGCAATACTCCGATAAAAGCACCCTTGAAAAGCAAGCATCAGAATTTATACAAAACCCTTCACCCAACCACCGAACTCTGCTATTTCTACATAATTTTGAAGTCTAGGATTTGTTTATCTTGTTATGACCCCTCCTTCAAAGTCTGGTATTCTTAGTGAAAACTAATGACAGGGCAAAACAACTTTGGGATTCAATCCAGTCTATAGACGTAGTCAGCCAGATATCAGAAGTTACACATTACAGTACGGCCTTCAGTTTTGGAAGCACAGGTAAAATGGTAAACTTGAAGAAAATTATAACGCATCATTTCTTATTCAACAACTTACCTATTTCATTTTTATTTTTACATGCGTTAACTGGGTAATCACACTGGTATGAGGACTCTCTACACTCAGGTGTTAAAAGCATATAACAAAAACAAAAGCAGTGCAGTACAATGTCAGAATAAGATAATAGACATGTAAGTTTGCAAGGTAATGCAAAAGGAAGAGTAGAATCATAACATTCACAGACCACATAACTAAATGCCATGACTGGTTTGTTTGCTTATTAATCACAGCAGGCCCACAAATACCAATTTCTCAGGTCAGATCTAGGAAAAACAAAAAATTATATGCGCTTCACAATGCCTAACAAAGTTTTATGCAACAAAGGATAATAACGCACTAAAACAAAGTCATCTGCAGGCAAAATACATGGTCATTAATAGTAGTAATACTTCAGGAGTTAAAACACTAACATCCTCACAACAGGACTCTATCAAAATTTGAGCCAATGTGTCTAATATAGAAAAAGAAATTAACAGAAGACAAGAAAAATCACCACTTAATACTGCAGAAATAAGGCAGATGTGCCCTAGAAGAAAAGCAATTATACAGGGAAATGCATGGTTCACTAACAAATATGGGTTTGTGTGTCTGCATGTATAAATATATCTGTACACAAATATATTAACAGTTGTTTTGTCTTTTCGGCTTTTCCTGGTTAGGGGTCACCACAGCTTAACTCCGGTCCGCTAATGATTGGTAGTAGATTTTTATGGTGCCGAGTTGCCAGCCCAACGCCCAACCTTCAGCGAAGGCACGCACATTCACGCATGTCTTTCGGAGGCCACTCGACCGTGGGGAGGACATGCAGACTCCACACAGAAGGCACTCCAGCCGATAATCGAACAGAATAACCTCTTGCTGTGCGGCAACAACGCACAAATATATTAATAGGTAAGTACATAAAGATGTCAAAAAACCTTGATGCAGGTTTAAATGTTTAACTGTTTCAGTTGTGTGGGTGCTAATGGAAACTATCCACTACCAGATAGTGGAAATAAACCTCTTCTATGTAGTCCTGACAGATTAGTTATACTATAGTTATCAAGAAAAAGATAGTAATAAACTGTATCTGTTTCTTGTGTTAACAACGCCCCTGAACTCACCCAAAAAGTTAATTTTAGCCATAACACAGGATTAAGAGTATAATGTTGAATAAGACTTACACACGTAGGTCAGTTTACATACCAGGTAACAGTTTGTATGTAACTATAATTTACTCTGAAAAGCATTTGTATGGACTAAATAAAGTGATAACCAATCTAGTACTTGCTGAAAAGACTAATAAGCAATACCCGCTCAATCATGTTCATGTTACACAAAAATTTAAAGGGTTTATAATGGTTTCCCTTAAAGGTCTGTATGATTGTCGTGTTAAAAATTAAGCACAGACAGGCAGAACTAAGCATCACGCATCAATGTGGGGAACAGCATATTGGATCCTTTAAGGCTACAAGCCAGACTTCATTTGTTCTCCATAAGATAAAGTCACCATTCTATTTTTTAATGCAAATCTGAGTTATGTTTGGGTCACGATGATATTCTATACGAGGTGAAGCATCCTCTCCAAGAATCTTCTCATTCTCAAGCTGCATTATTTAATTCTGGTTATTGGTAACACCCTGTTGGTCAGGATCACTAGACCACTCCTAACTGGTGAAGCAAGTTGCATGGGAAGCAAGTTGGTCAGGGAACCACCTTGACTGCAAACATGAGGTAGTGGTTTACTTAAGAGTTGATCCTACCCCTTGATAAATGCCAACATACCTGAGGCAGAAATAAACAATGATGTATGGTTCGTCAGAGTGGCTCAGCAGTATGCAAAAGGGAATGCATGACACACCCCACTCAAACACCTGTCTGTTGACTTAACCCACCCTGCAGTTATCTGCTTCAGTCCCCACCACAGCTAGAGAAGGTGGCCTGGTCATGCCAGCAAGTCATCTCTTGACCTTCTTCCAGGAAAGGTAATCAGGCTTTAGCCTCATCTCTCCTCTTCATCCCCTGCCATTTCCAAAGGACACCCAAGCCACTACTAGAACCTGGGTTGCCTGGGTGCTAGCCAGCTCTATTTCTCTACCCACTGGAGATGGCTTAAAAACAGCAATCGTGAAAGGTACAGGAGTTCTGAGACTGCAAACTGAAAATAAGTGTCCCAAGAACAAGAGCCATTCTGCTGTGCCAGTAAGTCAGGATACAAAATGTGGCTAGAGAAAACAGCATGAGGGACTTTCAAGATGGCTGCACACTTAGTAACAGCTTGTTTCTAGCTCTCCCAATATGAAAACAGAAACTCAGCAGAGAAGCCAGTAGACTTGTGTGTATGGGTAAATTTTAGTAATTGGCTAGTAAGTACACTGCCTGGAGGCCAGGAATAAAGACACACAGAAGATCTGGAAAAACATCAGTTACAAAAAGTGAGGAAGAAACATTGCCACGGGAGAGTTCTGCAGCTGTTCAGTAAAAAGTAATGCAACCTTCAGACATGACTTCCAATAATCTATAGGAAGATACAAGACAACTGCATACAGACCTGGTTAAAATAAACAAAACACTGATAGAGTATACCAACACAAACATAAAAGGCTGGAACGAATGGAAGAAGCTTTAAACAGGTATGATACTAAAGCTGCAAAAATCAGAGGTTGAAATGAGGAAAAGGCTGGCTGAATATGAGACTGTTCAGGATGAGCTGTTTCAATAAATAGAATTAGAGAAAGCAGTATGAATTTGCATAACTTAAGAAGAACATGAATATCATAGCAGGTGCCTCCAGCATTACAAGTGATGAGAGGGAGCCAGTATTCAAGACAGGTAATGACAAGTCCTTTTTCAAACAACAGATCAAGCCTCCAAGCCTAGGAATCTGCTGAAATAGCAAAAGAGTTTGCAAGCAATTTTTTGTCAGTGTTTTGAATACAGTAAACTCCCCTTTATCCAGAACTCAAGCAACCGGCATTTGATTGGCTCATATGCCGGCATACAAGCCAATCAAAAATCACACAGCGGAGACGCTTCTTCTCAATGTGAAAAAGTTCTGCATTGAACAGAATAGGCTCCGCCCTTTGCCATTTTTGTTTGGCTTGTATGCCGGTATACGAGCCAATCAAAAATCGCAAAGCATATCTAAAGCAACCAGCACATAAACTTAACCAGCATCTACCAATCCCCACCGGTGTCAGTTAAGTGAGACTTTACTGTATTTAGATGTAATTAACAGAACCACACATACTTGTCTTTCCAGGATATAACTTCCTGGAAATGTTGCTCCCAGTGCAGTTTCCAACCATGACACCTGAACTGTGACTCTGTCTCTCAGACAATGTGAGACCACATCAAACTGCATTTTAATGAGTGACAGTAGGCAGCATGAGTTAGATGCACAATGTGTTTCTACTGCAAAGAATGGATTGAATCTCTGTACAATTCCAATGAGCAAACATGCGAAGGAGGGACAAACATCCAGCCATTTCACAGGTTATGGTTTCCTGCAGCAAAGCAGCTACAAGAATTTAGGATCTGGCCTGTTGCACAGAACTAGATGACTCAAAAGATGTGTATGGTACATTACATTTATAAGATGGTAGAAGAAAACCAAATTACTATTCCACCCTTTAAATGTATTTCAGTATTCCTTTGTCACTCTCTCCCTCCATTTCGCTTCTATCATTTTCCACCTGTTCACATCCCCTCATTAATACATCCACAGATTCAGTCTGCACCACCCAGTCTGGTCCCTCACTGTATGGGCCCAACACCCTCTTAGTGAAAAAGTAATTTTATATCCCTGTGATTAGTTTGCCCTTATACTTTGTAGCTTGATATTTCTCCAAAACACATTCTTCTTGCCCGCAGAAAGTCATTTACATCTCCCACATATAATTCTGTACACTTGTGCCATATCCTTGTTCCTACTGGTCTCTAGGAATGACAGTCCTGATTCTTTATCTTTGGCCACACTCTTGCCCTTCCATCCCACTTACCTGCCCTGGTGATTTTCCTTCTCTCTGCTCCCAGGTGCCTAATGTCTTGGTCCCTCTCTGTGGCATACAGATCTGCACGATATCAGCAAGACTATTACCCAAAATGGTGGAAGGATTACTTATTTACTTTTGGAGCCTACCACCTTGAGGAAAGATACCAGTTTTCTGCTCACTGCTGCCGCAGTCCCCCTATTCTGCAGCAGTTGGTTCAGTCTAGGTGTAAAACACACACACCCAAATTCATTTTCCACTCGACTGCCATCAGTTCCACTCCACCTAACAGATATGTCTCAACACAGTTATTGTGGCCTAAATACAGTACTTCTATCTTCCTGCAGTGCTCCTCACATGCTGTCTTTATACCCACTTGTCACCAACACCCTCCACACATCCACTCAACAGGCCTACCTAATACAGTACACAGATGCATCTGCACATCTGACCATGTGGCACAGCTGCAAAAATTTGCTCAGGAGGATTAACAGCAGCTGAAACATGGCCTTGCAATTCACAACTACTGCTCAACCCCAAATCCACCTCCCATGGAAAAAAAATTTAAAGTCCTCTCTCTTGATAATACAACCATTAAAGTAATTTCTCACAGTAAATTTTTATGGGTGATAGTTGTTGATGACTTTAAATTTGACCTGCATATACAAAATTGCATAAGAAAAAAATCAAAAACTAGGGATGCTTAAGAGAGCCAAAAACATTCTCACCAACCAACTAAAGTTATACTTGTCACTACTTTTTTCCTCCTCACAATTCTTTACGGTGCTCCTATCCTTACTAACCTTCAAGCATAAAAAAAAAAATATATATATATATATATATATATATATATATATACATACATATATAGATCAAAACTTGAGCAATTCTATAACAAAAATGACTACATTTGCAGCAAATATCCCTTTCAGAACCCGCAAATGTATAGCACTAAAAAGCCTAATTAGTTAGAACTGCCCCATCAACTAACAGACATCTTCTTACCACCTATAAAATTATCCAGAGTCCATCTGCTTGTTCAGCACCAAATAACATTCTAAATAACCAAGTTCCTAGTCAATCATTACGATCCAGTGACAAAAACTCTTGTCTGTCCACAAACCTATTGAATCTGCTGGGCACTGTCTACTCATAATATGTTGCTAAGGTCTGGAACTCCTTTTCTCTAGCCATTAGGTCAATACCCTCCCTCCTATGCTTCAAAACCATTCTGAAAGACTTCTTAGCCAAAAGCTGGCTCTGTTCTTGCTCAACACAGGGATAAGCTATATCCTTAAATGTGGACAGATACCTATACATACCTTGCATCTCCTATTCTCCCTTCTTCACTTACTTCCTTACTTCTATCAATCTCTCCCATGGCTTTCTCTCCAACTTTATTATAAGCCTGCTTTTTCTTTCCCTTCAAATTGCAAAGCCTGTTTGTATTATACTAACTTACCTTTAAACTGTCTACAAATGGGCTAAAACTTATCTGTTAAATCACTGTCATTCAACTTGTTCCTACTCAACAAATGTTTGCATATTATATCTAATTTGGTATAATTATTTTAACTATTTGTTTTTTTTTGTATTATTCTTAATGACTGTACAATTATTACTCTTAAAATGTTTTGTATTACTTTGGAACTTTTTTCCCTGGGCCTCAGTTGAAAATGGGTTCCTACCCAATCGGACTTTCTCAGTAAAAAAAAACTTGTGCAGCCTTTCAAATTCCTTCTTCATATTTCTTACCACATCCTTCACTGCTCCACAACTGTCTTTGTTTTTAAAGGGGGAAAAAAAAAAAAGAAAGAAAAAAGAGAAATCCGTGGTAACCCTGGAAGTCTCAGAAAAAAAAACAGTATGCAACCTATAATGGGTCCAAAACAAACCAAGAAGAAACTCTGCAGTGTGGAGGGTGTGGTGTTCACTTCCTGAATTATGTTATGCACTTAGTTCACTTAATAAAAATCGAACTGTAAAATATAACTTTTTAAATACATGATACAAAATGATTAAATAGAAAATAGTAGGTAGTCCCACAGCTGAGTTAAAAATGGAAAATCCTTTACTGAAACACACAAACAAGCAATTCTAGTTGAGTATAATGAAACGCATCAAAAACATTTCTTATTTTTATATAATCAGGTTGTTTGGAGCAAGGGAATAGTTACAGAAGATGGTTCGGTTAACAGCAATAAAAGCATTAAAATCATTCCTTTAGCCAAGTCCCTTTCCGCCCTTAACACCATATTGTAATGAGAGACTGTGCTATCGAAAACTAAATCTAAAAGGCTAGGGACAAATTGCAATCTAATACCAGTTTCTTAACATTGTGTACAGGCTAACCAACTAATCTAAAACGTTATTAAAATAAGAAACTAACTAACTAAATAAATGACAGACTAAGAAAAAGATCTACCAATAGACATGTACCAGAATAAATATTAATAAATATACAACTTTTAACAAAGACAGCTTTCGTATCAAATAAATACTTCATCAGGTTTGTGTGTCAAAAACAAATCATAATATGAATGAACATGTGTATAGATCTACAATTGAAAACTTAAGTAGGATTAAAAACATAAAAATAATTGCTAAGCTGGAAATACAGTGATAAACGTTAAAAAAAAAAAAAAAAAAAAGCACTAAGGCTATGGGGATCTGTTAAAGTGTGGCATCTAACTAAGAGAACACTCTGAGTGTGTAAGAGTGCACTCGAGTAATTGCAACCTTTAAAAAAGAGAAAGACTAGGCCCATGCACATTGTGTGCACGATCAGACTTTTACTGCCTAACAGGAAAGTGTGACAAAAGTGTATACATGAGCCACTTAAAGTATGTCTTTCGGCTTATCCCGGTTAGGGGTCGCCACAGCGGAACTCCGGGCTGCTAATGATTGGCAATTGATTTTTATGGTGCCGAGTTGCCAGCCCAATGCCCAGCCTTCAAAGAAGGCACACCCATTCACGCACGCACCTACCTGCATGTCTTTAGATGTCATTTGACTGCGGGGAGGACATGCACAGCACACAAAAGGCGTTCCAGCCGAGGCAACAACGCTAACCGCTGCACCACCGCGGTCAACGAGCCACCTAAAGTATGTCCCTTATAACACTGTTAGTGCTAAAAGAAGTAAACAGTGTTTGATATTTGTTTTTAAACACAATATACGGAAGTAATGTCAGCATTAATCAGTCCCATATCAGAGTAAGGCACTCTTCTGAGAACTAGTATGCTTTTTATGGAGCAATAATAATTAAGCCCCGGTTTTCTAAGAGAGAGTTCAGTTTCAGCTGCCACAGTAGTTCACATTTTTCGAAAAGATGTCTCCTCCAGTTCCAAAAGGTCCACATGGTCAGTAATTTGAAATTTAAAGCCAGTGTGTCTTTTGTGTAGCTGCAGGTGACGTCAGTAATTATGGCCCAATTCTTTCTAATAACATTAACAATGCTGTAATAGTCAACAGTAAAAGTCAAGATACAACTGTCCTTAGATTTCTTTACCACCCTCCTATAAGGCTTGTTAGGTGTTGGTGCATTTGTACTTTTTACTTCAATTACAGTTTCCAAAATGCTTTTTAACATATTGGTTTCATATCCCCTCACCAAAAAATCATTTTCAATTTCATTTAGGTTCTTACGGAAGGGTTCCATTTTTGTGGTGATCCTAGCCAACCTGTAGCCCTGGGACTTAACATTATATTTCGTCCTGGTGGAATGGAGACTCTTACTATGTAGCAGGAGGTTTACTCTGGTATGTTTTCTGTAAGGATCTGTGTGAATTTTACCTTGGTCCAAGTCTTTAGTAATCTGCATACCTAAGAAGACTGCCGGAGTAAGACTGTGGGAAGAGGTAAAATGCAGGGAGCTGGAGGTTGGATTTAGGCAGTAAATAAAAATCTTCTAATTTAGCACTGTCTCCTTTTCACAAAATAAAAATGTTGTCAATAAAGCACAGATACACTGGGATATATTGCATGTATTCCCTGTTGCTATAAACATAACCATCCTCCCAATTGCCTAAGGCTGTGTTGGCTAGGTTAGGGGCCATAGCTGCCCCCACAGCTATAGCAGTCATTGTTTGCATACTTGAGAGCTAAACATATGTCCTACAACTGACAATTGTTTCCTTATGAACTGCTTTTCCAGTCTCTCTTGCAAATATTTTCTAACCTCCTCAGATTAATTCTTACAGTTATCATGCAACATTTTATATGCTTTACTAATTATCCCTTTTTTAATAATATCTATTCTAGGTTCATAGGTTCATAAGTGTGTACTAGGCTAATGGCCCTGGAACCTTTACAAGCCTAGCCCATAGGATTACCCTAGCATCGTGCCACCCGACCTTAGTTCCCAGTGCCTCTGTCGAGTAGAGCCACTGCAGTGATCCCCGGGGTGAATATTCTATTTCCCATCCACTCATCAAGATTTCACTTGAAGAGGGCCAGTGAGGTGCTCTGCTTCACATGTAAGGGAAGTCTATTCCATAGCAAGGACAGTCTCTGGGTTATGAACCTGTCCCTTCAGCTTGTTCTGTTGATTGTGGTAATGAGGTTGAGGTATCTGGAGCGTGTGGTGTGGAGGGATTGGGATTTCTTTAGATGTAGCATTTTTAACAGAGCTGGGTCAGACATAGCTTTAAAAGTCAAGCAGAGATCGCCTCTAAGTAGGTGATATGAGACAGAATAGTTGGAGTTTTTTTGACTCTGTCCATATAGAACAAGTGTTTAAGGCCTAGGATCCTCTTTGTGAGGTACTTTTGCAGCCTCTCCAGTTGTTGCAGGTGTCTAGAGAGGTACATGCCAAATGAGGCATTGTACTCGATGACTGACCTAATGAGGGAAGAGTAGAGGGAGACAATGACCTTTTTCTTTCTGGATGCAAAACCCTTCGTAATGAGATGTGTCACACAGGACTTTCTGACCACATTGGCAATGTGGTGGTCAAAAGAGAGGTTGCTGTCAAGCTGTGTTCCCAGATCTCTTATAACCCCTTCTGTGTTCAGTGGACTACCATTAATGTGGTAATTCATGGGAACTGGGTTTTTCCCAAAGGGGATGACAACACATTTTTTGGCATTGAGTTTAAGGCCATGGTTCCGACACCAGTCGTTGGTCTCAGTGAAGCCTTTCGGTAGGATGCCAACATCACTTGATGAGTTAATAATAGCTCCCAACTTGCAATCGTATGTGAACTTTGTCAGCCAGAGTCCCTTCCTGTTGGCCTGGACTTCAAAGAAGTAGATACCAAACAGGAGAGGACCCAGGACTGAATCCTGTGGGACTCCACTCATGACTGGTCAGCAGGCTGACTTGGAGTCAGCTACTTTCAAACTGTGGGTTCCATCTGTGAGTCAGTTTGCAACACACCTAGTGATATAGGGGTTGATGCCTAGCTTAATAAGTTTTTCTGTGATTCCTGAGTGGGGAATGGTATCAAAGGCCTTGGCCAGATCAAGGTACGCTGTATGAACCACCTTGCCTATGTTTATGGAGATAAATCCCAAAGAGGGCATTGTACTCAGTAACTGGCTTGATCAATGCTGAGTATAAGGGAATGATTACCTTTTAGACATTGATGAAATTCCTTTACATGTAGCTGGGTTAAATAAAAGGATTCTCTGACAACCACTGTTTAATGATGGTCAACAGAAAGGGAGCCATCAACCTAAGTACCTATGTCCCTAACTACTTTTTTGTTTATAGATGTGTTGTTTAGACAGTACAGTGAAAGGGAGTAGTGTTGTTTAGACAGTACAGTGAAAGGGAGTAGTCTATCAAAAGTAATGTCTGCAAATTGTGTTAGGCAGAGGTCTTGGCTCTCTGCTTGGGTGGTCTGAGAAGTAAATAGCAGCAATGCTAGCACCTAGCAATGGGGGACACTGCTGGTCACTTTCATACTTTCAGATAAAGCACCTACAACTTGCACTGTGTGTAGGTTATTTCTTTCAGCCAGGTTGCTATCCATCTTACCACAAATGGGTTGACTTTTAAAGCATTTAGTTTTGTACGGTGCCAGCATGAGGAATGGTATCAAAGGCCTTTCCCATGTCAACATGGGCTGCATGCACTGCATGGCCATCCTCTACAGTCTCCCCAAACCTTTAGAAGACATTTACTAGATTAAACTGACAGGGATCTACACTTCACAAAATCAAACTACTGGGGGTCAAAATCTAACACGATTCTTCATATCACAGTTTACTGATGTCAGATTAATATACTCCATGGTTTTGTGGATAAGAACGACAGCCCAGTAACTGCCTGGATTGGCTGCAAGGTCACCCTTACGAAAGGGCATCAACTCACCAGGGACAAAATCATTGGCTAAACTTAAGTTAAACCGTCTGAGGAATGTGTCTGCAAGGTAGGGTTGCCACCTTTTGCTGTGGCTAAAACCAGAGTAAATCCACACCCCTCACATCACCAGTAACCCTGCCCATATTCCACCCATTTTGTGAAGTCACAGTGACATCACTTGGTGGGAAATACCCTCTTTTTCTGTTCCCACTGTTTTCGGCTGATTTACTATGCTTTTTTTTACAGAAAAGCATAGTAAATCAGCCGATTTACAAACTCTGATAGTCTGTTTCCTTTTTTGAAACAGAATACCAGAGTTTGTACAGTGCTTTCCGGGCTACCGGAAAATCAGTTTGATTTCCAGATAGTACGGAAAAAAGGGTGGCAACCCTACTGCAAGGGAATGTTTAACACCAGTAATTAAGCAATATCAGGTCCCATGGAGGAAGTATCTTTATTCTTGGTTATGATCTTTTGAGACAACTGAAGGAGTAATGGGATTTAGATATTTTGGGGTTTTGAAGAGAATTCTCAGTGGTGAAGTTGGCATTAAGTTTGTTCGTAAGTACACTGGCATTTTTAGTTGTTTCAGAATAAGCGGATCCATTATGAATAAATTCTGAGCAATGTGAAGTATAACATATATGTATATACTTATCACAGCAAAAAAGGAATTTATAACTAGCTTTAGTTCCAGAATCCAGCCCAAGCTCATAGGGTGATTTAGTGAATATGACAGCTATATTCATTTTTTGTAATGCATTTGATATCCTTGAGACTATGGGTTTAGGATTTATTAAATAATTTTGTTTCCCTTTGTCAAGACTAAAGCACAGCAAAGCAATTAGACAGCACCTCTACTCATTTTCCATCTTCCATTATTTCCTTTCCACTCTTACACAACTTGGTCAGATATGCTTCCCTTTCCCCTACTGTCAATATACCTAAAAAAATCCACTTTCTCACCCCTTATGCCAACTCCCTTTTCAATGTCTTCCTATGCTGTCCTCCTGTTTGCCTGTTTATTCTGTGCTTCCTCTACTCCCCAAAACCTGTCTCCCTGTTTGTATGCCTTTTTACCCCAGTCATTGTCCCACACTCTTATGCATTCACACTGACCTTCCTATCTTTATCCTCTTCTTGCCTTCTCTTTAAAAACTTAATCACAGTTCTGAGTACTACATTCCTAATCCATTCCAGTAATGTGCTCGCCTCTTAATTCATCTTTGAACACTTCTACCAGGTCAACACAATCCATCTCCACTGATGGTGCCTTAATTTCTTCCCAGCTCTAAACCATTCAGTGAGGTGGTCACTGTTAAGTAATACTGCCTTCAAGTGAACATCTCTGATCATTCCAACTCCACTAGAACCACAACCAGAGTTCTGCTGTTTATAGTAAAGCCCCTCACCAAGTAGTTGAACCTCCCATAGTCCAAAAACTCAATCTCCATCACCTCAACACCCTGTTCTTCCTGCAGCATAGGATCTACCAGTCTACTCCTGGCAGGTTCAGATCCCCTCAAAAGTAACACTCAGAAAAAAAAAATGCAAGAAAGACCCTACCAAGCTGGAGTCTTCACTGTGTAATAACTTAAACCTCCTGTAGGGTGGACATATGTGTAATAACTTAAACCTCCTGTAGGGTGGACATATGGAATATATGCAAATGACCCCTTAACAACACACCAGTGTTTCAGCTAAATGGCTTCAGAATGCCCTTGACTTTTTATTTTATTATTTTTTTTAAGTTGTTATGGGTATATTCAAACCAATAAAGCCAAACTCCACAGCTGTAGGCATGCATGCTTCAGCCTTTACTAGTTATTGTTTTAACTCTTCAGTACAGTATATGTAGAATGTTTGGCTATACTTTAGAAACACAGTTAAAATAAAGCCTTGTGTCCATAAACATCAGAGTGCCTCCAAAGTTTCCCAAATAACATAGAGACCAAAGGTTAAAAAGGTCACACATCCAAACCATTCACCAAAAACTGCAAGAAAGGTTGATACTCTGTACTAATTCAGAGGCACCCAAACTCCTATATTTAAACACTTTTACTGAAATGTCACGACATATGCAGACATACATTTATATAAAAGAAAACAAACCAGACTAACACCTACACAATGTTGGATTGATAATTCTGTAAGTCAATCAATTCCTATCTTCCCTTAACCCTAACTCCTCCTCCAAAATAAAAATTCTGCATGTATTGTTCCCACAATTTCCATATTTGCTATGCATTTTGCTGCAACCCTTTTCTAAAGCTTTCATTTCCAGTTCTTTACAATTTCCATAATTGTTTCTGTTACACTATTCAGGGTTTCAAATAAAGTTGGTTTAACTTTGATTTCCATTTTATAGTAAATGCTTTTTTTATGGAGCCACCAGAACTAAACTTAAAAGGCCTTACTATGTCTAGGCAATTCAGATCCTGTATCCCAGCTCAAAAAAAATCCTTAGTTACACCTATTTCCTCACCAATGTTTCTGAGAGTACTCTGTAGGGAGTCTGCCAACTCATTACACTCCCAAAACAAGTTCCCAGTTACCTCGTTCTTCACCATATCACCACCACCATTTGCCATCTACCTGAGGAAAAATTCTTTGGAGTCTACTTGGGGTATAAAATGCTTATGCAAACACTTACAAGCAAAAATAATAAATCTTCCAGACTTTGTAGCATATTTGGGAGCCATATATATATGCTCATCCATTGCATCTTTGTCAAGTGCTTATCCAATCTCTCTCACTCTCTTCCCAGTCTTTTCTAGTCTTCTCTGATCGACTCCTATAGTTCTCATGCATATTTCATATGCCCTATTAATTATCCCTATTTTAAAAGTAGTTTCTCTTCTAGATTAATCTGAAAACTCTACCAGTGCAGGTCTTTCACCTAGAATCCCCCTATCCCTTTATCTTTGACGAACTCTGATATCAATCCCCCGATACGGAAGGCAGTCTCTAGCCTGCAGTTCAAATGTCTTCTGTTTCTTCCCACTTTTCCCTTTCTCTCTCTCTCTTTACTTGCTCCCAGTACATTGGTTCCTTTGTCAGTTTCTTCAGTAAATTCCAGCCCTTCTTGCATATTCTCTGTACCCCTAATTATAGTCATCCCTATCAGCAGAATGCCCTTCCCTCATTCTTGCTTTGTCTTTTTTCTTGGAATTCTTTCTTCTACTTTATAAATATAATATTCTGTATGGCTGTTATTCTCCTTAAGGATCTGCATCCAACATCTCCCGCTCCTTATTTCTTGACTTTCCCCTGTTAATTCTCTTCCCACATAACCATAGCTGCCATGACAGAATCTTTTATAACCAATATTACGAAATACTTCCATTTTATTATGTCCCTATGAATATGGGTATTGCTGAACCAACTCATGTGGGAGTAATAGTTTACTGTTATAGCCTTTGATTTCTCTTTATTAAATTTTACATCCTGAAAAAACTTGAAACTGTATCAGAATGCTGACAGCACTGACATGTCCTTTTTTTTTTATTTCATCAGGTACAAAATATCATCTGCAAATAAACCCAACTTTTCTTGATTACCATACCAGTTATATCCTTGAATTTCTGAGTCCTTTATTTTCTTTGTCAATGGCTCTAAATATAACAAAAATAACAAAAGGGAAAGAGGACACCCCTGTCTGGTTCCTCTGCTCAGACACAACCTATCAGAGAAAAACCCTCACAATTTAATTTTGGTCTCTGATCCCTAACATATCCTTTTAATTAACCTCATTATTGTATCAGGGAATGCAAATTAATCCATTGCCTACTCAAAATCCCAACTTACACTGCTGAATGTTTTCTCTGCATCAAGATCCACCAACAAAAGCAGTATTTTCTTACATTCTGCATCCCAACAGACCATCATTGCTCTATTAATGCTGTCAAATGTTTGCCTCCCCTTCACAAAATCACACATTCATATTCACCAATGTTGGCAACAACTTTGCCATTCTTTTAGCTACTGTAAACAGTTTATAATCATGATATAAACTTGAAATGGGACTATATGAAGCTAGGTCTAATGGGTCTTCACTGTATTTAGGTATTACAGTCACCACAGCTTTCTTCCAGGATGTTGGTGCTTCCCCTAGTTTTAAAATACTGTGAACCAAAGCCTTCCAGATATATTTTTATCACTTTCTTTCCTCCTAGCTTCCAAACTTCCACAGAAATAGCATCTATTCTTGAAGACTTTCCAGCAGATTGATTATACATCACCGTTTTTATCTCACCTCCTCCTAGCCTACCTGTTAATTGTCGAGCCTTAGCTACCTCTAACTTTGATATAGCTATGCCTTCCACACATATTTCCATTTGTATTTTTCTTGATTTCCATATTCCTCTGCTTTATAAATATTTTCATTCAATTTCCTAAATATCTCTAACACCTCTACAGGAACTCTGGTTATTTTTCTCATTATAAGCTCCCTAAATTTAGTAACGACCCTTTCTACTTTCTGCTGCCCAAGTCATTGTGTGAAAACTTGTGCTCAAGAGTCATTATCAAAGAAAATTTGCTTAATAGCAATTTTTCTAAACTCATACATATCATCTAGACACCCCCTTATTTCCTTTTTAGCATTCTGCATTTGTGGCTCTTCTTGTTCTGTGAAATGTGCCTTATTCTGCAATATTTAACATTTGTCAGCCCTCAAAATAATTCTTGTTACTCCTTAACCATATTGCTTTTTCTTTTATTTACACCATATTTTTTAAACTCCACTTATGTTTTATCCCACTCATGTTTCTATCTTCCCTCAAATAACTTCCACGACCCATTCCTTAAATTCCTTTGTTTTACACCTATAGGTGGGAAAGTGCCAATGTGCCACTTTTACTTTATTTCCTTGCATCTTTATTGGTGCATGATCTGAAATATTTAATTGAAAGTTTCGACACACGTCTAATAAACGCACATGTTCCTGTGAAATATAATTTCTATGTATTTTAGCCCAGTGATTGGAGCTTGGGGAATAATATATAAACTTGTCAGCATTCGTACTACTGAATTAATCCACACATTCAACTCTGCAAAAATAAAAGAAAATCTCAGCTGTACATATAATATAATCAGTGCACTTTTACACCCCATCCCACACCCCGATAGTCCAAGATTACAGCAAATTAACTTAAACTTGTTTTTGCTCAACCTTTCATCTCTTTGTACATTGTAATGTCTACATTTCTTAAAAAATAAATATTTTCTGTAATACATCTTATATTTACAACCACTGAAAAGACTTCTCCTCACATTTAAAATACCCATGACTACATACTACATGAAACTGCATTACTACATAACATGCAGTTTACATCATAATTATGCAACTACTAAGAACATGTATTACTTACAGCTACCTTTTCCCTCCAGTGTCTTTCTAAACACTGACAAAGTGGGTTACATGCTTTACAACCCATCCAAAAGTTTAACAAAGTCAACAAAAGTCCAATATTTCTCAGCCACTTTTTCTTGCAAAGCCATATGTCACAAATGTGATTGAGGCTTTATAATCTCACATTTATTCACTAATTTCAGTATTGCTGGTCTTCATCCTGTTCGTCTCCATCTCCCAACACCAGACTCAGGTTCAAGTCCAAGGTCCCCCCCCCCTCTCCCCTTCAATTCCTCTAGTCAACTCCTGTGCTTTTTTTTGTGTCTCATGCGATTTTCTTTGGAACACTGGAAAATGTTTCATTGGCAGTGTCCCTCTATGAGCTTTATTGTTAGAAGAATGAAAAGCAGAGTTCCCTTCTGCTTTGTGGCTCACTTTTTACTGGATACATTTTTTTGTATTTCTTCTTTAGCCTGTTCTACATCAAAAAATGTCTCTGATCCTCCAGAAAAAAAATCATTCTGATGACAGCTGGCTACAGCAGCTTCAAATATCACACTTGCCTCTTGGCAATCCCGGATTGCCAGGGTAAATTTACTTCTCTTCTGCCAAGTGTACAATGAATAATCATTTTCCAGAAACACTACACTGACTATATTCAGTCTGTGAGAAAGCTTGTGGTAATTGCCCCTGGCCAGTTCCAAAGAATGGAAAACTACTACTGCTTGAACTAGAAGGGAGTCACCATGATAATCTTTGGAGAATCCTCCGGAATCTTATGAAGTTCTTTGGATGTCAATGGAAACAGGGAAAAGCATCCAGTACTCCTACACAAGGAAAAGAAAAGGCATCATTCTTCCAGTCCTGGGGCAGAATTTTGGCAGCTGATTATTCAGACAGGAGGCAAAATGGACTACCTGAGGAAATCCCCACAGATGGATCATTTCTTGGACGACTCCTTTACTAATTTCTATTTGTGTGGGTCTGCTTTTGTCCTGCTTAGCTTGTCTGCCACAGTTTTGCTCAAACGGACTGCAGGATGTCTGTTGAGTGAGACTGTGCTTTTATCCCATGCTAACATGGCTCATCTGCATAGGGGGTAAGATGTGGTTCCTCGTTGCTTGTTTATGTACCTCAAATCATCGCGTTATTGTCTGTAACTTCCTGAAGAAGTCCTGGGGACTTAAGATGATTTAGAGAGTTAAGAGCCTCGTTAAGAGTTAGCATCTCTTCTATGTTTATGTGCTTTGATTAGTTTTTCTTGTCCTAGTGACCTTGCAATGTTATCACTCTTGATATCGCTTCCCCAAGCAAAGTCTGAGGCATTTGTGGTGATTGACTGCTTTGGAACTGGAAGACAGAAGGGGATACCTGGATTCAGAGTATTTGATATCTCCACTAAGTGATTTCTCTTTTCACAAATCCCAGAACTAGAATTTGAAAAGATAATGAGTGTTGGTGCTAGCACCAAAGAGATTTAAGATACCACTGTATCTTCCTCAGCTGGAGTCTTGCAAGAAGCACCATGATAATCATGGGTGTTATGACACAGTATTACGAAGTATTCCCTCGCTGAGACAGAAGTCTGAGTGGAAACCCCATGAATAGACTTAAATACACAGCTATTTTTTCTTGTGAAGAAATGCTCTCTGTACTAGCAGACATCCCACAACCACAATCATGTGTGATGTTGTCAAAAAAAAAAGACTTCTCAATGTTCTCTTGAAATCTCAATCTGTGTAGGAGATCTCTCACCCAAGACAGAAATTGTTGAAACTTGAAACATACTCTGCAAAGATAAGAAAACTGTCCATATAACATACAGAAAAATGTGGATACCCTGTAATCTCCAATGGGCTATGACAGGAACTAGTAAGTAAAACCACACAGCAACTCAGCAAACACAAGAGATGTAAAAAAACAAGCCGGTCACACCAGGTGATTAGCGTATTTGCAGTTTAATCCAAATGCTTTCGTCTTACTAGTTTCAGACTTCTTCAGAATAAAAAACAAAGTGCACAAACACATACTATAAACCCATTTCTCCACCCCTTTCTTAATTAGTTCAATTCGGACCCACACAGCACACCATAAAAGGCATGTTGCATTCATTTAATACTCTGTTACAAACTCACAAAACATCTTAAATATTGCAAATGTCATAAAAATCATAAAAAATATGCTGTTTTTAATTTCAAATAAGAACTTAATGACAGCCTGTCATTAAGTCCAAGCTTTTCATCAGAATTAAGTTTAATTTGCCATTTTAGCTCTTTGAATTCTAAAAATTCATCACTTGGCCCACCCCTAGGTCCTAGATCAACGTGATCTGTGGCACAAAATATAAAGGCATGTGTTGGGTTTTCCCTAATATGTCTATATAGGGCATGCTTTTCATTACGATGTTTAATTTCATAAATATCCTCGTAGACCCTAGTCCTGAATGCTCTCTTGGTTTTCCCCACATAATGACTGCCACATGCCTGACACTGATCTGGGACACCCCTCACAGTCTAGTGTTCACTCTACTTAATACAGATAGAACATTTGAGAAGGCCAACCCACTTCCTCTCTCCTTGCACTTTACTAAAAAAATGCACTGTGTACAGTTAGAACTGGTCTGATTGAAGACTGTTGGAACAGGACTCAGTTTTTAGCATTTTTACTGGTTAATTGGGCAATTTGTTTAAATCAGTTTGCCTGTTTTCTGTTGTTATAAAAAATGCACTTTATTCATCTGCTTTTACTGTATTTGTGTTTCTTCCTACTTTATTTTGCTTTTGCTGCCTGTTCTTAAATGTACTTAAATTGCATTTATTCTGCTGCATTTATTACTGCTTGTTAGTAGCCTGATTAAATTGTAACTGTTATTCTAAGCCTTTGGTTTAAACACTTGGGCTTCAGACCAGTTGTTTTACATTAAGAAGGTTTGCGGTCTTCACTCTTGTGGCAGAACAGGTAGCTTTACATCCTTCTAAGTTGGGAGTTGCTGATTGAAGGCTTAGTGTCTGTTATTCTAAAAGTGTATTAGTTCTGGTTTAAGCACTTGGGCTTAGGGCCAGTTATTTTACATTAAGAAGGTGTGATCTGCACTCTTGTGGGAGGAGAAGGTAGATTCTGCCTTTCTGAGCTGAGAATTTCTGGTTAAAGGCTTATTGTGCCTGATTATTTGATATGTTTCTTTCTGAAATTGGTATGCCTTGTTTGCTGTAGCACAAGACTAGATTCAGACCTGCTGAATCTAGCTTAACAACAACAACATTATTAAATCTTCTGGGTGATTCTGAGAATGAAATCAGGCAAACCTCCTCAACACAGTACCAGTGATAATAACCTTTGATGCAGTATGTACAAAGTCGATTTGGCTTTATCCAGACTTCTCGTGTAATGAGGTTAAGAGGAATGCCTAAGATGCAATAATGAAAGTCTGATCTAAGAAAAAGTTTGCTGTGAGGAAATAAAATAAAAGTTATGTACTTGCCACAATGATAGATCTGTGCTGCCTTATTTTTGTCTGGTTCAACATGTGGAAATATCTGATCCAGTCATATCAGACCTCGGTGCCTTAAACCCGAGAAATGGATCCAGGAGCTCTGACTTCATTACCCACAATTCCTTCCTCCTAGCTGAGTTACCTCAGATTAGGCTTGTTAACGGATTTCAAATGGTCTCTCATAATCATAGGAAGGAAATGAAGAAAAAGGCATATTGTACATTATCCACTACACTGAAAAGTGGAAAAGGAGATAGACAGGGTCCCAACAAAGCCTGATCAAGCCCCAGAAGATAAAAATTGACAATTTGGAAGGAGACAGGGAGGGGAGTTGAACCGGATGAAAATAAGACAACACAGATCTTTTGTTATAGTAAGTACATAACTTTCCTATGTATTGTCAATTTTCGTGCGATTCCAAAGCCACACAAAAGGGGTCAAGGAAAAACATTCCTGAGAATCTCAGAGTTGAATGATGTGAGAGTTCTGAACTGCTCATCCAACTTGCAATGTGAAACAGAGGTACGAGCTGTAGCCCAAGTAGCTGCTGCACATACATCACCGACAGGTACTTTTTGCAAATGCTGTTGAAGCTGCCGTTTTTGTGGCAGAGCAAGCCTTAGGGTTTTGAATGCAAAGACAGCCCTTTTATCTTATAAAGAAAGGAAATGCAACCTGCTAACTATGTGTAACTTTTGACACATTTTGTCCTAGCTTTGTCTTGGAAAAGGCTATAAATACATGGTTTGATTTTCTTGAGTCTTTAGAACGGTGTAAATAGAAATGGAGTTGTCTATGGCCATTAAGGTATGCAAGCAAAGTTCAAAAACTATTTTTTTCACAATGATGGGAGCTACATGTAGGGTGTGTTCTCCCTTGTTGGCAAAGACTGAAAAAATACTGGCAAATCAATTTGTTGGGTCAGGTCAGAGTCTGATGCCACCTAGGGAAGGAAGGAAAGATTCTCCTCCATGAAACTATCCTTGTGGAAACTTAGGAAGGGCAATTTGTATGAAAGTACTTGCAGTTCCAAACGTCATTTTGCTGATATTATGGCAACTGAAAAGATAGTTTTACAAGGAAGTAATTTTAAATCTGCCAAAGCTGCTAATTCTAAGGGTTTTTGGGTCAAAGACTGAAGTAAAACTGTAATGTCCCAAGGAGGGAATGGATCACAAATGGGGGGGGGGGTCTCAATAAAAATGTTCCTCTAAGAAAAGCCTTGGTCACCTTAAGAGATGCAATAGATGAGGAATCATTATGCCTATGTGAAAATTTGCAATGGCAGCCATCTTAACTTTAACTGTAGAACAACTGGAATCTCCCATAAAAAAGTTTAAAAAGGAAATCTAATATCGCTGGTACAGGGGCCAAGAAAGAGTCTAATTCCTTAGAGGATACCCAAACAGAAAATCTTTTAGATTTGCTTTTGTCAGTCTTCTTGGTTGATTCCTTCTGAAAAGAAGAAATTATGTGGTCTACAGGGGAAGAAAGCCTGGCATCTCTGGCTATCATTAAAATTGGAGAAACCATGCGGTTAGCTTTAGGGACTGGAGATCTGGTAGTGTCATTCTGGAAGGGTGACTGAGTATTAGGATCCAGCATCTACAGTGGGTGCAGTAGATGAGCCCAAAGAAAGGAGAACCATACCTGCAGAGTTCAAAAGGCGGAAAAGAGGAATGCCCTGGTCTTATACTTCATGGCTCTATAATGAACTTGGTGAAAAGAGGAAATGGTGTAAATACATAAGGAAAACCTGCGGGCCAAAAATGAACCATGGCATCTCTATGACTGTCCCTGTGGGGAAAGAGGCTGAAATAACTGCTGCATTTCTTTTTGAGGCAGGAAGCAAAGAAATCACAGCACTCATGAGGGAATAATATAGTTCTGCTCAACATGCTTTTTGTGTGTTGATACCAGAAAGTAGCTTGGAGACATCACTCACTGTTAAAGTCACATGGCTTCCCAGTAGAGGATACATACCTGTTCTCCCTAGTTTGTTGATGTACCAGACCACTAACATATTGTCTGTGTGGATGGCAATCACATCCATGGGTAGATGGTCCTGAAATGTATTTATTTTACTTGACATTTCTTAACTGGGATAGTCCAGCTGAGCTAAAGCCCTTTTTCAGCAGAGGCTTGGGGAGAAAAGCTCCACAGTAAAAAAAAAAAAGTGAGTAAAATACAATAGCACTATATGCAAACATTACAGATGAAAAACATTGTGACTAACATCTACCATACAGAGATTTTTAGTTTAAACAGAGGTACAAGGAGCAATATAAATGCAGCTTTGTCATATTATTTAAATAAAGACACGTATAAACAAATTAAGAAACACAACTATGACGGTGTGCAAGGAAATGATCCTACTAGTAAAAAGGGAGTTGGAACAAAGGAAGACTGCTGTAGTACTGAAGACTAATGAGAAGTATGTATGTTCTGGAGGGAACTAAGGTGGGGGAATAGGATTAGGTAATTAATTAGTGGTTAAGATGGGAAGGGAATGTGAGCAGGGCGGTTAGGTGAAGAGAACAGAGGAGATTAATAAGTTAAAAGGGAGCTGATAAGGTAGGAGTTAAGAGAATGTATAAAAAGGAAAATAAGAAAAGCGGGAGAGTTGGATAGGGTAGAGGGGTAAAGGGTAAAGTGGTCAGGGAGGATACTCACAATGACATGTCCAGGTAGTATTTAGGTAATCTTTTAGAGCTTTTTTTGAATTCAGAAGTCTTTATGGAAATGCCTGCAATGCTAGAACTCCAATCGTCTCCAAGACACTGATGTGAAATCTGGCTTATGTTGATGACCACATCCCATGGACTGCCTATTCTTCAAAATATCCCCCCACCCAAACCATAGAAGTGAGGCATCCCTGGTGACTGTGCCATGGGAGCAGATGGACAAAAAGATCTGGCCAGTACAACTGACTGGAATGTAATCCACCAATCTATGTGATTCCTACATAAAACAGATTCTGGTGTGAAGGGGTGAAATTTCTATAACCATTGTACTGTTAATGTCCATTGTAGGACTCTCGTGATATCTGGCTAACAGAACCAGTGTAATAGAAGAGGCCATAAGTCCTAAGAGACACAAAATGAGTCTTGCTGGTTATAAAGGGTGTTGTATCACTTGAAAAGCTACAGACCTTAATGAGATGACTCTTGCAGTGGGGAGTTTCACAATTTGTTGGGCAGTGTCCATCCTTCAACGTACAAATGCAATGTGCTGAGAGAGGCAATTTGCATTTCTTGTAATTGATCGATATTACCAGTTGGTTTGCAAGAGTTAGAAGGTATGATGATGCTGCAGTAGTAGATCTTTGGAGGTAGCAGTTAGGAGCTAATCATCTATACACAGGAAGACCTAGATCCCTTACAGCCAGGAGAATGTGGAGAGACAGAATGGCAGTGCTCTAAATTGGTAGTGATCGGCTCCCAGACAGAAATGGAGAAACCTCCTGGAATGCCTCTGGATCTTGATAGGACAGTAGGCATCCTGGAGATCAACAGAGCACATCCAATCATCCTTTCTCAATATAGAGGTACAATGGATTGCACCATGAACATCCAGAATTATGTCTGACATACAGATTTAGATGGCTGAGATCCAATATTGGTCGAAGGTCCCGTCCTTTTTAGTTAAAAAAAAAAAAAAAAAAAGAACCTGGAATAGACTCTGGATTATAACTGGTTTTGGGGGACTGATTAGATGACTCTTGTTTAGCAACTTTGATACCTCTGTTCCTGCAGATTCCAACATATATATAGAGCATCCAAAACAGTATTGTATAACCTCTGGTGATAATCCTTAGCACCCATGAATTGGAAGTTGCAGTATGCCAGGCTAAAAGGTTTAAGGAGGAAAAGTGTCCCCCAACTGCCTCCAGAGTACAGCAGTCAGGCAAACTTTCAGGGACACTAGTAAGGTTTCCTCAGTGAAAGGCCTATAGAAACCTTGAGTTTGCTGCACATCTCTGCCTCATGTGTGGTGTCCACTAGGACTGCCTCCTCCTCTGCCTTAGGGAGGTCTATTCTCAAGAGTGGCCTGGTGAAAAACTTGGGATATTCTGAACCAGATTTTCCTACCTCCTCTCTGATTCATAGAAAAGGATCTTTAAGCAGTAGAAAAATTGATTCCCACAGCGGACAAGGTGTTACCATGCTGTTCTCTCATGGTAAACATTTCTTTCACATTTGGTCCTAACAAGGTGGAACCATCATGGGGGCATTTATAAGGGACACCTTAAAGCTCTACATAATATCACATAGCCACATCAAGGCATGGTGTTGCATGTAATACCTGTGCTGGCTGCCCTTGATGCATCATCAACTCCATTAGATAGAAGTCTCATGGCCACATTTCAGAAAGATTGTAGGGTAGACATTTGCATGTCCACTGTCTTCTGGACATCTGTAGATTAGTTACAAAAAATACTTGGAGAGTTCCTTAATCAAGCCACTTCAGAAACATGTTAGGTATGCCAGATGGTTCAGTGCTCACAGTGCAAAGGTAGCTGAAGCACATGTCCGTTTCAACAGTCTATCCAATGCCCTTGATTCTCTCATGGAGGGATGGACAGAGGGACTTTTTTCCAAAAGTTACTTTTTTGTGGCTGCTGCTACCACCACAATATCTACCAGGGAGCCTTTGGACCAATGTCTCCTATCCTTGGGGCAACTAAAATCTTGACCGTTGTTTTAAAAATAGGCTCTGTCACATCAGAATCCTTTCATGCCTTCTGAGCAGAGAGATCTATTACGGTGTTAGAAGACGAGACCACTCAAAAGTTCAAGGAACACAGACTCATCAGAAGGAGTTTCTGTAGACCATCCCTCCCCCCCCTCTTGTTTCATCAACTTGAGAATATCTTGTAAGAAGATGTCTTTGGGGGTGGGGATCTTGGGGGAATGCTCTCCATCATCGAAGTCCACGTCTTCATTGACAGACTCAGGAGAGAAGTCTATATGCTTCTACTTCATGACCTTTTCTGGGGAAGGTGTCTTAGGGCCTTTGATGGAGACACCTTGGAGTAAGATGGGGAGCTCGAAGGATGAGCACTCTTGAAGTTAATTGGGCTGCCTGCCTTGTTGACCTGAATGAGATGAAGGAGGGATAGGATCTGATGGTTGACAGGATGGATCTGAACTCAGTGCATGCACCAGTTTTCTTGGTCCAGCCAAAGCCCTCCCCACAGCCTAGGTAGCCAACTCAGGTAATGGAGCTAAGGAAGAACTACCTCTATCTATAAAGTTGGTAGCTTTCTCAACTCCAAAAGAGGTTGACTCAGAGGAGGACGTCGGAAATGAGCTATCTAGAGCTGAAGCACTGAGGGGAAGGGAGGCCCCAAAAACTTCGGAATCCACTCCACCATCAGAAGTCCAGTTACAATGCTCTGGCTCTGGGAGTCTTCCCAACCCAAAAGCAACAGTGTTGAGAAAGTGAGAGAAGATGTAGAAACCAAAGTCCCCAAAGCTATCAGATAAGACACTGGTACAACAAATGGGTACATACCCATATGCGCTGGCTCCAGAAAAGGAGACAGTGTCAGAAAGTACAGTTGTGTACACTTATCATAAATGTAGATGTTCAAGTGTATTCACTGTTGCAGGTCATCACCTGTGGGTTATCCCTGCTATGGCAGCCCTCGGCTGGCCCAAATACCAGAGTCAATGTTTTTCTGCGTCAGCTGCTGTCGCTTGTAGACGGACGTCACGTCGTCAGTGCTATAAGGCAAGGCAGCGGACGCCATTACATCAGTTTTTCTTGCCCTAACCAGTCAGAAGGCCAAGGAAATATGGCAAAATGGTCCTGGTGGTTAAAAACCACTCTAAGAAGTTTATGTCTCCCTAAGGAAAGAGGATATAAGGGGGAAGGAAGGAGGGAAACTGGGACTGCAACAGTGAATACACTCGAACATCAACATTTATGGTAAGTGTACACAATTGTACTATGTTCTTCCTGTTTCACTGTTGCAGTCATCACCTGTGGGAGGATTCCTAAAGCTGAGGAGAGGGGTGGAAGGATTAGCTAGAAACCTAGGCATGGGTAAGCAAACCCTGCAGAATTGTAGAGACAAACCCTGCCCTAGCCTTAGAGAAGAGAGGAAGATGGTAATGCTTTGTAAAGGTATGGACCGAGGTCCAGGTGGCAGCTTCCAAGATGATCCTGGTGCAAACTCCTCTGAGGAATGCTGTGGAAGTGGAGGCTGCCCTAGTGGAATGGGTATGAATAGACTTAGGGGGTGGTTTCCCATGTAATCTGTAGCAGAAATGGATACAGTGCAATATTCATTTAGAAATGGTTTGCCTGGAAATGGGCTTCCCCTCTGCCCCTGGGGCAAAGCTGACAAGAAGTTGGTCCATTTTCCTGAAAGGTATAGCACAGTCCAGGTATACTGAGCTGTCTGTGCACATCTAGTGAGTACAAAATTCTTTCCCCCTTGCTTTGAGGATTAGGGAAGAAGGTGGGTAGATGAATGGCCTGGTTGGAGTGTCACATTAGATACCACCTTGGGCATAAAGGAGGGGGTAGTCCTCAGGGAGACGCTGTCTGCATGGAAAATGATGAAGAGCTCAACGACCATCAGTGCCTGAAGTTCTTAAATCCTTCTAACTGAGGTGATAGCTGGCAGGAAAGCAGTCTTCCAGGACAGGTACTTCAGTTCTGCTGAAGCAGCAGGTTCAAAGGGTGGTAAAGTTAGTTTTTCCAGAACATAATTCAGGTCCCAGGCTGGCGTGGGTGGCCTTCTAGGAGGTCTGATATTAGAAGCCCCTCTGGGGAACTGTTTAATCAAAGGATGTGAGAACAGGGGCTGGTTTGTATCGAAATGAGCTGAAATGGCCGAGGCATGGATTTTAATAGAAGAGAAGGAAAGGCCACTATTGATCAACTCCGCTAGATAGTCCAGGATAAGAGGGACAGAAGGTTGTGAGGAATTGGCCCCTCTGGACTGGCTCCAGGAGCAGAATCTTTTCCATTTCCCTGTGTAAGATTTGCTGGTGCTGGGCCTTCTGGCCTCTGTGATAATGTCGAGGACCTGTTTGCTTAACAGATGCCCCTTGCTTGCTCTTAGAGTATTAGCCATGCTGACAATTTGAGAGTCTGCAAGTCTGGGTGCAGCATCCCCCCCCCACCACCACCACTTGAGTCGAGAGGTCTGAGATCAGGGGAAGCTGCCTGGGAGGTTGCGATGTCAGTCTGCAAAGCAAGGGGTACCAATGCTGTCTGGGCCAATCTGGAGCAATGAGAATGGCCTTTGGTCTCTCCTCCCTTATCTTGATCAGTACCTTGGGGATAAGAGGCAGAAGAGGAATGCGTTACACAAAGAGGGAGTTTTCAGGGGAAGGTCAATGCATCCTCCTTCCACGCTAGCTGGTGATGCTCCCTGGTACAGAATTTCTTTAGCTAGTGGTTAAGGTGCGAAGCGAAGAGATCCACCTCTGGATTTCCCCACTTCTGAGTGACTTGCAAAAAGATCTTTCTGTGGAGCTGCCATTCGTGGGGTCCAGTAAGTTTCTGCTTAAGTGGTTTGCCAGGGTGTTGTTGATCCCTGGTAGGAATTCGGCTATTAGGTGTAATCCCATGGAGTTGGCCATCAGCCAGAGGTTCATGGCTAGCCTGCACAGAGGGTAAGATTGGGTCCCTCCCCGTTTGTTGATGTACCACATTACTGTGGTGTTGTCTGCTTTGACAAGGAAGTCCCCTGGCCTGAGATAGGGTTGGAAGGATGTCAGAGCCCTTTGCACTGCCATCATTTCCTTCTGGTTGACATGTAAGGGGAAGGTGCTTGGCATTCCAAAGACCTTGGGTGCACCTGCCTGCTAGGTGAGCACCCCAAGCAATGTCTGAGGCATCAGCGGTGATGGTCTGCCCGGTACGGTGGAAGATGAAAGGAAGACCCTTGTTCTTGGCACAGGCCCCTGCCCACCAAAGAAACTCGGCCCTTATACAGGGGATTAGAGGGAGAGAGGTTTTTAGAGGCTGTGAGTGTTGACACCAAAGGTTCTTTAGATACCACTGAAGTTTTCTCATGTGAAGCCTGGCCAGAGGGATTAGAAGGATGCAAGATGCCATGTACTCCAAGGCTTGCACGAACATCATCGCTGTGTGGTGACCTTTGGATGCCAGCTGGGTAAAGTAGAGAGGCAGTAAGCTCTGCTTTTCTGGGGATAGGAAGGCCATATGGGATGCTGTGTCCAGCAGTGCTCTCAAGAAAATGATCCTACTGGAGGGTGTTTGCTTTGATTTCTTCTCGTTGATGGTGAACCCTAAGGAAGCTAGGAGGGTTTTGACAAAAATGAGGTCCTGGAGCATCTTTTCTTTGCACTCTACCTGAATGAGGCATTCATCCAGATAAGGGTAAATCTGTATATTTCTCTTGCCTGCAAAATGCTATGGCTGGGGCTAAGCATTTGGTAAATACCCTGGGAGCAGCAGATAAGCCAAAGGGAAGCGCAGAGAACTGAAAGTGTTGTGAGCCTGCTCTGAAGTGCAGGAATTTCCTGCAGGATTCCCTTATGGGGATGTGGAGGTAGGCATCTTTTAGGTCTAGGGTCAATAACCAGGCATTGTTTGTCAGCATAGGCAGCAGCTGCTGCAATGTTAGCATTTTGAATTTGGGGACCACCAGGGAGGTGTTCAGAATGGATGGATCCAGGATGGGGCACCAAGTGCCCTCCTTTCTGGGAACAAGGAATAGCCTGGAATAAAAGCCTTTGCCTGTTTGATCTGTGGGAACAGGTTCTACTGTCCCCTGGGAAATGAGAGATTGGACTTGTTTTACTGCCTCTGCCCACTGATTTGGAGTTAAGCCCGGGTACCCTCTGGGAATTGGGAGTTTGTTGAGAGTGAATTTGTATCCCTGAAAAATGATCTTGAAGACCCATTGGTCCTTTGTTACAGACAGCCCAATTTTCTTTGCAGCGGGGGAGCCTTCCTCCTAGCTTTTGGTGGGTGAAAGGAGGGCAGAGGGTGGAGTGGGAGTCACTGAGAGTTCTTGCCATAGAGGGATGGCTTAGAACTCCCTGCCTTTGGGGCGGAAGTGGTCCACTGTTTGGTTCTCTGCTGTCCCTGGGATAGGGGTCTGGGAGGTCTGTCCCTGCGGGGCTTACCTTGCCCCTGTCTGCTAGGTGCAGGAAAAGGACTAGTGCTTAGAGGGAAAACTCCTGCTGAATCTAGGAGATTGAACCTGAAAGAAATCTTTTACTGTTTGCATTGATTTTGCTTCGTCTTCCATCTTTTTAAGCACCTCTTCTGCTTTTTCTCCAAACAAGCGGTCCTTATCTAAGGGTGTATCAATTATTTAGACTTGACATGATCAGGAAGAGGTTGTTCCTTCAACCATGCAGGTCTCCTAATGACAGATCCTGACACTGCTGCTCTGCTTGGGGCTTCTAGGGCGTCATATCCACAGTGTAATGAGTGTTTGGCCACCTGACAAGTAGAGTGCAGTAAATCTGCCAACTCTTTAGAACTGGCACAGTTAGGAAAGGTAGAATTATTTTGCTTTAATAGTTCCAAAGTGTGTTGTTGATATTTTAACATATGGAACTAACAGTTAAGTGCTCTGACAGCTAAGGTTGCAGAGGTGTAAACTTTTTTACCCCATCTGTCCAGAGCTCTGGCATCCTTGTCAGAAGGAGTAGGATTCTTTGCAGAACTAGCCCCATCTCCTTTAGGTCCCTGTGTAATGACCTCCGGGTCTGCAGCAAGATCTCTCTACAGGTATTTGTAAGAATCTGGTACTCTGTAATACCGGTCAGGTTTACTGGGAGCAGGTGGGGAGGGCGTCAGGGCCAAGTTGGATTCATGGAAAACATCATCCACCACTTCTAAGACAGGGGGGTTGGCTAGGGGTCTGTGTTGGGGCAGGTCTAGAAACTCTCTTAGCCTTTTCTTAGACTGAGGGAAGTCCTGAGATTCCCAGTGGAAATGTTCCCTGAGGGTGTGAAGGGTTCCCCAAAGGAAAGGTTTTCTGGTGGGGAGGCAGAAGGAATGGATTCCTCTGCATCTGAATCCTCATAAGCAGTCAGAGATTGTTGTTCCTCTTCAAAATCTGAATAATTAGATGCTTCAGAATCCTACTCTGTCATTAGTTACGGAGAAGGGTGTCTTTTCCTTCTAGAAGTTGTGGCCTGACTGCCCCTGATAAGGGAGATAAGATCCTCTGCCATCTTAAGCATTTGGGCTTGGGGTGGTGGAGCAGGAGTAAGATGGTGGCTAGAACCAGATTTTCTAGGAGTGGCCTGGCTTTTAGGCCTAAGAGTATCCATCAGTCTGAAAGAAATGGTAGTCGGATGAGAAAACGTCTTTTTTTGTCTAGAACTGGTAGTGTGAAAGGCCTCCTCGGAAGATGGTGTCTGCGTGGCGGCTCCGGACCCAACCGAGGCAGAGACAACCAAAGGCTTGGAAGATGAAGAAGATTCCTGTGGCATATCGGACTCTGAAAGGGTCTCAAAAGAGTCTTGCACAGATATCGTATCAGGCACTAGGGGCTGCGAAATCTCTTCACTGCATTCCGGAGAACTGACTACCTGCTTAGCGGTAGAGTCGTCGGAAGGCTTAGAATTGTGTGGTCTGTCTCTATCTTTATCCCTACGTATTTTCGGAATGTCTACTGATTGTTGGCTGATGGATGCCATTTCTGAAGACGGAGGACAAAAATACCTGTCTACAATAAGAGCTGTATGATGAATGGTTCTTGTGTTAAAGAGGGCAGAGAACCAGCAACGGGGGACGTCGTGGTCTAGGCCTAAACAAGTGATGCAGTATGAATGGAAGTCTCGGTGTGGGGTCTGCTTTCCACAGGTGAGACGCTTGTTAACTTTTTCGGACATCGGTTAGTACAAGAAAAAAGGATCCCCAATGGGGTACTTAGCTTTAGAAGTTTTCAGCTGTATTCCGAGCTCTGGTAGCGACAGATCAGCACACTTGCGAACTGCTTGTGCTACGGGCTCCACAGCAAAAAAGACTGATGTAATGGCATCAGCTGCCTTGCTTTATAGCACTAACAACATGACGTCAGTCCACAAGCGACAGCAGCTGACGCAGAAAAACATTGACTCTG
The DNA here is from genome assembly GCF_019279795.1 of Protopterus annectens. Taxonomy (NCBI): domain Eukaryota; kingdom Metazoa; phylum Chordata; order Ceratodontiformes; family Protopteridae; genus Protopterus; species Protopterus annectens. Next base: position 378,262,622 of record NC_056742.1, read on the forward strand.
GTATTCAGGCCGGCCGAGGGCTACCACAGCAGGGATAATCCACAGGTGATGACTGCAACAATGAAACATGAAGAACATCTAGTATGGATAGAACTGATGGGCCTGATCCTGGTCCTCTCCTCAGGTATGGGGCCAGGAGGACACCCAAATGAATCAGTGTCCTTAAAATTTCCTCGTCGTACAGGCAACATCCATTTCAGTTAGGCTTCTGCTGAATCTACCAGACCTATAAAATGAAGCTACAGAAGTCTGGGGCCCCAGAGAAAAAGAAGGTTTTTAGGGAGGGAGTTCGGATCCTGGTTGCAGCTGGATTCAATTGCCACGACAACTTAAGTACCTGACCTGGAAATTTTTCTTTATGTTTCTCCCTAGATTTCTCTCTTTCTCTTTAGATCATTCTTTCTCTTTTTGTCATGCAAACATAAGGTTTAAAGTGCCTTGGATTCAGTGGACATTCTGGACCCTGTCTGAGGGGGAAGTCGTCCCTTATGGATACATTTTTCCTTTTTGCCCTGAAGAGCTCTGGTGCTGAAGGTGGCACAGATACTACAGCTCTCCTGTAAGCAGAAAGGACTTAGGCAGTACACACAAAGTGAATGGGGGTCTTGGGGGGGAGAACCAACTTTTTAACACCAAGAAAAATACAGTATTACCAACTATTGTGAAAAAGTAAATATACGAGAAGAATAATACAACAACCTTACATAGCTATAATCCTATAAAGCTCTACATTACAGTCAGGAAAAAACACTATTTTCTTAACTGCTAACCTTATAAAGACCTATGAAAAAACACTACATAATCTAGAGAAAATATACTAGGAAGTTCTACCCAGTGCACTCTTGAAAATTCCTATGTAAAGAAGTAATTTAAGACTAAGTAACTAATTATAATAATCCTAAAATAACAGCTATCCTATAGGGAGGAGTAAGCAGGAAATCAAGAAAACACATACCACGTATCGTGACAAAGGTGGAGCTCTCGGCAAACGCATCTGGCTTAGCATGCGGCAAATGAAATCAGATGCAAGTCAGCCAGGAGGAAGGAATTGTGGGTAGGGGAGGAGTCAGAGCTCTCGGATCCAATACTCTGGTATAATGCACATTCACAAACATCGAATCAGATGAAAATAAGACATCAGATCAAAACTTTACTTTTGATTTAAAAAATAAGCTATATACAATGTTTGATGTATAAAAATGATTTGTAAGATAAGTATCACATTTAGGCATTGTGAAAAGAAAAGAATGAACTTGAGATGTGTTTTTTTTTTTTACTATCCAGGGATGTCAAGGCAAAGAGTGCAAGAGGTTTGAAACCATTCTGTGTGCAATGCATATCATAATAATTCAAAGAGAACAAATAATTAATTATCCAATACCAAGAAGACCACTAAGTACAGCTGTAATAGTTGTGTTTCAAATTTATTACATGGTACACCTGTTAACTAAAGGCTGTTATTCAAAGTTTTATGTAGTTGCAAACTTAATAGCCACTACAAATGCTGTGGTTAGTAATGCACTTTAAACCTGTTTTATCAAAACATGGATGCATGCTGTGGTTTTCTCAGATAACGGTCTACAGTAATTATGTGCAAAATTCAAAAGATTTTCATTTTCAAAGCAAACAAGAGATTCAGCGTGTGAATTCTAGTCTGAACTGCTCACAATTTAATGTAGAAATAGTAATAACAGTTCAAGTTGTGAAAAACCTCAAGAGGAATGCTTTACTAGACTACAGAAATATTCCCCTTGCAAATTGTATGATCATTGCCATCTTAATTAAAGAAGAGTAATAGGTTAGACAACTTGCTTTTTAGTCCTCATTTCAGCTTGACAAAAAAAGAAAAAATATATAATTTCAGTAAAACAGACTGGTCTACATAGAAATACTGCCACGATTCAAGACAAGACACCTCTCTTAATAGCACAACAGGAACATGCTCTATAACCTGGGTTTGGTCTGTATACTTCGGTCTACCCCTAATGTAACTCCTTACTACATACTCCAGAGCAATGTGTCCCAGTTTAAGACCTCTGATACACTCGCACTTAAATATTACACATACAAACACTTCTGAGAAATCCTGACACAGATTTCAAGCTGTGACCCTTCCCCAAAATAACAGGGTAACAGGCTGCCATCAATCAGAGTGTCTAAATGCCCTTTTAAAGGGGTGCCCCATTATTAAAATTAGGTATCAAAACAAACGGTAGAAAATGACCTAAACAAGCCAGGCTCTCAGAGTGGCCTGAGAATTAACAAAACAGGTACAAGCACACTCAAATCACCAAGAATATATTGATTGACCAGCCACAATGTAAGACAATAAAAACATTTAATAATGAGCAAAATGATTAAAAGTGTAAAACAGTAACTTCAATAAACAAACAGAAATCAATCACCAGGAAAAATGAAATTAATACTGAAGGACAGAAATCCAATATTTACAAAACCTCTGACTAATCAGCTATAATTTTCTATCTAACTGAAGAACACTGTCCCTGATCTAAACTAAATATTACAACAGAGCAAATGCAGGCTTACAGTTCTTGGTGAGTCATTTAGGTATCCATTGCTCAGTACAACTGTGATTTGTGAACACAGCGTAACTCAACTGAACTGAACAAATGAACTCAACAAATGAACACAACTACAGTTGACTTCAACTGTCTTCAGCAGGCTCTTGTATAGACTAGGTTAAAAGTCTCAACTGCACTAGTTCTTACTTTCATTTCATTGTTTGAAAATCAACAGACAGTTGTTTATTAAAGTTTCATCCTGTCTTCAGTCTCTGACAGTAAACACACAGTATCTGAACACATTATGATGACATCATCTATAGATCAGCTGACTCTCTCCTGCACAAACACGCGCAGTTAGACATATAACAGAATACTGTTCAACTTTTTGTAAACATCCTGTACAAACGAGTATTAATCTACATGTAAGAACTTATTTACAATATCATATCTAGTCATGCGGGCATATAATACACGTTAATCTGAAATCATTTACAAAACTTCATCCGGACATGGTAGCACAGATGACAGTGTGTAATTTCTTCAGAACCTGTCTATGTGACCCCACCCCTCTCTTCTTCATCCTTATAGAATCAACCTCTCCCAACCACTGAAGCATGTTGGTTTTCTTAAGTGCTTGGTATAATATCTTCAGAGATACCACTACATTTGGAATCCGGGTACCTTCCTGCATGAGTCTTCTTTGGATAAATCTTACATGGATATTGTTTAACCTTCCCACTGAATTTAACATCAAATTGCTCTAAACTGCAGCTGGCGATCCCAATGTTATATCTATATGTGATTTTAGCTGTGCAGCCATACTGTACAGTTATAAGCTCGAGAGGGATAAACCATCATGCTTTGAAGTGAAAGCAATTAAATCCCATCCCACTTTGGGTTCACCCATATCCCATAGGATGTTAGTAATATGCTGCATCATAGCAGGAAAATGTTATCAGGGAAGGGTAAGGTGCCAAGGGGAGAAGAAAACAATCAACTCCTCTGTATTTTCTGCAGCAATTCCATGCATAATCCCTTCCACTTCCGAAATCATTCTTTAGTTTTGTGTACTATGTGATCATATGATTTCTAAACTGAGTTCTGTATGGTGTCTAAAAATTTTACTCCTAAATGCATCTGGCTGGCTTTCCCCAAAAGCTAAAAATCTCTCTCCTTCTGCAAGTCCACTCGTGGATTAAGATTTATTTTTGCCACTTCAGTCTTGTTCTGATTAACCTTATAAATAACTATGCTGCCAAAACTTCTCCAACTCACCAAAAACCTTGGGGGGGATCTGCATCAGGGTTCACTAAATACACTAGGAGGTCATCGGTATAGAAGTTGATGGGATCTTAGCTGGTACCCTTTAATGTCAAGAGTTTCTAAGTCTAGAGGCCAAGGGTTCTATGCAGAGTACAAACAATAAGGAGATAAGGGACACACCAGTCTGGTTCCCCTACTTCAGCTTATCTGTGGTGACAACTTAGTACCCACCTTTAATTACACTGTATCAGTGAAATACACAGGTTTATCTATAGCATGGAACTTGCCCAAAAAATATAGCTGTTCAATGCCAAAAACAGAAATGGCCAAGTTACCCTTTCAAAAGCTTCCTGTGTCCATGCAAAATAACAGTAGTGGGGAATCAGATTTCTTAGTTTGTTTGTGTCTTTCGACTTTTCCCGGTTAGGGGTCGCCACAGCGGAACTCCAGTCCGCTAATGATTGGTAGTGGATTTTTATGTACCGGGTTACCAGCCCTGACGCACAACCTTCAACGAAGGCACGCCCCATTCACATATGGCTCCACACAGAAGACGCTCTAGCTGAGAATCGAACGGGACAACGTCTTGCTATGAGGCGACAACGCTACCGCAGCACCACCACTGCAATATGTTCTATAAACAAAGAAATCTCAATTAAGTTATCATTGGGTAGTGTGCTCTCTAATAAAGCCCATTTGATTTAAGTGGATCAAAGAGGGGAGTATGCTGGGAAGACCCCATACCAAAGTGGCTGCAAACAGCTGGCAGCAATGTTTCAAAATGAATATGGGAGAATATTTGCTATGGAATCTACAGTCCATACCTGGTTTCAAAATAGCTGTTATAATTGCAATTCCCAGGGGACCACTTGAGCTTCTAGTATACTATTTGCACAAACAATATTAAAAATCTGTTACCCTATGCACATTTATTTCTAATGGGATGCAATCCGATCCAAGAGTCTTACCTTTAGCTTAATGATTTAAGACATTACACATCCTCCTCTGTTAAAGGCTGTAAGAATGCATCCCTGTGCTCTTCGGACATATATGGTAGGCCAACAAGTATTCTGTTACTACGAGCATGACCAGTGCTATAGAATTTTTGCCAGAATACTGTTAGTATCTTCAACAATTTTGTCAGGTCCCTTATTGAAATCCCAGTGACTGCATTTACAATCTCCATCATTATTCTGTCCACTTGCTGATGTCTGTTTTAAAGCTAACTATCCCTGCAATTAAAGAATAATTTCAAAGCGAATCAGTTTTACATTTTTTTGCCTCATACTCTGATTTAACAGACACCATTTTTACTTAGCTTCAGGTAGCTGGCCACAGCAGCAGGGTCCCCCATCCATGACTCTACCCTACAACTCTTTTAGTTCTTCATACAATTTGTAAAACGCTTGTTCATATTTCATTTTATCAGTCATTTTAAAGTTACGTACCAGATCATTAATATTTTTTTAAGCTGTTCCATCACCTGGTCATACCTACCTAAGTGAAGTCAGAAAGACCAACCCATTAACAATAATATGTACTTGCATGCATTTCAAACTCCTTCCTTTACATATGTACTATAAAAGTTTACCTTCATACGCGTTATGTAGTTATAAAAATCAGAACGCCGTGACATGAGCAGTGGAGGGTGATCTAAAAATATGTAAGGTAACCCCTGCCACATTTCCAGCATAGACACATGTTCCATGATCAGTAATAATTTATCTATCCTTAAGTAACTTGGATATTTCCAACAATAACAAGTATGCCAAGACCTCTGTGCAACTAAGATCTGCATCGCAACTATCATTCCCATATGGCTAATACAGACTTTTACAAACCTCCCAAGCATAGTTACCACCAGGGATCAAGGTCTCATCTGCACCTCATCAGTGTTACGACTTTTGGAAATAATTCACATTCTGTCAATATCAACGTTGCCTCTATATATAAGTACCTCCTGAGGGAATGTTATGCTTAATGAATATATACAGTATAGCCTGTGGAATCTCCTCAGATTTTGAAAAGTAATAAGATCATAATGCTTTCTATTAATGCAATACCCTGAAATTTAGTTGTGAAAAATACAGGAATATTCACTGCCAAATAATCTGTATCTTCTGTAGGCAGCTAGCTACCTTAACTTAAAATAGCCAAGTAAATAACAGCATTTCCTCTCACTCCAACTCCTTAATTAAAGAACCAATCACATATCTTCCAGCTGTTAGTCTTCTGAATTAAGTGATTATTATTACTACTGGCTGGCCCTTACAGTCTTTACATATTTTTTTAGGATCTCCTAATTCATTCACTTGTTCTAGGATTACCTGTTTAAGGCAATTCATGGTCACAAGGGAGCTGCAGCCAATCCTGGCAGTCACTGGGAGTAAGGAAATAAATCTTTAATGAAGCACCAAACTCATTCACACACACACACACACACACAGACACAGACACGCACACAGGCAATCTGAATAAAAGCCACTTCACCTATAAAATACATCTTTCTATTGCCATCAATTACTTCCATAACCTAAATACTGTTTTCTACAGAAAGATCTCTTGAAACTCTGCCCAACTGTGTAATCTCTCTGATAAATGCTCTCTGGTCTTAATCTTAACTTTTGAAATTCAATTTCCTATAAATTCAGAACCTGTGCATTTTTTGTGACTGTTTGACATTAGTACTCAAAAGTGATTTTTTTCTGAATCAAGATCATCATATTTAAAAATGTGCATTTCTCTCTTGGGCTCCACAGCATGGCCAGATTCTTCCCTTGACTCCCTTAAAATTGATGCATTCCACATGTCAAAAACAGACAGAGAAAAGCTACAACTAGAAATCTAATATGGAGATGCAACTCTCTCCAGCAATATGTCCTGTTTGTATAATGAAGCACAGTGCTTTCACATCTGTGCATTTCTAGCATTATGATTGCACATTTATCTCCTATATATATTGACCAACTTGTCCTCCATTTTTACCCTATATAACTCAGCATCTCAAAGGCAAATTACACAAGCATTGCGAGTCACCTTTGCAATGGGGAAACTGGGTCTGAACTGCAAAGTAATATCACCACAAATATAAAACTGCTCATAACTAAACTAAGCTAAGTACAATAGGGTTAAAACTCCCAAAAATGATTTTGTAGGGGGCATGCTCATTGTACCGCTCATATGGGAAGATTCACTTCCACACTCCCTCACTTGCATATACTAACTCTGAACCTGCATTTACTCAGAAAAAGAGCAAACTGCAGTATAAAAGTGTAATCTTTCTTCTTTACCCACGTACCTCACTTACACACACTGAGGTTGCACTTTAAAGTGCATTCCTTCTTGTTCGTTTTCTCTTTGTCAGTGTAATACAGATCAATAAAAAGCCAAAAAAACTCTTTTCATACTGAAGCTTCACTTCAGTAATTGCATTCGGTGCAGTATTTCACTGAATGTCCGCACCATCAGCACCTAGCGATCACATCTCGTAACACCTTGGATCTGGGGAGGGATGCATCAAGGTTCACAATGCATCATATATAAAAGGACATGTATAAATAAATAAAAGATATTATATAGCGCTGAAGTGATGTGTGACTATCCAGCTTTTTTATTTTTTCCTTTCAATGGAAGAACGCGCCACACCTGTTGGCTTCTATAAGAAAGCCTTAAAGTTTTCTTGGTCCTAGACTGTTTGCAGCTGTGGCCACTAAGTGTTTCACGCATTATGTCCACAAGCTTATCACAGCACTACAATAATTTTGCTGTATCTTATCAGTAGTAGTCCCTCAGAGGGCCTGAGCATGGGATGTCTATGTTTTACCAATGTTTTACAACTGCGCACACTATTTACTAAAAAAAGATATACATTTATCCAAGCAACTTTTACAATCTGTTAAAACAGGGATGATCAAACCACATACTTCTATGTTTCTGTCATACCTTCTTTGATTATCAGAATCCTGTTTCCAAATGGACTATCCCTAAGATTCTGAGACTCAAGCCGATATTCAAAGAGGTGGACAGTACGTCTGCACAGCACTAAAGCTGAGGGGACTCAGAGCATGAGGCAGCAAGAAGCTAGTAATATCTATTTCAGCCAACAATTAGTGCCGGCATACTAAGTGTAAAGTTGCATAATAAAGCTGATTGGTAGCATTTACAGGTGGTGCTGTGCTACAGCAGGATGCAGATTAAGCAGCAACACCACAGCACAACAGGCAATGTACACAATTCCCACCTAAATAAACTATATCTATGTACCCAAGGATGTACACAAGTCAGTGTGCAATGCCATGCCCACCAGCACTAGACTGTGGCATAGAACCACATGTACAGAACAGTACAGCCGAGTGCTATACAGGAACAGCAAACTGTGTGTGTGCGAGCATGTGCCTTTGTATTTATGTGTATATGCAGAAAAGAGGCATATAAGAAATTAGACAATGGGAAAACAGCAAAAGCAAGGAAAATCAAAGGGTGGGCAATAAGGAAGGGAGGACTGTGGAGAAGGGCTACTATTTTTGTGAGATAGATCTTATTTTCTTTTTTAAACAAGAAACATCTTTATTAAATTACTTATAATAAAGAAAATTATACATTTATATAAATGAAAACAAACCATTATGACATATTTTCAGCTGCAAATGTTATACAACACTTCTAATCTATCCAGTCATTGTCAGTCAAACATTACAAAGCTCATTCAGTTCCTGCCTTCCTTTAATGTTTTGTATGTATTGCTCCCACAATTCCCATTTTTTTTATAAAATTTGTTCCTACCCTTTTCTAAAGATCCCACTTCCAACTGCTTTATCTCTGCTATAATATTCACTACTTCTAGTACAGCTGATTTAGACTTTGACTTAAATTTTCTAGCAATTGCTTTTTTGGCAGCAACCAGACTTAAATACAGCAAGGCCAAACTATGTCTAGGTAATTCCAATTCTGACAAATCTTATTTTCATAATGAAAAGAGAAGGGCAGAAGGAAAAGATAATGGATGGCCTCAGGTGGGACAGAGGGAGAACGGCAGGTAGTCGGTGCAGACAGATAAACACAGAAAGACACGTATGGTGAACTTTAACTAAAGGTGGGGAGAAAAATGGATGGACACAGAGACAGGACAAAAATGGTGACAGAGAGGTGGACAATGAACAAGATAAGGGGAATAACACAGAAGGGAACAGTAAAGTACGGAGGAGTTTAAGATGATCTACTGGCACATTTGGCTGCCAGTCCAGCTCAGGGGGCAACAACATCATGCATTACACACCAGAGTGGCTGAGGTCACGGTCTAGTGGAGCCTCCTGTGCCCACTGGCCACATGGCTCATCAAGCCACTACACAATACGTTCCAACTTGCTAATGCAGGCATTCAGCAGTTGGCAAACCTCAAGAGATGCCGCTCTCAATACTAGCTGTTATGTCACTTCAAGTGACATCCACTAAACAGATGACACCACTGAATCTATCATGACTGGTGCCAAAGTCATGGCCTTAAGTTAAATGCAAAAAAAATGTATTATCATACCATTCGGCAAAAACATGGCCCCTACTGATTGCCACAGTAATGGCAATCCCCTAAGCACACAACCTGGGGTGAGATGCCTGAGTACTCACGTTGACAACAATCTCACATTTGACATTCATGTAGCGGCAGTGGTCAGAAAAGCCTTTTACTTGCTTCATCTCATAAGTAAAAGGATTGCATCCAGAAAAAAGGAGGTAATTACCTCTCTGTACTCCTCCCTCATTAGGCCAATAATTGTGTACAATGCCCGTTTGGTATGTACTGCTCCAAACACCTGCACCAACTGGAAAGATCACAGAAATACCTCAGAAAGAGAATCCATGGCCTCCAACACCTGTCCTTTGTGGACAGGCTCAAATCACTATCACTCTACTCTGTATTGTACAGATTGCTCAGAGGTGATCTGTGTCTCGCCTACAAGGTAATCTCAGACCCTGCTCTATTAGAGATGCTCCATATCTGTAAGTCTAACTCCTCGCATAGTACCTGATCGAAAGGCTTAAATCTAATATGTGACATTAACAAAACCTCCTGGAAAGACAGGTTTGTCTCCTAGAGGCTCCCCACACATGTCAAACAAACTACATCTCTGACCCTCTTTAAGCGCAACCTTGATGAGTGGCTGGGTAACCACAAATTTGTCCCAGAGGTTCCACCTCTGTCCCTCATTGACAGGGGCGACAGGTGCTGATTGAGGTTTCTGTCCTGGGGATAAACTCTAGGGTAGGCCTGTAAAGGCCGCAGAGCCATTAGCCTAGTAATCTCCTATGATCCTATGTGAGGAAAAAATGGGAAGAAGACAGCACGCAAAAAGGACACGAACAGTACTGCACACGTATATGTGAAAGCTATAAAATACACATCCTGCTACTCAAAGTCACTGCTGACTTCTCTCACAGATAACCATATTCAACTGACTTTCCTTAGTGAATGTAAAACAAATGTAGCACTGTTCAGCAAAGGTGGTCAACCAAAACTGTAGCTAACTTAACTGGCACCCCCAACATAAGGACCACTGCTGATACTGTACTTATGCCCAATTGGCAACTTTAATGAGATGTCGATCACCCTCCAAAGAGTTAACACTTGGCGCAGTCACCCCCTTTGCCCCACCCTTGCTGTACTGCTATGGTCAACACATAAAGAGGTGGAATACAGATGGTCCAAAAAAGGGTACACTACATCTCTAACTGCATCTCCTGAACCAATGCTGACAACTGCCAAAGCAGTTCAGTGTGGCACCACCTCGATCATCAAAGCAATGTCTGCACTATTCCTCTATACGAGTGATATCTGTAGCATCAGGAAACACCCATGTCACGTTCAGCAAGGCAAAAACCTCTTTAAAGGGAAAATCGTATCAACTCAGCAGGCACTGCTTACAGTCCTCCTTCAGGAAAAGAAACTACTTCTCTGCCTGGAAAGTCATGCAGAAACCCTGAACTTGTTACTTGATGCAGCAGCCACGGCCACTCTGCAAGGCGATTTGGTACACCTGTGCGCATGAATACACAATGCTGATGCACGTGCCATTGCATGCAACACTGCACGGTGGCACTGCTCTCCACATGCTCACTATGCTCGTGGCCTTATGTAGACATTACATGGTTCATGCTAAACATTACATGCATGACTCATGTCACCTGGCACAGACAATCCAATGCACAAACTAAGCAAATCAAAGTTAGTGGTGCTATCTATACTCTTCAGCATTATCGTCACTTTCTGGCTCCTGTTTGTTTAATAAAGCAGTGTTGCTATCTAGAACAAGGCTGTTCTGAAAAACAGGAATGAAAATGACTGAAATACCTGTGAAAGAGATGCAAACAAGGAGTATTACAGAAAGAAGCTAAGACGCTTGGACTTTCTTTGGGCTAACCTTAACATTAGTATACTTTTTTGTGCCTCCCCAAATACATAGGTTAATAGGATCATAGGAGGTTACTCAGCTAATGGCCCTGGGGCCCTTACAAGCCTAGCCAAAAGTTTATCCCAAAAAAAGAAACCTCAGTCAGCACCTGTCACCCCTGTCAGTGAGGGACAAAGGTGGAACCTCTGGGACAAATTTATGGTTTCCCATCCAGTCATCAAGGTTGCATTTGAAAAGGGTCAGTGAGGTACTCTGTTTCACATGTAAGGGAAGTCTATTCCAGAGATGGGGCAGCCTCTGGGAGACAAACCTGTCTCTCCAGCAAGTTTTGTTGATGTCTTATATTACATTTGGGCTTATCGAGCAGGTAATGTGCAAGGAGTTAAGACTTACAGATATGGAGCATCTCTAGTAGGCCAGGGTCTGATATTGCCTTGTAGGCGAGACACAGATCACCTCTGAGCAATCTGTATGATACAGAGTAGAGTGATAGTGATTTAAGCCTGTCCACATAGGATAGGTGTTGCAGGCCATGGATTCTCTTTGTGAGGTATTTATGTGGCCCTTCCAGTTGATGCAGGTGTTTGGAGAGGTAGATACCAAATGGGGCATTACACTCAATTACAGGTCTGATAAGGAAGGAGTACTTCTTAAAATTGGGATGTATACTTTTTCCCTCTTTCTCATAACTTCTTTTTTGACACTTAGTAATAACTTAAGGGGATATCCCCTCTCTAAAAACATACCAATCAATTAAAAAATTTCTTGCTTAAACACTATGTTTTCACTAACCAACCTTGATGTGCTTACCATCTGCCCCTTAATTATACCTTTTCTTTGATGGTAAGGGTGACAACTGTCAAAGTGTAATAGTGAATTCAAACAGGTATCCTTTAAGAAGTGATTTATTGGTGACTCAGAATGTGGTTGACAAGAATAAGTCAGGTGAGGTATTTGTGGTGACATATAATCTACTAGTCCCACAAATTGTTTCTAGTCTGTAAAATGCATGGAGATTTTGCTTAAACAACACTACTAAATACATCTTGGGTACAGAACCACAAATAGTCTATGGCAGGGGTAGAAACTTAAAAAAACATGCTTGAAAGTAACCCTATTAAGAGGGAACACAATACTTCATTAATGACTAAGTGTGGTATGTGTAGATATTGTCGATTCATTAATGATGGCCCTTATTTATGTGTAAAAGACTATAAATTTTCTATTTCATGTCCTGGCAAATGTAATTGCAACAGTACTAAACTGGTTTATGTGGCAACTTGTACAGCCTGCGATGGTTTTTTCGTTGGAAAGACCATACGCAGGTTGCGGGATAGAATTGCAGAACATTTGAGAAGTATTAAAAACAAGAATGAGCACAGTGCACTTTATGTACATAGTCAACATTGTGTGAATTTTAAAAAGTTTTTATTTTTTGTGGTAGATAGTGTGTGCAGTAATGAAAGACGGGGTGATATTAATCTTGAAGTAGAAACCATGGAATTACAATGGCAACTCAGGTTAAATGCTTTGAACTTACCTGGGTTAAATGATGGCATTACCCTGATGCCCATTTTAAAACTTAGGGCTAACAAGATCTAAGACAGGCTGTAAACTAACATAAAAGGCACAGTGGCGATGCAGGCAGTAAACACAGCACTAACCAAAATGCAGGAAACAAAGCTGAAAAAAACGCTGCTTCATGAACTTTAAAATTCGGATTTATTGTGATACAAACAGAAGATGTGGTAAGCGCTTTCACCTGGATAGGCTTCTTCAGACCAAAAGAACCCCCCCTTTTGTACAGCCTTATATGGCAAAAAAGGTGCCAAAAACAGATAAACCATTAAAGGCACAGTACAACTATCATGGTATACAACATAAATGAAGTGCTTACTCTGAAATACATTAACCATAGTAAAATAAAAACACCTATACCACTCATAAAACAATAAAACAATAGATTCAATACTCTCAGTATCACTACTACTATCACTGTCAATGATCTGTCCAAACATGTCTTGTCTAATGATTCCACACACTTTTTTCATTTTAAAGTACTAGATCTTACACACACTAGTTTTGGGGGGGTGTGAGGGGTAGAACTGAGAGTATCTAAATGGATTGTTAGACTTAGAGCAGATGTTTTTCCTGGACTGAATGAGAAAGTACCATTGAGACCTTTCCTGAAGTCCAGGAGATTAAAGTGATATGTATGACTGTGCTTTTTACATATATTATGAGAGCATTTTTATGAGAGGATTTATTGTTAGTGTTGTGCAATTAGTATGAATCTATGCAGTTTTTTGTTTTTATACATCTCTATTCATGTTTTATGAGTGGTATAGGTGTTTTTATTTTACTATGGTTAATCTATTTCAGAGTAAGCACTTCATTCATGTTGCATACCATGATAGTTGTACTGTGCCTTTAATGGTTTATCTGTTTTTGGTGCATATTTTGCCATATATGGGTGTACAAGAGTGGGGGGGGGGTCTTTTGGTCTGAAGAAGCCTATCCAGGTGAAAGCGCTTACCACATCTTCTGTTTGTATCACAATAAATCCGAATTTTAAAGTTCATGAAGCAGCGTTTTTTTCAGCTTTGTTTCCTGCATTTTGGTTAGTGCTGTGTTTACTGCCTGCATCGCTACTGTGCCTTTTATGTTAGTTTATGTGCTTGGACTGAGTTTGGCACAGGTAGCGTTAGTCCTGTGGAGAGTGATATTTTTTGGACTTATAAGACAGGCTGTGTTTTACACACACATACCACTTTTTTGATATGATAGGTTGACATTTATATTTACAAAAGGGTTTTAATGTTTTTAGGGTTAAAATATTGTTTGGTCCTGCCTTTTTACCCCTATGTTATTTTAGATTGCAGTATATGTATTGGTGAAACTTGAAATAGATGTTGTAACAACTGTATTTATATTTTTATGAACCGTTTCTTTAAATGTAAAAGACAATTGTAGGAGGTCATGAACATATTACAATTGATTGGTTCTTGACATAATTAAGTATTTAAAAACTCACTTGATGTTTAACCACATGACTCTGATGACCTTGCATCTGGCGAAAGTGCTTAGCTCATTTGGTTTTTGTGTCCAAATAAAGTGAAGCAATTGACCTTGGTGGTCCGTTTTATTTTTTATTTTTTTCTGTTGGGTTGTGCTTGGTCCCTGTGGACTGGCTGTGGTTTATGTTTTGGTGCCAGTCAATGATTCCAAAACTGTTAAGTTAGGACAGGAAGAGCAAACTGGTTTATAACTTGAATTTTGTTTCTAGATGTCAGTGCAGTTTTCATGATTAATTTAAGTCTTCTGAAATATTCCTAAGTTTTATTCGGATTCGTTCATGTTTTATTGTTGATCCCTCATCAATTCTCAAGTATTTATACACTCCCTCTTGCTTTTATATCACATTCTTGTCCCAAACTGATGTTTTCCTTGCTTTGCAGTTTTCCTGCTTTAAAGGTTGTTTTTGCATATTTATCAAGACCAAATGACATTTTTATATCTGAAAAAGTTTTGACAACTTGCAGTTGTGCTTTTGAATAGGGTGCTCAATGGCGAAGCTAGTTCTTGCTGGAGATGGTGCAGAATACAGCCTGGGATACTATCAGGTCCCATGGAAGCGGTATTCTTTGCCTTGGATAGGGCCTTTAACACTTGATCTACAGAGATGTAAGGTGTGCAACAAGTATCGGGGATGTCAACTGGGTCTTTGGGGGGGGCAATAAGGGGGTGAAGTTTGTGCTGAACTTCTCATGGGTAAATATTAAGCTGGCTGCCTTTGCAGACCATTTTAAGCCCAGCCAATTTCTCTTTTTGTGCTTGAAATAACCTATCCCATTTAGGTATAGTTTGGCCTTACCCATCTCACGATCGATAATTATATATTGTCCCTAATGAAAATAACTGTGATCATACTAGAGATAATTTGAGGGGACCCATGCATGAATTCAAATGTATAGGAGCTGCATCTGTCTGTTAGTAGTACAAGGGGAAATCCTGGGGTAAATTTTCTGTTTCCCATCCATAGATCTAAGTTGTACTTAAAACTGATCAGAGATGAACTTTGTTTTTATGTGGATGGCGAGTCTGTTCCATAGCAGCGGCATTCTCTGCAAAACATACCTGTCCATTCAAACCATTCTGTTGATTTTGCAGACTAGGTTTGGATCACTAGACAGGGTATTTCTTATGTCATTTGACTTGCTGATGTGCAGTAAATCCATCAGCAATGGTTCAGAGGTTGCCTTGTATGGCAGACACAGGTCACCTCAAGGCAGTCTGTAGGATACAGAGTGTGGTGAAATGGCTCTGAGTCGGTCCATGCAGGACATGTTTTTTTACTCCTTTGTGTAAGGTATTTCTGTGGACGTTCCAGTTGTTGCATCTCTCTGTACAGATACATACCAAGAGAGACATTATATTCAATGAATGGCCTAATAAGGGCTGAGTAAAGGGGGACAATGGCATCCCTAGATCTAGACGCAATCTTTGTTTACAGGCTGTGCAATATAGAATGACCTTCTTACAACCATAGTCACATGTTGGTCAAAAGTTTGGTCACTGTCCACATAAGCTCCCAAATCCAGAAAAACTGGAGTTAACTCTTAGGGACTTATTGTGAATGTTGTAGTTCCCAGGGGTAGATGGCTTCACAAAGGATACAATAATGCATTGTTTGGCATTTAAACATGATTTTGACCCCAGGTACTTAAGATAAACCTTCCTGCAGGGTGGATACGTCATTTGGGTATTCAATGACTGCTCCTATCTTGCAGCTATCTGCAAACGTGTCAGCCACAGCACCTTGGTATTGGCTTTTCCTTCAGAAAAGTTGATACAAAACAGGGCTCGTTGTGGAGGTAACTTCTCCTATTTTGATTATCTGCATCTTCCTGCGAGCCAGCTGGCAATCCAATGGGTGACATGGGGATTCTTTCCCAATTTATTTAGCTTTTGTAGTATGCCTGAGTGGGGAACTGTGTCTTATCACACTCAAAATAACCAATATTGGTCTTGGTAAAGTATTTGTTTAACACTGATTTCCAAACAGATATACAAATTAATTCACTATTACCTTTCACAGTTTTCCCCATCCCATATAAAAGCAACACTAGACAATTAATGCCTTAAAAGCATAGCATTTTCAGACAGGTCTCAGCTGAAAAAGACTAGAACCTCAGAAAAATAGCAGACTTCTGGATTATCTTGATTTTCTTTGTGTTAATGAATAAATATCCAGAAGTTGCTAGTTCAAGTATGACTATTTAAACATTTCTCTTTAATCTTTTTTTCCAGCTTTTCCACAAACACATCTTAGTAAGAAATAGGAAAATCTGAAGCCACTTGAATTTCCATCTGTCATTTGGTCTGACCATTTTTGACATTAATTACTACTCTTTCTTTGAACTACATATACCTCCTCCATCACCGTGCCTGAATATTATGTAAACTGGCAGCATGGTTACACTATATTCAATGTACCTTCTTAGTTCACTAATACAGCTGTCTAGCCACTTTCCACACAATCTGTGTGTGCACACAGTGTCAGAAAAAAAGCAAACCCAAAGGCTATACACAACAATCATACCACTGTGAACAGCTATGTTGAAAAGAGCATTAATTTAACTATTTATCTACGGACATTTGATTACCGGAAAAGTCCAACTGGTTAGGAACCTGTTTTCAGTGCAGGCCTGTGGAGAAATGCCACAAAAGTATTAAAAAACATTAATAATAATAACCGTACAGTCTTTAAAAATAACACAAAAACAAATATAATTGAAACAATTATACCAAATTTGACTATGAAAACATTGAGTAGACACAAGATACTTGAAAATGACTTAATTGTTAGAGAAAATTTTAGTCATTTTCTAGAAAAATTGGGGTGGTAGGTTGGTGTAATGGCTAAGGTGCTTACCTTAGAAACACAAGGTGCACGGTTTGATTCTCACATGGGGTAATTGGCTAGGCTTAAAATGGCCCCCGAAGACAGCCTTGTATTAATCTATGAATCTATAAAGGTAAGTTATTATAACACAAACAGGAATTGCAATATGAAGTGGCAGAAAAGCAGGCTTATGGTATACTTAAGAGAAAGCCAGGGGAGAGAAATTGATGGAAGTAAGGAACTGAGTTAAGAAGGAAGAAAAAGGTGATGCAAGTTATGAAGAGGTATTTGTCCACATTTAGGGATATACTTTATCCAGGTGTTGAGCAAGAAGAGAGTGTTTGGATAGGAAATCTTTCAGAATGATTTTGAAGGATGGGAGGGAATGGTACTGACCTGATTGATAGAGAAGTTCCAGATCTTAGCAACATGATACGATACATGCAATGCCAATCAGATTTGATGGGTTTGTGGACAGACAAGAGATTTTGGTCATTAGATCATAACAGACTAAGAGCATAGTTGTGTAGAATGTTATTTAGTGCTGGATAAGTAGATGGATTCTGGATAATTTTATAGGTGATAAGAAGCTGTGGATATGTTAGTTGATAGGGTAGTTCTAACTAATTTAGGGTTGTTAGTGCTATACAGCGGTGGGTTCTGAAACAGGTAGGTGCTGCAAATTTCTGTTGCAAATGTGCAAAAAATTTTCCACAGCATTGGACATACCATGGAACACAGTGAAGACAGTTATCAAAAAGTGGAGAAAATATGGGACAACAGTGACATTGCAAAGAACTGGACGTCCCTCCAAAATTAATTGAAAAGACGAGATGAAAACTGGTCAGGGAGGCTGCCAAGAGACCTACAGCAACAGTGAAGGACCTGCAGGAATTTCTGGCAAGTGTTGGTTGTGTACTACATGTGACAACAATCTCCTGTATTCTCCATATGTCTGGATAACGGAGTAGGGCTGCAAGATGGAATCCTTTTCTTACACAGAAAAACATCCAGGCCTGGCTAAAATTTGCAAAACAATACATCAAGTCTCCCAAAAGTATGTTGCAAAATGTGTTATGGCCTGATGAGACCAAGGTTGAACTTTCTGGTCACAATTCCAAAAGGTACATTTGGCACAAAAACAACAGTTCACATCACCAAAAGAACACTATCCCCACGGTGAAGCATGGTGGTGGCAGTATCTTGCTTTGGAGTTGCTTTTCTTCAGCAGGAACTGGGGCTTTAGTCAAAAGTGGAGGGAATTATGAACAGTTCCAAATACCAGTCACTTTTGGCCCAAAACCTTCAGGCATCTGCTAGACAGCTGAAAATGAAGAGGAATTTCACCTTTCAACACAACAATGACCCCAAGCATACATCCAAATCAACAAAAGAATGGCTTCACCACAAGAAAATTAAAGTTTTGGAATGGCCCAGCCAGAACCCAGACCTAAATCCAACAGAAAATCTGTGCGGTGACCTGAAGAGGGCTGTGTATAAGAGATGCCCTTGAAATCTGAGAGATTTGGAGTGCTTTTGCAAGGAAGAGTGGGCAAATATTGCCAAGTCAAGATATGCCATGCTGATAGACTCCTACCCAAAAAGGCTGAATGCTGTAATTAAATCAAAAGGTGCTTCAACAAAGTATTAGTTTAAGGGTGTGCACACACAACAAAATATTAGTTTGTGCACACTTATGCAACCCGCGTATTGTACGTTTATTTTCTATATTTTTCCCCCAACAGATTTGCTTATTTTTCAATTGAATTGTACAGGTTACAGGTCATATTAAATGTGGGAAAAGTTTTGAAATGATTTATTGTGGTCTCATTTTTTTATATCACATTTTAACAGAGGTATGTACTCTTTTTATATCCACTGTATCATACATTTTTAAGCATTTTTTATGCATGAATGTGGGATACTATCAAATGCTTTTTTGTAGTCTATCCATGCCACACTTGGATATTTCCCTTTTTTACAGTTCTCCATTATGTCATGTTTAGCAACAGACGAGCCTTTCCTCCATTACTTTCCTTTATTACCCTTTTGTTCTACTACCATGATTAAATTTTCTTCTAAATGACTATGAACTCTGTAGGCATCCATTCCTGTCTATAGTTTATACGTAGTTGGAAAACAAGTTATTGGTCTATAATTTTTAGGATAGCTTACAAGTTCACTCTTAAATAGGAGCATTGTTTTTCCGGTTGTTTGACACATTGGTGTCTATTCAGGGTGCACATATACATAGTTCTTACTCATGGCTAAATCTTCGTGCAAAGATGTTCATACTTTTAACCAGAAGTTAGGTACTGCATCTGGGCCTGAGATTTTCCAGTTTGAGGCTTTTCTTAACATTGTTTCAATCTCTCTGGCTGCTGCTTCATCTCATTTCATATCCTGTACCTTCAAACTTTTTATTTTTTCTTTAATTTCTTTTATGCATTTATCATCTTTGTTACGTTAAAAAGGATCTTCATAAATACTTCTCCAAAATGTATGTATTTCATCTTTTTTTGGTGGGCTTTCAATTCCTTTTACCTTGTTTCCCAATTCTCTGTAAAACATTTTGGGATCACCAATAAATTGCTTATTTTGTACTTTTCCTTTATATTTATGTGTATTTTCTAAGATTTTCTGCCTGTGCTGATATTTTTTAGTTTATTTGCAATAGTGCATGAAAGATCCTGATCCATTACAATACTGCGCAATCACGTCTATCTTTCTGAATATTTTTGCTGATCTGTTCCCTCTTCTATACTACTCTAACAGTGACGCTTCTTGTCTTAACTGCTTTATAGTTTTCTCTGTTTGGTATTTCCATCACAGTATTAGATTTCTCCCCTTCCTTCCCTTATTACCCTGTGTTCTTTTGGTAGAATTTTATCTGTTATTAATTTAGCCGCACAGTAATACATCATGTTTACTTCTGTTATATCGCATTGATCTCTATGGACAGTCCTAATTACTGTGTTCATTTGTTTTATCAAGCTTCTGACTTTTTGGGTTTTATCTTTCTTTTCATCTTCTATTTCTTTCATTGATCTTAATATATCTATCTCTATTAAATCAAGCAACTCTTTTCTTAGCTCATTTTCTTCTAAACTGAGGGCACATTTTTTGTTCTCCATTTTCTGCGGGCATTCTGTAGAAAGTTTTATAGCATCTTCCTGTGTCATCCGTTGATCTGTCATATGGGGACTTACTGGCCTATCACTCCTCAACATTGAATGCTCCAGAGTTGCCACAATCTCCTGCTCCTTCTCTTGCTGTCCATCTTCAAGGGAATGTTTAGACTGGTTTCCTGTGCAAGGCTCCAAAATATCTTCATATGGCAACTGACCAGTTGCTTCCCATTCCACTAGTTTCTCCTTAATTTGGATGTATATTGCTCTATCCTGCTGTGGTGCTTTCTGAGTTAGATTTTCTACACTGAATCCCTCACTTTGCAGGTACTCTATAACCTCAGTTTCTATTTATTTAACTTCTCCATTACTAATCTTATTTTTTACTGTTCCTCTTCGTCTTTTTATTGTAAAGTTTTCCATGTCCAGATTCCTTTGCCTGTATTTTTGATGTCTGGTTGTATAGACTGGGCGATGATCACTGAGACAGTAAGACATTGTACCCGAGGTGGTGTACTTGCTAGGGTTTGATACAAGGATCCAGTCTAAAAGGGAATTTGATGTCTTGCTATAATGTGTGGGGATACTAAATAGTTGCGAGAAGCCAAATAAGTTCACACAAGATGTAGGCGAGTTAATGTCCACCAAATGACATTCACTTTACCAAGTAGTATTTTATTTATTATTCCTCTCTCTCCTTAAATTTCCTATTCCTGACCTCCTATCTTGCTCACTTGTACCTTTTTTCTCTCCTCTCCTTCACTTTTACTTTCCTCCTCTTTAATATAATCAAACAGAAAGTGATTATAATGTAATTCTGCCTTTTCTAGTTTCTTGCTTTTAACTCTAAATAAATAATGAGCAAATGTAATTGTGTAAAACCATATAAATTCTGCTAATTCTATCCAAATTATTAGCTATTATATAAGTACTGGAACTTGGGATATTCCTGGCAAGTCTTTACCATTGTATAAAATCTCACTAACTCTATACATTATGTATTGTTAATATGTTGAAGCTTTTCTCCCCAGACTTCCGCAGAAAATGGGTTCTGCCCAGTCGGACTTTCCCAGTAAACAAATGCAAAATGAATAAAGTATTAGTTCTTGTGGAATTGTTATGGATATCCAATATAGGATACCTTCCAGTACAGCAGTATTGTTGTTTATAGTTGTTTAATTTAAGGGAAGTTTTAAGAAGCTCTGCTGAAATGAATTTTAGTATTGGTTTATTGCAGGGGGAACTATGGTAGTTGTTTGGAAATATTATGACAAACTCAAAAGGTTAGGTACAAACCCTTCTGTCACCCGGTGGATAGCCAACTGGCTCACAGACAGGGCCCAGAAAGTTAGAACTGGGGAGTTCAGTCTACAAAGAGGCCAGTCATTAGTGGAGTCCCTCAGGGATCAGTCCTGGGACCGCTCCTTTTTGACATTTACTTTTATGAAATCAAGACCAATGTTAGTGGCCTCTGGTTGACTAAATTTGCAAATGAGCCGTCACTGAATCTCACACTGACAGAAATATTCTCCAGGAGGGGCAGACATAGACAACTGGTGTCAGGCCATGGACTAAAATTAAATGCCAAGAAAGGCATAACGGTATCCTTCGGGAAGTCATCCACCCCTGGTAACTATCATATTAACAACACACCCCTTAGAGTTGACCTAGTAGTCAGGGACTTGGGGACACACACAGACTGTAATCTAGCCTTTCACCATCACGTCTACAGTAGTGAGGAAATCATTCTATGTTGCTCAATTTTTAAACAAAGGTATGTTTATCTACATCCAAAGAAGTCATTGTTCCACTGTATTTGGCATTCATCACACCTATCATAGAGTACAATGCCCCCTTTGGTATGTACCTAACCAAGCATATCGAACAACTAGAAAGTACAGTTATGCACACTTACCATAAATGTAGATGTTCGAGTGTATTCACTGTTGCAGTCAGTACATTTGGGTAATCTGCTGGCAGGTTGCCCTCAGTCGGCCTGATTAACAAAGTCTTGGGTCCTGCGTCAATTGCTGTCCCTTCTTCCATGACGTCAGGTCTTCAGGGGTATAAAACATGCAGCCGACGCCATATCAGTTTTTCTTGCCCCAGATGTCAGGTGCCCCCAAATGGGGAGCAAAATATACAAATAATTTTAAACACAAAAATATATACCTCCAAACAAAAGCAAATACACCAAAAGGGCTTTTAAGTGTAGATAAATAAAGGAGAGGCATAGTAAGGGAAAAAACAGGGGGCTGGAAGGAGGGTAACCAGGACTGCAACAGTGAATACACTCGAACATCTACATTTGTGGTAAGTGTACACAACTGTACTATGTTCTTCATGTTTCACTGTTGCAGTCATTACATTTGGGTAGATTCCCAAAGCTATGGTTGGGAGTATGGATTTATACAGCATTAGGACCGGCTATAAGGCCCTGCAAAAAAGCAGTGGTAAAGCCAGTTCTAGATTTAGAGAAAATTGGTAAGTGATAGTGCTTGGTGAAAGTATGAACTGAACTCCAGGTAGCAGCTTCTAGAATATCCCTGGTAGGAACACCTCTGAGAAAGGCTGTAGAAGTAGATGTAGCCCTGGTGGAATGGGATCTGTTCCCCTGGGGGATAGGTTTTCCACGGTGTTTATAGCAGAAATGAATGCAATGGCTTATCCATTTGGAAATGGTTTGCTTTGAAATAGCCTTTCCCTCTATCCCTGCTGCAAATGCTATCAGCAGTTGTTCAGAGTTTCTTCGAGATTTAGTCCTGTCCAAGTAAAATCCAAGTTGTCTGTGTACATGTAATGAATGCAGAATCCGCTCCCCTTTGTTCTGTGGATTGGGAAAGAAAGTTGGCAAATGAATGGACTGATTAAGAGCCACACTGGATACCACCTTGGGCATGAAGGATGGGTTGGTCCTGAGTAACACCATGTCCGCATGAAAGATGATGAAAGGCTCCACTGCCATAAGGGCCTGTAATTCAGAAATCCTTCTAGCCGAAGTGATTGCTAAAAGGAAGGCGGTTTTCCAGGAAAGGAATTTTAAGTCTGCAGCAGCAGCTGGCTTGAAAGGAGGTAGAGTGAGTTTTTCCAATACAAAGTTAAGGTCCCAGGCAGGGGTTGGAGCTCTCCTGGGTGGCCTTATGTTTTTGGCCCCTCTGAGATACTGCTTTAACAGAGGATGAAAGAAGAGGGGGGTTCTGTGTTGTAATGAGCTGAAATGGCTGAGGCATGGATTTTTATGGATGAAAAAGTTAGGCCCTTGTGAAGCATCTCAGTTAAGTATTGCAAAATCTGAGGTAAATTGGGCACTGCTGTGGCCATCCCTTGAGAGTGATTCCAGGCACAGAATCTTTTCCATTTGTCAGCATAAGATTTTCTGGTACTAGGTCTTCTCACCTGCAAAATGACATCCATCACAGGTTTGCTGAGGGATGCTAAGGGAGAATTTAAGTGATTAGCCAAGCTGCAAGATTCAATATTTGGAGCAGAGGGTGCAGAATTTGGTTGTTCTGCTGAGACAGTAAGGAAGGTGTCTGAGGCAGGTGCCATGGAGAAAGTTGTTTCAGACTACATAGGAGTGGGTACCAGTGTTGGTGAGGCCTGTCTGGAACAAGCAAAATCATCTTTGGTTTCTCCTGTTTGACTTTTAGTATAACTTTGGAGAGCACAGGCAGAGGGGAAAAAGCATAGACCGATAGGTTTTCCCAGCTGAAGGACAGAGCATCCACTTTCCAGGCTTTTTTGTGAGGAGTTCTTGTGCAAAACTTGGCCAACTGGTAGTTCTGGGGTGAGGCAAAGAGATCTATGTCTGGGCTCCCCCACTTGCGTGTCAACATGTTGAAAATCCGTGGTTCCAGTTTCCGATCATCTGCCAAAATATTCAGCTTTCCTGGAAGGAATTGGGCTTGTAGTTGTACTTAATAGCTCAAGGCCTTGTTCCACAATGCCATGGCTTGTCTGCAGAGGGGGTAGGAATGTATACCCCCCTGCTTGTTTATGTACCACATAACTGTGATGTTGTCCGTCTTTACCATTAGTTGCCCTGGATAAAGGTAGTCCTTGAAGGCTGTCAGTGCTTTCTGTACAGCTGGCATTTCTTTGTGATTGATATGAAGGTGCATTTGATTCAAGCTCCATTTGCCCTGAATGCACTTCCCTGCCAGATGAGCCCCTCATGCATAGTCTGATGCGTCTGTAGTTAGGGTAAGGGTGGAGGGGGTGGTGTGAATGGCAGTCCCTTGTTTTGGTGGCAGGCCTCCGCCCACCAAAGAAAATCTAGTTGCAGGCAAGGTATGATAGGAATCATTGTTTCCAGGCTGTGAGAATGTTGACTCCATAAACTTTTTAAGTACCACTGAAGTTTCCTCATATGCAGTCTTGCATATGGAATTAAAAGAATACAGGAGGCCATGAACCCCATGGCTTGCAGTATTTGTCTTGCTGATAGCAGGGTTTTTGTGGCCACCTGTTTGAAGTAAGTCACCAACCGAATTTGCTTTTCTGGCATAAGGCAAGCCATCTGGGCAGTTGTATTCAAGCCTGCCCCCAGGAATGTTATTTTTTGAGAGGGTACTAGGTTGTATTCAAGCCTGCCCCCAAGAATGTTATTTTTTGAGAGGGTACTAGTTGTACTTTCTTTTCATTTATGGTGTACCCTAGACAAGTTAGAAACCTTTTTACAAACGCCAGATGTTTTAGAAGAATGGCCTTGTTTTCTGCCTGAATTAGACAATTGTCCAGGTATGGATATATTTGAATATTTCTTTGCCTGCAAAATGCAATTACTGGAGCCAGGCACTTTGTAAAGACCCTGGGCGCAGTAGAAAAGCCAAAAGGCAGTGCAGAGAACTGATAATGCAAAAAGCCTGCTTTGAAGCGGAGGTATCTTCTGCAAGATTCCCTGATTGGGATATGCAGGTATGCCTCTTTTAGATCTAGAGTTGTCAACCAGGCATCTTTGCCTAGCATAGGAAGTAACTGGTGAAGAGTCAGCATCTTGAATTTTGGAATGTCCAGGAAAGTGTTTAGACAAATCAGAATTGGACGACATGATTTGTCTTTTCTGGGTACCTGAAAAAGTCTGGAATAGAAACCTTGATCCTTTTCCCCCTTCTGGAACTAGTTGAACAGCCCCCCTTCTGGAACTAGTTGAATAGCCCCCATGTTTAAGAGGGAAAGTACTTGATTCTGAGCCTCTGCCCACTGATTTGGGGGCAGGTCTGGCCATCCGCTTGGAGTTGGCAATGTGTGGAAATGAAACCTGTATCCCTGGGACACTATATTTAAAACTCATTTGTCCTGGGTTATAAGTTGCCAGTTGTTTGCATGAAGTGCCAGTTTTCCCCCCAAAGGGGCGGCTAAAAGGTAAGTGCTTGGTATTTCTAAAGGAAAGTCATTGAGACTATTTACCATAGGGAGGTGTCTTGTTGCTTCCAGATTTGGAAGCGGAGGCACCCCATTGCTTAGTTCTGAAAGTCCCTTGGGACTGAAACTTGATGCTTTTGGCATGTCTGGGTCTGGCTTCAGTGGCTCTGGAAGGAACTGGAAAGGACCAGTTCTTAGTAGGCCAGTACCTACTAAATCTTGGAGGTTGTACTTGTAAGAAATCTTTCACAGTCTGCATAGATTTAGCCTTATCTTCCATATTTTTTAGAACTTCTTCAGCCTTATTGTCAAACAGACGGTCCTGCTGCAAAGGAGCATCCAACAATTTTGCTTTAACATGATCAGGCAGAGATTGCTCCTTAAGCCAAGCATGCCTTCTAAGCACAGACCCAGTAACAGCAGCCCTGCAAGAGAACTCCAAAGAATCAAAACCATATTGCAGTATGTTTTCCAATTTGTTCAGCTGAATGCAATAAATCCTATAAATCTTTCTTTTCCACACAGTCAGAAATCAACATCATTTTCTGTTTAAGCAGTCCCATGATATGCTGCTGATATTTTAGCATACGGAATTGACAGTTTAAAGCCCTGATTGCCAAGGTAGCAGAAGTATAAACCTTCTTACCCCATCTATCCAGCCCTGGAATCTCTATCAGATGGGGTAGGATTTTAAGCAGTAGAAGCCTTAATGCCCTTGGGGCCTTGAGAAATGGTTTCAGGATCCGCAACAGGATTTTTGATACGGAATTTGTGGGCGTCAGGAACCCTGTAGTGTCTATCTGGCTTACAAGGAGCCAGAGGCAGAGAATCAGGAGCCATACTGGATTCTGAAAACACATCATCAACAATGTCTAGTACAGGAGGTATAGCCAAAGGCCTATGCTGAAGAAGGAGAAGAAAATCCCAAGCCTCTTTTTAGATTCAGAGAAATCCTGACTTTCCCAGTGGAAATGTTCCCTTAAGGTACGTAAAGTTTCCCCAAAAGAAAAATCCTCAGGGGGAGAAGCAGAAGGAATGGAATCCTCTGCATCAGAGTCCTCATAAATAGGTATAGACAAATCCTGTTCATTAGAAGAGTCAGAAGAAATAGAATCCTGTTCAGAATATTCATAGTAAGGTTCAGCCCTAGGCCTCTTTGAAGGTGGGGGTTGGCTACCCCTGATTAGAGTAATTAATTCTTCAGCCATCTTGATCATTTGTTTTTTAGGCATAGTGGCTTGCACATGTGGCCTAGGCATTGGTTTTTTAGACATAGATCGAGATTTTGGCCTTAACATTGAAGATGGCGTCGGTTTAATATACAAATCTGTAGGCCTGAATACACCCTCAGAAGCCGGTGCCTGCACAACGGCTCCGGACCCATCCAAGGTAGAGACATCCACGGGTTCCATAACTGAAGCATCTCACGGCATACCGGACTATGAATGAGTCTCAGTAGAGGCCTATGAATCAGAAGTAGCGGGTATCAGGGGCTGCGAAAGCGCCTCACTGAGTACCGGCGAACTGGCGACTGGCTTAGAAGAAGCATCAACGGCAGTTTTGGACCTCAACGGCCTGTCTTTGTCTTTTTCTTTGTGTTTTTTTAGGTATTCCAGTTGTCGGACTGCTAACCGACATAACTTCTGGATAATTATACAGTGATCCAAAATATTTAGAAGCAAAAATGTACTGACGATGGATAGTGCGCTGATTAAATAAAGCACAGAACTGACAGCAAGGTACGTCGTGGTCAGGGCCTATGCAAGGAATACAGTACAAGGGAAAATCCTCATGAGGTACTTGCTTCCCACAAGTAATACAATTATTAACTTTTACTGACATCGGTAAGGAGCAAGATAAAGTTTCCCCAACGGGGTATTTAGCTTTTTAGTTGAAGACTTCGGTTCTGAAACTCGAAAATGAAAATTTCAGGAGTCGGCCGACCGGCACTTGCGAACTGGCACCACGCCGCAAGAAAGACTGATGTAATGGTGTCGGCTGCATGTTTTATACCCCTGACGACCTGACGTCATGGAAGAAGGGACAGCAACCAACGTAGGACCCAAGACTTTGTTAATCAGGCCAACTGAGGGCAACATGCCAGCAGATTACCCAAATGTAATGACTGCAACAGTGAAACACGACGAACATCATCCAGAGGTTCCTCACTAAAAGAATACAGGGAGTAAGTAACATGCCCTGTGCAGACCACCTCAAATCCCTATCCCTGTATTCTGTCTCCTACAGGCTGTTGATGGTAGACTTATGCCTGACATACAAGGCATTGCCAGACCCGACTCCGATGGACCTCCTTCATATCTGCAAAACAAAGCAGCAACAAAATTACTGGTTCTAAAGACTTAAACCTTGCCTGTGATTTTAACAGGACCTGCTAGAGAAACAGGTATATATCCCAGAGTGGACAGGTGGAGCCCGTTCCACAGACTGCCCCATCTCTGAAACGGGCTCCACTATCCATGTGAAGCAGAGTTCCTCCTTGCCCCATTTCAAGTGTAACTTGGACAATTGGATGGGGAACAGGAAATTCATTCCTGGTTTGGCTCCTCTCTTTCTAATGGACACAGGCAGCCTGTAAATGGTTCATCTCTCAGGCCCCTGCTTTTAAAAGGTTTCATCTCCCAAGCCCCTGCTTATACTTATCAAGGGTACCAGAACTTATCAGAGATTTGGGATGTATGGCTTAAAAAGACCCTTTTGGTTGTCAACCTAGTAAACAGCTATGAACCTTTCCTCTTTATACAGTCAATAAGGATAATATTATGGCCAGTAGGTGTAATTTCAGAATTTGTGCTTGCTTTAAGCCAAGTTTCAGTTATAGCGAGAATATCAGGCTTATGTTGGGTGATCCAGGCATGTAGTTCAGCAATTTTTTTCTTATACTTCTAACATTTATGGCAGCAAAAGTTAGATTGCCTGGGTTGGGGGTTGACCACTATAGGATTAGAGTACCACAATAATACAGTGTATAAAGAAAGTTGTATAGAACAAGTTATCTTAACATAGCACTAAACTGATAAACACAATCTAATCCATCACTTAGTAACATTCCTGGGATTAATCACCGTATGAACACAGTGTTTTGTGTGCGTTTATAGATTTATTTTACATTTGTTTACCAGGAAAGTCCGACTGGGATAAGACCCATTTTCAATTGAGGCCCGGGGAGAAAAACTTCACATACAGAGATTATACAAAAACTTACACAATAAATTATACAAAACGTATACAAGAAACTATACAAAAAATATATACAAGACATACAATACACCAGAAATTACATTCTACGCTATTATAGCTGACATTTGTATTATACAATCTTCTGATACAATTCCTTATTGTAGTGTAGACCTTGTAGTTACTCAAAGTAAGCTGAGAAAGGGTTTGTAGGGGGGAAACTGGATAGAAAAAGATGAGGTTAGAGATTATCTAGACATGAGAGAGAGCACAGATTATGAGGTGGTCAGAGAAGAAGAAAAAGCATGACCAGAAACTATTAAAACTAGTTAGCCTGGAGTAGTAGTACAGGAACAAAGCCAGGTGTCATAAGGACAATTTTTAAGAATCTTTTTGAATTGGTTGGTATTTGTGTTGGTTCTGATGCCATGAGGTAGTGAATTCCACCTTGTTGCTACATGATGAGAAAATAGCTAGTCACCTGCTGTATTAGTGGATTTGGACAATTGCAGTAGAGATTTTTTTGCTGAGCAAAGACTTCTATTTGTGGTATGGGGCTGGAGAATATTTAGAAGGGCAGGGTTTTTCAGGTTGATATACTGGTTTGTGTGTTAAGGTTAATTGGTTATATGATATACACACACACACACAATCTATCAAAACACCAGAAATTGACATTACATGCTTGTTTAATGGCACAGACTGAACAGATATCCAGTTTATATGACCTGAATGAAACTGATAAAATATTCATTGTTCTACACAGACTCAGAACAAATAGAAATGCAGTAACATATGACACATACCTGCCCTGTGAGGAATACGGTGACCAAGTGAAAGAGGAGAAAATAGTGAGGGGATATTTAGCAAATCATTTCAGTAAAGTGACCCTCCAACCCTCAGGTCAAAGTATGACAGAAAGCAATCAGTTTATAAGTAAGAGAAATCAATTAGTGTACAAAGTAAAACAGGATTTCTTTCATTTTCTGAATGCAGTACTTTGGTCAAATATAGTGACCACAGGTTATTGTACAAAGACAAAATTCTCAGTGAAAAGATTTGGGAGTTAGCCCTTGTGGCAGAGCTTCAGCCGTACCTGGGTCAAATATAGTGACCAGAGGTTCTGCCCTGTTAGAAGTTGGCGACTGATTATATTACACTGTGGTGATTATATTACACTGTTCCATATTTTCCTCTTTTAATGTTACTTGTTCAGCTCTCTGCAGACATTCTTTTAACTAACGGAATGTGCTTTGGCAAATGTCACTCTTAAATCTCCTGTCAAGCTAATTTAGGAAACTAGAACTAAGGGGGTCACTTCAGGTGGTGCTTATGAACAGATAGAGTAGCCCTTTCTAGGTGGAGTTTCAACTACCAAGTTTATTGCATGCTGGCCTTCCTAAAGCTTGATTACTGCAACTTCAAATGGATATTTTGAACTTCTGATATACATGCTTGTGTTATATAGGTGTACCTATAAAGTAATACATAAGGATATGTTAGTATTGCATTTGAAAGATGCTGACGACTAAAATCTGCTTAAAGAAAGGAAGCTTACTCCATAATCTAGTTTGGTGCTGTGTAATGTACACTTCAAATTTATTTTTATATTACCGATGTTGAATTTTAACGTTAAGTTGCACCATCTAATGTTAATACCCCCAGTTGTGTATTCTGGGCATAGACTTTCAAAGAGAAATGGATCAGACACTGCCAGAAATACCAGGGAAAAGTTATCTCTAAATGCCTCTAAGAAATAGAATACAATGACCGTTCCTGATGCCTTTCCACGCCTACTTTTTTCTTTTTTTAGTAATGTACCACTGTATCATTTCAAGTTATTTTGGCTACCTTATAAACAAACACTTCAAAACTGGTGTAAAAACCACACATTCAAGAACCTTTTTTTAATAAAGGTTAAGTGCTTTTGTTCAACAGTACTATGAACTTGATCCTTCATCAGACCAATTACATCCCTGCACTGTTGCCCCTCAACTCAAGGTCAAGGAGCAAAAAAAAAAAGTCCATTCTTTGACCTGGTACTCCTCACCCTCCTTACCAGTCTCCTAAGGAGCACAAGAGTCCAATGTTATGGCCTCCTTAATTCTAGGAACAAACAAATGTCAGTTTGCTGCAAGTTATGCCACACACCATCACATGAAGCAATGAAGTGAAGCAAGTGCTTTGCTTTATTCCTGACCAAAAAACTAGTACCTTCATACTAGCACAAAAATGAATGGACTAAAACAAACACAATCTTCCTAGTGCACCTGAGGTGGCTAACCCCTTCGCTCCACCCTAGCTACACTTCTGCAGTTAAGCATGTAGTAATAGGTAAGATCAATGAGGTAAAAAGTAGCTTAATTTACCTTTATTGACAAGACAGGTTTTTTAGAACTCAGTAGGATCCAAAACATGTTTTTCTGGGTTTGATAGAAAAACACTGTCCAAATGTCTGTCAGTATCAATAGATCATTTTATGATCTGATAACTTATTCTCATGGTGATACATTTACCAAAATTAATGACTTGATAACTTAGTCTCATGGTGATACAGTTACAAAATTAAAGATGAGATCATTACTAATGTACCAGATGTGTACTTTTTGTATACCATCTCAGAGAACTTCATCTTTTATCACAATTATGTTACTATGTTTGCAATCAACGGCATATGTATTTATCTACAGCCCATTTTCACTTTTATATTTGTTCTGAACACTCCAAAAAGAAATTACCCCAATAAACAGCCTTGTGGGGCACAACTCACAACTCTTGTTGAAACGGAAAGGTAACTCTCCCCATCATCACTATTTTGACCTGTTAAGTCTTGTTGATTAGTCAGTATTGTACCCAATGGACCACATATAAATTAATGTATAATACCATTAATTTCTGAAATTTTTCCTTATGTGAGAAAGTGCTGAACGAACAGGTTAGACAAACACTGAGGATTCTAAGCCCCAGTATAGTAGAGGTGTAAACATTCTTAAAGACCCAGTTAAACCAACAAAGTCTGAACAGTGATTGCCAGCTTTCCAATGCAAATGTGTTGGACTTCTTGCCTGGTGATAAACTGCTATGGTCACAGGGCCCTATGATGGACTGCAGATATCTCATAAGATTTACCCCAATATATCTAATCAGATTGTTGTTCCCCTAAACATGGAATGTACCAACAGTGATACGCATTTTACTTATTTATGCCAACTACAAAGTCATGTAATCTCAAAGTCTACGTAAAAAAACAAAAAAAAAAGTGTAGGTAACTCAACAATGCAGTGCATGAAGCACCAAAATTGCACAAGCACCTTTCTGACATCAGAAAAGGTGGTTAACAATTGTTACACTTACACACACACACACACACACACACACACACACACACACACACACACACACACACACACACACACACACACACCCTCGGTGTCAAGCACTAGCCTCAAACTTAATAGTTCTCAGTGGCCACAGAACAGCTCTTTCTTTTCTGAGTACCAGCTTTCCAATACAATGGCTTTAAACTTCTTTTCTGGTGGCAAACTGCTAAGACTACCACGCCATATGCTGGACTAAAGAGATGCCATAATATTCAGCGCCAGTATGTCTGATCAAGTTCTTGTTCCCTTACATGTGGAGCTTAGACGGACTGATATCCATTATTTTAATAGCTGCTGGATTAGAGTTCAGGTGCTCCCAAGCTGCAGATGACCCAAAGCTCCTCCCTCAACCTTCTTCCTCAGACGTCCATTAAGATGCTTCTGGGGGAAGAAGTGGAGCCAGTTGTGAAGATTGGAGGAAGATGGGCAAAGGCTGCCAGCCTAGTCAAATAGAATTTGATACATAATTCTATCAATTGTATAAATAAATGTAAAATACAGGTTTGTGTTTTTAAATGAAAGAAAACACTGTAAAATGTGAACTTTAAGATTGTTGCAACATTGCTATCTGCTGTAAGGAAAACCAAACCAAGCATTTCAAATGTGCCTTTTGAAGTTGAAAAGATCTTATGAATCTCTTTTATGTTATACAAGTCAGGTCTAAAGAGTCTGGATGAAGGTTTCATGCCCATTGTTTTAAGGTTAAAGTTAAGGGCCAGAATTTACAGGTGGAAGGTGCTTTACTGCTCTGGTTTCTGCTAGAGTGTATATGTGAAAAGACTTTTATTTTTGTAGTCTCCTGAGCAGGTGTTAGCTTACTAAATAATGCAGTTTGTGGCCTGGGAACACCAGACTAAGTGTCAAAATTATGTAATTTGGGAGGGCCTTAGAGAGCTGTTGGTTAGTGTTTAAAAACTATTGTTGAGTGAGAGACTAAAGAAGTGTTTTGATCTTGGACATCTAACCCAGCACTGCTTATGCTTTATGTATGTAAGTAGGATTATAGCACTGTGATTTCTCTTAGGAATAGTTAAACTTAGAAGAAAGTTAGACTAAGTATTTTTCTTTGAAATCAGATCTTTCCTATGATACTGTTTTAAGTTTCTGTGTGATCTCTGAACTTGAGTAGCATTACCTGTGGCTGGTTCATGCAGAGATAATTTAACCTCTAAAGTACATTACATATTTACAGATTTTACTGTCTAAGTCACTCCAAATTAAGCCTTGGCTGTTTAGTCATACTACCATTGGATTATAATATTGCACAGTAATAATTGGACACCCTTTTAAGGGCCTTTTAGTAGCTGATAATTATTAGCTGGGTGGTGGCAGGAATTACTACCGTATGGTCTGGGTAGTAGGGGCACAGCTGGAGAACCTGTGCCAGCCTTTTCCCAGGAGGGTCTCTGTGGTTGTATAACCTCTTCTCAAAGTGTGCGTGTGTTGTGTCAGCTATTTGGGCAGGGACACGAAGCACTGGTTGGACAGATAGGGTACTGGAGGTTTTAGCTTGCCCAGCTAGGCTGATACCTGGACCCTATAGCTGTGCCAGTGGGGAGTCTTATTGGGGACCTGGTGAGCAAGGGAGCAACCAGCCCCAGACTGACTGTGATCTGTGTGTGCACTTAAGGGAAATTGTACTTTACTGTGTGTATTAGTTATCCTTTCCTCTTCTAGAAGTCACCCTCTCTGGTGTCAGTGGTGAGGATTGAGGCTCCTTGATTGCTAGGCCAGGGCATGGGCGTCACAAATGAGTAAAGGATATCATGTCAAGAACCTCCAGGTTTGTTCACTGCAAGGTTGATCCATACAGCAGTTGTAGGGTGAGGAGTAGTGGTGCTTATCATTCATGGCTCCTCAGACTATGATCCTACGAACCTGTTTCGTAAAAAAGTCACTGCTCACCAGCTTCACTATGGACAAATATCCGCAAAGACTTGTTTGGGGATCAGCAGGCAAATGAGATAAGCTAGAGGTGAGGAACAGGAGATCGAGTGGTCAGTAATATCTTTGTCATTTGAGATCTAGGGAACTCACTTGCCAGCCAGTACAGGCATCAAGGCATATTTCTTAGGGGTATTTACCTGCACTTTTGACTCTAGGGTCTCATCAGATGTCAAGCATCTGTTTAAAGTCTAGGCCCTTAGAAATGAACGCTGTCATGGGAAGACCTGATGACTGCCCTTAAAATGGGCCACTCAACATAAGATGGGTAAGGGGTGAGACCCTACAAGGAAAGTTCTCATCCAAGTGACTCATCTTTTCACTCCCAGTGATACGGCTGATCACCAGCATGCTCTGAACACTCCTCTGAGAAAGCACCCACCCTCAAGGTGGAAGCCAGAAGCAGACAATGGACTTGAGCTTGAGCCCTCACTAGTCAAGGATAAGCTCAATGGACATATGGATGAGAGATCAATTCCAGAATCTTACTTAATTAAGGAGGGCCTGACCAATGTTGATCCTCCATTTCTTTAGTTTCCACAGTGCTCTGGCAAGGGTCTATATTATATAACTGAACTTTCAAAACTTCGAATCCCATATGTTCGACAACATATGATAAAAGTTTGAATATATAATAAAAAAACAAAAATAAAATCTTACCTTAACGATGCAGGCAGGGGGCAAGCAGCCCTGCACCCCCCCCTACTTAAATATACCAACTCCGAGATCGCACTTCAGTGCATAAAAGGGAAATTCTCCCATTCTGCACTGAACAGTGCCATTATGCTTAACCTTCAAACACTTGAAGTGTCGATCAAATGGTGTCGACCATATGACGTTCGACATTTTTCAAGCGTTCGAGGTTCTAATAGAAACCCTCTGGCAAAGACCTAGGGTCCTGCATGGGACCATCTTACCAATCCACACACAAGGAAACTTCTACCTTTGCTATTCAGCAGGCAGTGAAGTACATAAGTTGCCTGGATGAAACACCAACACTTAAAACAGCATCCATGTTGTGCTAGTCTCCAAAGCAGAATGAATAATGCCATTGTGGGTCTCGGTATGTTACCTATCAGCCAGGTGGATACTTACAAGATCTGCATTTAGGCAACAAATGCAGAAACTGTTAAACCTTTACAAAAGTGAGTGAAAATCAAGAGTTAAACTGTGCAGATTTAAAAAAAGAAATGGAAGGCAGGGGAAGGGGGTGTTTTCTAGAGCAGTGTGCTTGGACCACTACACAATGAATCTACACAACGAGCACATGCCTGTGATCGTGGGAGCTTCTGAGACAAAAGTGACACATCCAAAAGAAAGAAAGGATGAACACAAACACTTGGCAAGGGAGGGTCCCTAGAGTTTACTTTAGACTGCAACTCATGCATTGATTGTACAGCCACAATTTTCAGTGCAATCCAAAGAGTTAGAGTCTCTTCTGAGGTAAAACATAACCCTTTATTTACACACATCTTTAAGGCAAAGCCAAGCTTTAGAATAGAAGCCCTTTGGGTCAGTTAGAAGGCCTCTCTCTCTCCCTCCCTCTGCGTTTCCTCATCTCCTCTGCCCAATGCCTCCAGAGCACTCCAACAAATCACAGATGCCTCATCTACTGGAAGGGGATGCAGAAATGTGGTGGGCTCTTTATACATACTTCCAAACTCTGGAACACATCAGATTAAGAAGGAAACACCAACACTCTATGCTGCTCCTCATCCTAGCTTAAGTACTCTTTTCGGTCAGAATACTTTTGAGGGTTAATAGAGCTGACTGTCAAAACGGCCATCAACCTAACCGAATTAAATGAATAAGAAAATTCTGAAAAAGGAAGTTTAGCAAGATCAACCAAAACAAACTGGAAATTATTTTTGCAACCCCTTCTGCACCCCCAACATAGAGGTCATGCTCTCCATATCCCCCTACTTATTTATTCCAACTACACAGTCATGCCATCTCGGAGTAAAAAGTGTAGGCAGCACTCATACTGTAGTGCATGGAGTACATCAGAAAGGTGAATTACAATTGTTACATACTCCCAAAGTGCTATTATGCACTAGTCTTGTGCTTAACAGTACTCAGTGGCCACATCAGAAAAGCAGTATGAAGTTGCTAAACAATATAAACACTTTATTCGGAATTTTATGTTCTGGGGTGTGCTTTTCTTGGGTGACCTCTCTCTCTCTGAGGCAGCACCTAGTGTATTACAGCTTTGCAACATTTACTGCTACTATACTTACCCCCCACCCAATTTCTGCAGTACATGGGAGCAGGTAAAACTCCATGAACTACAAAGAATTATGATTGGGTCTTTCTTATGAATATCTGGGAAACTTTGTGCTCTCAACATGGATGTCAAGGTGCACCTTTTGGACTTTGCTCTTTTGGTGAATTTCCTGGTATCCATGTCTCGAATACATAACACCCTGTTACAACCAGAGAATTAATCACAATCTTCTATATCCATTTAGTGAAAGTAGTTTCAAATATACACATCTGATAATCTTCAGTTTTTGCATTAATTTCCAAGTTCTAATAATCTTGCTTTTTTTTTTTTACTAATTTCCATGTTGCTAAAGTCATGGGAAACTGCTGTGTGCAACTAAATGTATAGTATACAGTGAAGTAGGACACATGCATGTGTACATGGGATGCAGTTCAGTTCCACAGAATGGGATCAACATCATTTTAACACGGATCTCCCAGAAAGGTAGAACTCAAGGCTATATTTCACCCTTAAAAGTTACTTTTTTAATCTCAGTTTATATGACCATGAAATTAGCATACATCAGTAAGGAAGTGAAAGGATTAGGTCTCCCACAAGAGGGTTCAGGGGACTTGCCACGTTGCAAAAAATACGGATTTGGGAACTTTGCAGAGGAGATATGTTTTGTGGAGAGGTCAGATTTTGAGTCCTGTGGCAAATCTTTTTTTACAATATACTTCTGCAAATGTATGAGAAGGAGTCTGTTTAAAATAAACATTTAATGTGACGCAGCAGTGGCAGGACATAAGTCCTTTAGAACCTCCTACATAGAAAAAAAATCATAATTATTTCCAAGGTTGACAAGTTTACATAACCTTCAGGGAAGGAAAAATCCCTTTCACCCCTAAAGTGGCTCACTTTCTCTATAAATATCTGTTGGATAAGTCGGTGAAAGGTGTGTTTGTTTTTCTACAGTTATCTTCTTGACGTGCACTAATTTATTTTGCAAACTAACTCCAATCCACCACCAAGAGCTGCTCAGCAATCACCTAGACAGTAGTAACTTCATTTCTTCAGACACCCTGACTTGCCATGCCTGGTCTCTAGCAAAACAAAGACATGGACAGCATATGGATCAGCCAGCTAGTGGCTTCCATGCAGTAACATGGACAGAAGAGAAACACTGACCTGTAGCTTACAATGATCTATGACCTTCAGAAAGTTTTGATGAGGATTTATAAAAATGGCTTCAATAACGGTCACTTTTCAAATTGTCAGTTGGCATAACAACTTTTTCTGCACATAACATGTCTATGTGGTTATAAAAATGACACAGAGTTGCTCCATATATGACGCCATTTTCTTTGTACACACTCACACCTCCAAGGCATAATCACTTGCACTGTGAGGTTAGTAAGAAAATATCTGAAACAATGACAGATTATTTATACGGGAATGATGTGGGGACAAGATAAAGCATTACAAATGATCAAACATCTGACAACAGTGAACAAGGATGAAAATCAAAATGTACCATTTTTAGTATTTTGGTGAACAGATAAACATTTGCAAAATGAGCATGTGAATTTGATAAAGGATTTCAGGATAGACAATCAGCAGAATATCTGGTGCAAAGTAAATATACTAATTAATAGAGGAACTTCAATAATGATAGAAGATGGAAGAATGGACAATAAAGGCAGATTATTGGTAATAAAGGGATAGTGGCAAGGAGGATTATCTGGAATGTATTTACATTCCACCAAAAACGGCTATCATGGAGATTAAGAACATTTCTGGAGAAATAATCAGCTTTCAAAAAGGAAATATCACTTACATGTTCTGATTAGAACTTGATTTGTAAAATTGAGGATGTTTCTGGGGGATCTAGAAGGAAAAATACAATAAAAGAAGGTAGATTTCTGAAGAAATTTATGAAAATTTTTAGTATGGAATACACAAATTGAAAAGAAGGAACTCAGAGTGACATTTACGTATTATTACACACAAGGTATAATAACAGAGCTAGACTAGACAGAAATATCTCACAGTAACATGTGCATTTAATTGAAAGCTTCGCCACACATCTGACAGCTATTTCAGATCATGTGCTAGTAATGACAAAGATAAAAATGTAAGGTAATGAAGTAGAAATGAGACACACATGCTTTCCCACCTACCTGTTAAAAAGAGAGGAACTTAAGGAATGGGTAGTGGAAATTATTCAAGAGTTGTTAGGGAAGATAAAAACATCTTCGGATGTTATCGCTAGCAGGTGGGATAAAATGAAAAAAGGGGTTTAAAAACAGGGTAGAAAAAAAGTAATAGATATTGTCAAGAAGTAATATGACTTACTTAGAGGGGCTGACAAAGTTTAAAGTACTGCAGAATAAGTGGAATCTCAGAACAAGAACAATTGCAACTGTACAGTGACAATGAGAAAATAAGGGGGTATCTGGATAATATACATACATTTAGAAAGACTGCTGTTAAGTAACTGTTTTGTGATAACTTCAGAACACAAAAACTCTTAACACAGTAACTTGGGCAACAGAAAGTAGAAAGGGTTATTGCAAAACCTAGGGAGCCTATAATAGGAAAAAATAACCAGAGATCCTCTAGAAGTATTAGAGGTATTTTGGAAATTTTATGAAAATTTGTAAAAGGCAGAGGAATATGGAAATCAAGAAAAAGTACAAATGGAAATATTTATGAAAGACTTAACCATGCCAAGGTTACAGGTAGAGGAGTCTGAACGATTAACAGTTATAACAACATACAAAAACAAATCCAAGCGACCACCACATTTATGTTCTCTAGGAGAATATACTAGGACACTGGGATTTATTGGTTCAGATATTTTAGGATAAGCAACTTAGTTTATGTGGCACAATGTAAATCACGTGCCTCTTTTTACGTAGGCAAGACAAACAGAATGCTGAAAGAGCGTGTATTACACAGCATTTATGCAACATCAGGAATGGAAATTTATTGACTGCATTGGCCAAGCATATTTCCATTAATGATAGTCATACTTTTTTGTTAACTGTGTTACAACTTATTTCAACTCATATAAGGGGAGGTGACCTAACAAAGTAGAAGTGGCAGAGATGAAATGGATAACAAGATTACAGGTGGATAAATTACCAGGTATTAATACTATGTCCTTAAAACCAGTCTTGAAGAAAAGAAGGCTGCATCAGTGAGTTAAGTGAATTGGTTTCATTGGCTGCTTTGAGTTTATTGTGCATTGGAATATGGTATATATTTAACTGCTGTGTTTGTAAGTTGCATGGATCTGAAGAAGCACCATTGTGTGAAAACGCTTATCCACCTTTTATTTGTTTTTATTCATCAAAGACTTTATGCCAGTAGATGTGGTGGTCGCCTAGATTTGTTTTTCTACGTTAATCTATTGTTTATCTGAGAGATCTTTGGTTGTCGTTTGTTTCATTATTATCCTAACAGTTATGTTAAGAGAAGATGAGATAAAAATGGTGACGTACGAATAAATATGCACAGATGGTATTGTGTGGAAGTTTGGAAGCTAGGAGGGAAGAAAGTGATAAGGATATGGAATGTTTTGTTAACGGTACTTTAAACGGAGGGGAAGCACAACTATCCTAGAAGAAAGCTGTGGTGGCTACAATACCTAAAGATGGTACAAGACCCATCAGACCCAACTTAATACAGAACCATTTCAATTTTTAAAACATGATTATAAAGTGTTTATGTTTATAACAGATAAAAGAATTGCAACAGTTTTGCCAGAATTGACAGATATGGACCAATGTGATTTTCTGGAGAGGAGGCAAATATTTGATATTAATAGAACAATAATGATCCAGAAGGAAGCAGAATGCAAGGAAATACTCCTGTTGCTGGTGGGTCTTGATGTAAAGAAAGCATTCAAATGAGTAAGCTGGGATTTTATGCGTAAGGCAATGGGAGCATTTGCATTCCCTGATTTAAGATACAAGGGACTACAGGCAAGAAATGAAATGGGAGAGTTCCTCTCTGATAAGCTGCATCTGAACAGAGGATCCAGACAGAGGGCATCCTCTTTTCCCCTTTGGTAAGGCAAACAAGGGACTCAGAAATTCAATGATATAATTGATATGGTAATCAAGAAAAGTTGGCTTTATTTGCAGATGAACTGATAAATCCTTGAAAAGAACATTTCAGTGTTGAGGAACATTTTGAGACAGTTTCAAGTCTTTACAGGATATAAAATTAATGAAACTATAGCTATAAATTATATACTCAAACTTGAACTGGATCAGGAATACCCATTTTTATGGGGACATGATAAGATGAAGTACTTAGGAGTATGGATTCAAAAGGTTTCTATTATGGCAGCTAAGAATATGTTAAAAGAGACTAGACAAAGAATAATACAAAAACTGAAAAACTGGAAGCACTTTTTTATGGATACAAATAGTAAGATACAAGCCGTGAAAATGCTTTTGTTCTCTTTAGTTTTAAACATAGGTCAGGCACATTTATATCAATCAGAACATGAGTTCATAGGTTCATAGGTTCATACTAGGCTATCTGCCCTAGGGCATTTATAAGCCTAGCCAGAGTGTGTGTGGCTTTCACCACCCCTTAGGATGAGAATACTATACCCATTAGTTTGTTGTGCCTCTGTCCAGCAGTGACACAGAGATGATTCCCAGGGTAAACCTATGATCTCCCATCCACTCGTCAAGATTTCTCTTGAACAGAGTCAGTGAGGGGCTCTGCCTCACATGGACTGTGATTCTGTTCCATAGTGTAGGGAGTCTCTGGGTGATGAATCTGTCCCTCCAGCACGTCCTATTTATATCCGTGTTGAGGTTTAAGTCTCTTGCTCTCGTGGCTCTGGTGGATTTGGATTTTTTGAGGTGGAGCATGTCCATTAATTCCAGGTTGGATATGGCCTTGTATGTCAGGCACAGATCACCTCTGAGCAGACGGTATGCGACTGAATAGAGCTGGAGTTTCTTCAGTCAGGCATCGTATGACATATGTTTGAGCCCCTTTATCCTTTTGGTGAGGAACTTTTGGAGTCTTTCCAACTGCTGCAGGTGTCGGGTAAGGTACATTCCAAATGGGGCGTTGTACTCAATCATTGGTCTGATAAGTGAAGAGTACAGGGGTACAATGACCTCTCCTGATCTGGATGTGAATCCCTTCATGATCAGGTGGGCAATGTAGAAGGTCTTCCTAACCACTTTGGCAATGTGAGTGTCAAAGAGAGGTTACTGTCAACTTGGGTCCCCAGGTCCCTGATAACTTCTTCCGTGTTTAATGGGTTACCACCTATGTGGTAATTAGGGGTTACCTTGTTTTTCCCAAAGGGTATGACTATACATTTTTTGGCATTTAGCTTAAGGCCATGGCTCTGGCACCAGTTATCCATTTCTATGAGACCTCTCTGGAGGATGTCTGTGTCTGATGGAGTGTCAGTTATGGTGCCCAGTTTGCAGTCATCTGCAAATTTTGTCAGCCACAATCCCCCTATGTTTGCCTGCACTTCAGAAAAATAAATGCCGAACAAGAGGTTTATTTTTATTTATAAGAGAGGGGGAAGAGGGCAAGGGTTAAATGGCATACATTGATCCTTCCAATAGGATAAAGTGGTTTAAGATTACCTGATATGAAGGGATATTTTAGAACTACAGAATTAAAGCTCAAATACACAACACAAGCAGACAGCTATAATTTAAAGTGGAAAGGGAGGAAGATGAAACAGGGGTGGGTATTCAAGCAATAAGGAGAAAATGAGATTTTGGATGCAGATTATTAAGGAGAATAACAGTTGTACAGAATAGTATATACGTAAAGTAGCAAAAAGCATTTCAAGAACTAAGCCAACACAAGAGTGGAGATTTTGCCAATAGGGATGTTTGCAAATGGTATACAGAGAATAGGCAAGAAGGGGCTGGAATTTACTGAAGAAAACTGGCAAAAGAACCAAGGTGTTGGGAACAAATAAACAGAAACAGAAAGGTAACAGAATGGGATGAGGACAAAAAGTCATTTGGACTGCAAGCTAGAGATTGCCTTTCATACCAGAGATTGATATCAGAGTACTGGCAAAGAGAAAGGGATAGGGGAACCCTAAGTGAGAGACCTGCTCTGGTAGAGTTTTTAGATGAATCTAGAACAGAAGCTGTTGTTAAAACAAGTGATAACTAATACTCCATAGAAAATATTGCATAACAACCACAATAATCAATCAGATTTGGTTTGGTTAGAAAAGAGAGTTTGGATAAGCAGTTTACAAGCGAACAAAGGAAGGACATAAGTACGTCTTCCAAGTATGCAACAAAGTCTAGAAGGTTTAAGATTTTTGCTTGGAAGTGTTTGCATAGGTATTTTAATACAACAAGCAGATTTCAAAAGAACTTTTCCTCAGCTAGTTGGCAAATGTTGGAGGTGTGATGGAGAAAAAAAGAGCTAACGGGGGACGTATGTCCTGAGAGTGTAATGAGCTGGCAGATTATAAAAATTCACTAAAAAGTCCTCGAACAGAAATATTAAGCGAACAAACTGGTATAACTAAGGAAATTATTCTCCTGAGCTGGGACGCAGGCTCTGAACTGTCTAGACATAATAAGGCCTTGTTAAGTTTAATTCTGATGCCTGCCCAAACAGTAATTACTAGAAAATGGAAATCAAAATCCAAACCAACTGTACTTGGAGTACTGAATATTTTAAGAGAAATAAAAGGGCTGGACGTGGGATCTTTAGAAAAGGGAACAAGCAAATTATGTAAAAATATAAGAAAATTGTGTGAACAATACAGACAGAATAATGTTCTGGAGGAGAACACATTTACAGGAAGGCAAGAACAGAGTAAGTTATGTAATGTTTGGATTGATGATAATCATACAGAAGAATGTATGTGATGTGCAATACAAGTAACA
Source organism: Protopterus annectens (assembly GCF_019279795.1). NCBI lineage: Eukaryota > Metazoa > Chordata > Ceratodontiformes > Protopteridae > Protopterus > Protopterus annectens. The sequence goes on from NC_056742.1 coordinate 378,305,846, forward strand.
AGCAGCAAAGAATTCTCACCAGCTGCAGATTCATGCTCTTCTCTCAGTGCCAAGTAAACCACCCATTTACGAAAAGCAGATCAAAATGCATTTTGTCTTCTACAGTTCACTAAGAAATATTTACACTGTTCAGTGCGAGTCAGAAACAACAAATCAATTTCTTTGTTTTCTAAACTGCAGACACTTTCTGGAAATTGCCTCCACTCTCAAATGCAAACCTAAGACGACAGACAATTTTCACGTTGTACTCCCACTGACAGTTTACGAAGGGATCTTTCCACTGTCCAAAAAGTGCCAAAACATAAAGTCAACTTACTTTTTGTCTTAACTGTAGTAACTAACAACAGGATGAACATCTCAATCCAGACAAACACAGATGAACTACTTAATTAAAGCTTAAACTGTTATCAATAACACATCTAGTTTTAAAAGAAATCTGGAAAAGATCCAGTCTTGCTGCAGTAATGACTTTTAACTATTTCTTTTACCCCCACCACCCAATCTCCTGCCTCCAATGGACTTCTATCTTCACCCATAAGCCCACTCGTTCAGAAAGGGGCAAGGACCTGGTATCCCCAGAAGTAGGCAAGAGTTTGGCGACCATTTGTTCCTGCCTGGGGAAATTAGCCTATTAATTTTCCTACATGATGTGAGTTGAGCTAGTAGGAAGTGGGTCAGTTACAAGTCTAGTGCTGCAGCTTGTCCTTTCGCCTGGAGCTCCAAATCCCCAATGAAGCTCCCCTGAACTTCACAATGGTGCCCTATCTGGGGAACCATACAAGTTTCACTGTGCGAGCGCACACACATTTAGGCTTTTGCTGTGCAAGGCACTGCATGTACCAGACAGGCTCATGCCCTGTGTGTGTAACACCTAGTGGCCCCACTAGGTGTTACCCAATTGGTCAGACACCTACCCCCTGGATGGGGGAGCTGGCAATAACCATTCGCTGACATCCTTCCCATTATATTCCCTTCATTGCCATTGTTGCTAATCAAATACTGGTCATCTGGGTCTGAAGTCAGGGAATCGTTGAACTATTATGGGGTTACTTTTAACAACATTTTAACGTTTCAGGGTAAAAGCTTACAAAACAAAATTATTTTACCTATTATCTTTTTAAATGTACCATTTGTAAATTGACAAGGCAGGCTTTCCCTTTCATGAAAATAATGTAGCTGATGCACAATATGAGCTCAATTAAACATACTGGCTGCGAGATGCATCTACTAGAATGAATTATAAAATGGAGTAGCTCAAAGCCATCATGTGCCCTGAAGTGGGTATTTTATTTATAAAAAAAATAACTAAATAACACTGTGAAAGCCAAGTAAAAAGTGAAGCTTGTTTTGTTTTCCTTTAAAGTGGATATTTTTTAACTGGAAACAGTATGTTACTGGCCAAAAAATACATCTTGAAGAGCACAGTCAGCCTCCTGAGTGGTACAAGGTGATTGTTATTATTCTTACCTTTCGTATAAGCTTCAAACCAAAGCCATGCAAAATCAACTTGTAACAGAAAACTAATGGCAAAACATGTAACCAACATAATCGAGAAAAGAGAAGACAAAAAAATAAATGTTCAAAAACCATTTCTTCACATCAACAGCCACCCTGACACAGAATAACTTACAAAAATGCACAAAATAACCCCCAGCCTCCTAATGTAATCAGTAAAGGGGATTACGTAGTACTTTTGCAGTAAATACAACAGCAGTTAGTGTGTAAATCAGTAAGATTCAATACAGCTATCCCATTCTATACCTGACTGCCAGTCCACAGTCTAAAATAATGATTAAAAAGACTGAAGTGTGAGCTAGGAGGGTAATACAAGAAGATTCGGTAAACAGTACAATAAACAGTGATGCCAAGAATGCTGGCATTCAAACAAAAAACACAACACTTTTTAAAAAATAATTAATTCTGCTTCAATATTGATTCAGGTAGAACTTAAAATACCATGACTGTAGTAGAGATTAAAAATCTGAAACAGTAACGGAAATTTAGACAGGTAAAATATGTGACTTACCGGCACGGTAATACCTGTCCAGTTTATCCCATAGATTTTCATGGTCGGCTCTTGGCAAGTCAATGATTTTCAGTGGTTCGTAAACAGAACCTAGAGAAAAAGAAAGTAAAAACATGAGAAACAAAAGAACTTTAGAAAATGCAAAAGCGTGAACCAATAGTTTATGTTAATGCAGGCGAAAATATTTTCACAACAAAAAAGTCATGCACTTTCATAACACACTGCAGAAATTAGACAGGAACTTGTGTACAAGATCAAATTTCCAGCCTCAACATACCCATAACCATAAGCTTCCATGCTGTACAACTACAAATGTCAAACCATGTTTGTAAGACAAAATTCAAGGTTATTGATGAAACTGAAGTATAAAATAAGTCAAATACAGCTGAAAAAGTACAATAAGATAAAAATCAAATAAAATACTGCCACGCAAATTAGAATCTTGTCAAGAAGTCAGCAGCCAGTCCTATGCTAAGCCCAAAACTCTGTAGTTTAACAGTTTCTGCAAATGTCAGAAGATTTGCAAGAATGGGGGTGGGCATGCGGTATGTCATTCTGAGATCCAGGACAGTTGCAGAAATAAGTTAACTTACAAATACGAGAACGAGCTGTATTTTAAAAATACGTGTCCAATATCTCTGACAAATTAAGCCATCAAAAGTTTAAAATATTTTCGGGATGTGTAACAAAAGATCAATTTGTAGCAAGTTAAATTTTATAAAGTCAATTCTAAATACAGCAATTAATGCTGATATTTTAAAATAATATCCACAGTTTAAAATTATTTAAGTTAGCTATTACTGCCCCACCCCACTTCAACATATGTGGCAGGCTGCACCCCAAACACGCACCATAATCTACAAGCCAGAAAAAACACGTCCCGCAACAACAAACAGTTCTGAAAACAAAACCACAAAAAAGGTCTCAGCACTGAAAGCATGTCCCAAAATGTACAGTTTAAATAGCACACAAGCAGTTAACAAAAAAATACATTTATTGTTATAAAACATATATTTTTTGTTAACTGTTTGCGTGCTATTTAAACTGTACATTTTCGGCCATGCTTTCAGTGCTGAGACCTTTTTTGGGGGTTATACTTCTCTATAAAGTATAAAAATTAGACTTTGGTGATAAGACCACTCAACAGTGTTGCAGCTACCTGTAGGACAAAACTTTCCAAGTCTATAACAAGGACTCCCTCTCCGATACTGGAACTCTCAATACTAGTGTTCCTCAAAAAAATCATTTTGGGACCCCTTGTCTTCTCACTTTTTGTTAATAATCTGCCACTGTACTTTCTCATCCTAAGCCCAGTAATGTATGCAGATGACACTCACTGTCTACAAGCTAATAAATGTCAGACTGAACTGCAAGCCACACTGCAATACAATTTTACACAGCTCTGTAACTTGGCAACCCCCAATAACTTACTGAGTCACCTTAAGAAAGTCAATATTATGGTTTTCAATGTACACAAAAAACTATCTACCATACATCCCATCCACATAAAAAGATACAATGAGAAATATGTATTTGAACAAAAATACAGTTTTATTTATTTTTATTTTATTTATTTTACATTTGTTTACCGGGAAGGCCCGACTGGACAGAGCTGTCCATTTTCAGCGGAGACCCAGGGAGAAAAGCTCCAGAACAATTGCTAACATAAGACATTTACACATTCAGTTATAAAAATATAGCAGACAATAACAAGATTGCATAAAATATTAACATAAGCATAGAGATTTAGACATACAATTAAAAGTATAGCAGGTGGTAACATATGATGGTTGTTCATACAGTATGTTTAGTAGAGATAATCATGAAGATGTACTGAAGAAAAGACAAGAAAGGAAAAACTAAAAAAGGAGGAGGTGCACTGACATTTTAAGGGAAAGCTTTTCAGCTTAGTCTAGGGGAAGAGTTAGTAGGTATAGAGGGGCAATGGAGAGTAGGTGACAGTGAGTTGGTAAGTTTGTCTTTTCGGCTTTTCCCGGTTAGGGGTCGCCACAGATGAACTCCGGTCTGCTAATGACTGGCAGTCGATTTTTATGGTGTCGAGTTGCCAACCCGACTCCCAACCTTCAGCGAAGGCACGCCCATTCATGCATGTCTTTCGGAGGCCACTCGCCCGCGGGGAGGACATACAGACTCCACACAGAAGGTGCTCCAGCCGAGAATCGAACAGGAGAACATCTTGCTGTGAGGCAACAACGCTATGGCTGTACCACTGCAGCTTTTCCATGTGATAATATATAGTGCGTCTGTGGGAGTTTTAAAGAGGCTGGATAGTACGTAGGAGAAAGGAGTTACAATATGTCAGCCAGGTGTTAGGCAGTTGCATGTCCAGGAGTTGTTTAGGTGGGAAATAAGCTTTTTCTGAAGATGGTTTTATTAGGTTGCACTAGTGGTAGGGAGTTCCAAGTCTTGGCAATGTTGCTAGAATACAGGGAGTCACCACAGCTGTAATGGCTTTTGGAGATTCCGATTAGTGCCTTGTTAGCGGATCGAAGTTCTCTGTTATTGGAGTAGAGGATGATCACGTCTTGTAAGGCTGGAGTTTTGTCAGGTTGGTAAATTTGTACTTTACCCTTTTCATCACTTACCAAACACACTAATACCATTACTTACAAAAATCTTATTGCAATTAAAACTCTGTTATACGATTAGCCATCTACTGTATCCTACAGCACGGACACAGCCATCGCCATAAACATACTTCTTCCCAAACCTGAACATGGTTTACCTTTTCTGGTGCTACTCCCAGTTTACAATACCAAGGCAATGTAATTGAAAGAAAATAAATTATTTAAAATTGTCCTCCTAGCAGAACCCCATACTCTAAATCACTGTAAACTACTCAGCATCACCAAATAGCTATCTGCAATCAGCAGCGTCTCATTCCTACTTTTGAAAATGACTTCTGGCCCCCTTTAAAAATCAACCAACCTTTTCATGAGCACCTAAGCTCTTAGATGTAGACAAAATGACCTCTCATTAGCATGGCCATACTTTAAAACCATAATAGGAGAAAGAAACTTCTTTAAGCGGGACTGGCAATTTGGAACTAACTCCCCAATGCAAAGAAATAATTACAAAAAAATGATAAAATAATATAGAATTCAGGGAGGCCCTTAAAAGACCAACTCATATCTGAATCTTCATGCAGCTGCTACCATGACAATGACTAAGCAGCTACTGTAATTTAATATCTCCACCATAACATACGTTAGCTGAATATTACTTGCTATAATTTACAGTGATTTTACAATGTACATTAGAGCTTTTCAAACTATATTTATATATAAATAGATAAAAAGAATGTTTATGTGGGAATATGCATTGAAATGTTTAAGTGTTCATAAAATTTATCATATAGGTTTCACTGAAGGACACACAAAAAAAAAACTTGTAAGGGTTGACAGAATCCCATTTTATGGGGTATGGTATTTGCTTCCAATGTTGTGCATTTTGCTCACGTGATTTGTTTTCTTATGCTTACATTGCTTACTTAAACAGTGTTCACTTCTCTGTTGTCTACAGAGAGTATGTGTGTCCTGTAATGGAAAGATAACTCATTCATAACATATTCTCTCCATTATTCACATTGAGGGCTGGGAGATGTAAAATATCTTCAACATTAATGAACTCACTAATTTGTTTTCAATTACAGTGCCTCCTTTCTTTGGTAGTGGATGGTATTTTAATACCTCAAACTCAGCGGTGACATCCATCCTAACCCTAGGCCCCAACCCTCTCAACAAGCTCCGCATTCCCCATCCAATTCACTCTCCCATATCTCTACCAACCTCCTCCACAACACATCTGACCTCTTACTCATAAATATGAATATTAGGAGCCTAACAAACAAAATGCATGAATTTCATGCCACCCTGTCCCTATTGTCTCCTTACATAGGTTCATAGGTTCATAGGTTTATACTAGGCTATCTGCCCCAAGGCATTTATAAGCCTAGCCCGAATTTTTGTGGCTTACGTCACCCCTTATATGAAAAAATACTGTACCCATTAGTTTGTTGTGCCTCTGTCCAGCAGTGACACAGAGATGATTCCCGGGGTAAACCTACGATCTCCCATCCACAGGTCAAGATTTCTCTTGAACAGAGCCAGCGAGGTGCTCTGCCTCACATGGACCAAGACTCTATTCCACAGCATAGGGAGTCTCTGAGTGATAAATCTATCCCTCCAGCACGTCCTATTTATATCCGTGCTAAGGTTTAAGTCACTTGCTCTAGTGGTTTTGGTGGATTTGGATTTTTTGAGGTGGAGCATGTCCATTAATTCTGGGTTGAACATGGCCTTGTATGTCAGGCACATGTCACCTCTGAGCAGACGGTATGCGACTGAATAGAGCTGGAGTTTCTTCAATCTGGCAGCATATGACAGATTTTGGAGTCCCTTTATCCTTTTGGTGAGAAACTTTTGGGGTCTCTCCAATTGCTGCAGATGTCGGGCGAGATACATCCCGAATGGGGCATTGTACTTGATCATTGGTCTGATAAGTGAAGAGTACAGGGGAACAATGACCTCACTAGATCTGGATGTGAATCCCTTCATGATCAGGTGGGCAATGTAGAAGGTCTTTCTAATCACTTTAGCAACGTGAGTGTCAAAAGAAAGGCCGCTGTCAACCTGGGTCCCCAGGTCCCTGATAACTTCTTCTGTGCTTAGTGGATTGCCACCTATATGGTAGCTTGGGGTTACCTTGTTTTTCCCAAAGGGTATGACTATACATTTTTTGGCGTTTAACTTCAGGCCATGGCTCTGGCACCAGCTATCTGTTTCCGTGAGTCCCTTCTGAAGGATATCCGTGTCCGATGCACTTTCCACTATGGCGCCCAGTTTGCAGTCGTCTGCAAACTTTGTCAGCCAAAGTCCTCCCATGTTGGCCTGTACTTCTGAGAAGTAGATGCCGAACAATAGGGGGCCAAGGACCGAGCCCTGTGGGACACCACTTGTGACCGGATTGGAGTCTGACATAGCGCCAGCAACTCTAACCCTGTGGGTTCTGTCCTTAAGCCAGTTTGCAACCCATCTTGTGACATATGGGTTTACATTTAAGCTGGTAAGTTTTTCTACAATACCCGAGTGGGGTATTGTGCTGAAAGCCTTTGCAAGGTCAAGGTAGGCTGTATGGACTGCCTTTCCCTCATCAATGGCCTTGGTGACTGTTTCGAAGAAGTCGACCAAGTTCAAAAGGCATGATCTGCCCTTGACGAAGCCAAACTGGGTCGGGTCCAATTTCTGCAAGTCCCCTATATCTTTGTTTATGAGCTCCATTATGATCCTCTCCATAGCTTTGCAGACTAGACTTGTTAAGCTTATGGGGCGGTAATTACCAGGGTCCGTAGAGGCACCGCCTTTGTGGAGTGGGACCACAGTTACCGTACGCCACTCCTTGGGCACGTATCCTGTGGTAAGGCTGAGATTAAACAGCTGCCTTATGTGCGGGTTTAATTCCTCATTTAGCTCGTGTAGCACACAGCCGGGGACACCATCCAGTCCCATTGATGCTGTGTTTTTAGCTTTAGAGAGAGCAGCTTTCACCTGCGCATTTGAGATGTCTGGGAGTCTACACTCCGCTGGGATAGTTATCTCTCCTTTAGGGGGGGAGAGGGAGGTGAAGTTTGCACTGAACCTGTCTGCCAGTATGTTGGCAATGTCTGTGGGTTCAGTGATTTTTGTATCATTTTGGACTAATTCTGAGCATATCTGGGAGTTTCCACCCAGGTTCCTAATATAGCTGAAAAAGGCCTTATGATTGTCCTTTGAATCCATGGCAATTTTTCTCTCAAAATTGGCCTTAGTTGATTTTATGAGTGCTCGTATTTTTTACTAATAATGATCAGGGGTGACTTCCCTTTTATGGATTTTGTTCTATCATGTAATAGCTTTCTCCTCTTATTGTAAAGTTTGTTAATGGCTGGGGTCCACCAGACTGGACGTTTGCCCTTTGTGGAAAGAGTCTTGGTTTTATTTGGGATTGCCTGATCCATGCAGTCCTGGAGGTGTTCATAAAAGGCATTTGTAAGGGCTTCCGCAGCTTGGGTTGTGGTTTCCACTGGCTCAGGGGCCTTGAAGGATACCACACCAGTCTTGAGTAGTGTGAAGTTTGCTTTAGAGAAGTTCTTCACTGTGGTCTTTTTTGTTTGGGGTGGGGGCGGGATGTGGATTTCCAGTGAGATTAGTTGATGATCAGATCTCACCAATGAGGGATATACTTCCGGTGTGGAGCATTTTGTCCCCATGTTTGTGATAATGAGATCTAGTATATTTTCTCCTCTCGTGGGAACAGTGACTAGCTGTTCCATGGCATTTGAATTTATGAACTCCAGGAACCGTTGGGCTAGAAAGTTAGGGCTTGAATAATGTTCCCAGTCTATATTCGGGTAGTTGAAGTCACCCAATATGATGGTGTTTGGCGATACATTTATACCCTCCAGTGTCTTCAGGAAGGCTGTGTGGGGTTCCTGAGTTTGAGAGGGTGGCCTGTAGCATGCTACAATTTGTAGAGCAGTTTTGCCTATGGTTAGTTGCACCTGGATGGTTTCCGAAGCTTCGTGCGTTGCCACCAACCTGGAGGTGTGGGTATCCTTTATGAATATGGATACACCCCCTTCCTTTTGTGGTGTGGTATGGGTTTTGGGGCCGGAACGCATGATATGAGGTAAAACCTAATAGTGCCGGGGCGCTCTCAGGAGCCTTCAACCAGGTTTCAGTTAAAGCACAGACATCGATGTTCTCCATACTGAGAAGGGCCTCGAGTGCGTGCATTTTGAGATTTAGACTTCTGGCATTGAGCAGCATTACCCTCAGTTTCTTCCCATTTTTGTTTTCTAGGGTGGTAGGTTTAGAATTTGAGCCTTGCCTAAAAAAGGCACTATGGGGGTGGCAAGAGCCTTAGCCAATATCCGGAATCCCAGGGGTGACAGGTGCAAGCCGTCCCTTGCGAAGCAGCGTGGCTTGACAAGCATGTCATCCCAGGCAGACAGACACTGGATCCCCTTTGAATGACACCAGACATTAAGCCAATTGTTAAAGCTGATCATCATGTCTCTATATTGTGGCATCATTCTTGGTGAAGGAAGGATATTGCTCAGGGTCAGGGTCATACCTGCCTGGGCTACATAATCAGAGAGCTCCTCTATGTCTCTTTTCATGTAGTTCAGGGAGGTACATCTCAGGTCATTCACACTAGCATGGACAATGACTGTGTCATATTTGTACATGCCGTGGAGTGACCCGAGTGCTTGTGTTATGTGGCAGATTCTAGCGCCCGATAGGCAGCTTACTGTGACCCTCTCCTTGTTCAGCCTGGTGAGTGGGACGTCAGTGTGTCTGACTATGGAGTCACCTATGACAAGTATGTTTGGTGTTGTATTTGGCCTTAAGGGCTGTGACTGCTTTGCACACTGATTTTGTGGTTTTTGTGTTGCCTGTGGTGTGTCATGAGGTGGCAGTTGCTTGGGTGTCTGCTTTGGAGGCCTCTGCTGTTTAGGTAAATTTTTGCTCAGAGCCTCCGAGTATGTCTTTGTGTGTTTATGTGTTTGATTCATTGTTGTGATAGCTTTATGTGAGACTGGTTTTGTGGTGTGTGTAGTTGCCTTCTCCTCCTGTCTGGTCTTGCCAGTCCTGAGTTGAGAGAGCTCAGCCTCCAGTTTGGCTAAATAGCTACATCTCTATAAGTATTTGTGTTATGTGGGAGGAGGAGAGGGTTGTCTGTGTACATGAGGCAGTTATAACATTGCCTCAAGATTCCCAGATTCACCAGCTGGACCGGAGAGGAGATTGACAACTGACCTTTGGACATGCTAGAATAATATTGGGAATTCCTTAATAATTAAAAACAAGGGCCAGTGGGGAGTGAGAGTGTAGTGCTTTTAATTTTTAGTGCTGACTTATATAATTGCTTTAGTGAGCAAGTGCCAGGTAACTTGAGTGCAATGTGTTACAAGTAACTAAATGCAAAAACGACAAACAGTAACTTTCTTTCAAGTGAAACAAGGAAATAAGTACAGTAAGCAATGCAGATATCACTAGTGATCCACAGAAGCACTGAGAAGCGTATTAGGTGGAATTAGCTTCCAGGGAAATAACAAGCAAACAAACAACAAGCATATAAACAAAGCTAGATTCAGCAGGCCTGGATCTAGTCTATGCTAGAGCAAACAAGGTGTACCAATTTCAGTAAGATACAGTTCAAATATTCAGGCACTATAAACCTTTAACCAGAAATTCCCAGCTCAGAAGGGCAGAGTCCAGCCTCTTCTCTCACAAGAGTGCAGACCACGAACCTTCTTAATGTAAAATAACTGGCCTGAAGCCCAAGTGCCTAAACCAGAACTAATACACTTGGACACTGGGCTCTCAATCAGCAGTTCCCAACTTAGAAGGATGAAAGCTACCTGTCCTGCCACCACAGTGCTTGCCACAAACCTTCCTAATGTAAAACAACTGGTCTGAAGCCCAAGTGCTTAATCCAAAAGACTTAGAATGATAGCTACACTTTAATCAAGTTACAACCAAGCAGTAATAAATACAATTGAATACTTTAGAGAATGTCTGGATTAGTGCTCAAGTTACACAAACAACGCTAGATCCAGCAGGCCCGAATCCAGTCTATGCCACAGCAAACAAGGCGCACCAACTTCAGTAAGAAGCAGTTCAGATATGCATGCACTATAAGCCTTTAACCAGAAATTCCCAGCTCAGAAGGGCAGAGTCCAGCCTCTCCTCCCACAAGAGTGCAGACCACGAACCCTCTTAATGTAAAATAACTGGCCTGAAAGCCCAAGTGCTTAAACCAGAATTAATACACTTTTAGAATAACAGACACTGAGCCCTCAATCAGCAGTTCCCAACCTAGAAGGATGTAAGCTACCTGTTCTGCCACAACAGTGCAGACCACAAACCCTCTCAGTGCAAAACAACTGGTCCGAAGCCCAAGTGTTTAAACCAAAAGGCTTAGAATGAGTTACACCAAGCAGTTAAAAATACAACTGAGTATTTTTAATATGATGCAAAAGTAAAATGAAGTAGGTAGAAACACAAGTACAGTAAAAGCAGATGAAATTTTTTTTTTTTTTATCTGAACAAGTGCTGAGATCAAAGAAACAAATTTGAGAGCTGAAACTACAAAACTGGCTAGTTATAAGAAAAAAAAACAAGCTAGAAGGCTTCCCTCAAACACAGAAGGGCTTGGGGGCTCAGAAGCCTACAAATAGTCTATACCACTTAACAGGAAAGGCAGGAAATGAGCTTAATTTTTTTTTTGTCTGTTTCCCAGATGCTCTCTTTGTACACAGTAGGAGTGCCTGAAATCAGAATATGATCTCACTGCACTCAGTTGAGTAGTCTTAAAACATCTACAGACTGGACTGACCACACAAATGAAAAGGAGGTGTATCTACAATTTACAAAAATACACAAAACTACAATGCCTAGAACCAAATCCCCAAACTCTCATCAACACTGAAATATTACCTACTCACCTAGAAATTAACCCTAAAAATATATATATAACCATCATAGCAATCTACATAACTGAGGACTTATTCATATCACTTCCTCAACCTGTAATCAATAAACCATAATAATGGGTTAGTTCAATACTGACTGGCTCACCTGAACTGTACACAGCCCCTCAAACTTCATCAGCTTATATGGATTCACTCAAACAGTACAACCCCCAACTAGAATAGACAAATCCAGTAACAGACAGTCTACACTTGAAAGGACAGTAACCAAAAAAACCTTGACTGGCTTATCAGTCAGGCTGCCACTCAGATACCCTGAGCAATCATATAACTACCTACCTACTCAAAGATCAAACACCCAGAAAACATCACATACAAACAAATTCGCAACAAAATACACTTCTCACCCCATACTTTTATATTTGTCCTCCAACAATGTGTAACTGGTCCCCACTAAAAACTCTCAGTCTAGATTCCTCTGAACAGTACTTTAACAACAAATTCCTAGGCATTCTAAACAGCCTAGCACCATCTAGACATTTCAGAGTAAAATCTAACTATGTATCATGGCTATCTAAGGACACAAAGCAGCTACTCAAACACAGGGACAAAGCTTGGACACATTACCAGGCCAACAAAAATCAATCCACCCTTCACTACTACCAGCAACTAAGAAATAAAGGCAAAAAGCAGATTAAAACTGATAAAATAACAATATTATTCCACCCTCAAAAAAAAAAAAAACAAAACAAAACAAAAAAAAAAAGAAACACCAAAGTAATCCACAAAAATTCTGGGCTACTATAAAAACACCTACGCCAACCTGGCAATCCTCTACTCCTACTATCAAAACTCCACAGATAGCATAGCTATCCAGTTCAATACTTGATCAACTGCATACTTGCGTTAGCCAATAAAAACAACAAGACAGCCTCAATCTTACCTACAGAACTTACAGTAACCACTAATACCTTCTCTCTCAAGCCTGTCCAAACTAACATGATTAAAAAAAGCCCAACAAACTAACACCCTCCATTCAAAGCAGCGACAAATTACCCAACAAATATCTGAAGCTAGCTGCCGTAGCCATCACATATCCTGTCTCTATGTTAAATCAACCGTTCCATCACAAAACAATATGTACCCAAGCCCTGGAAAATATCCTACATCATTCCACTTCATAAAGGTGGGGCCTCAACAGAACTCTTCAACTTCAGGCCATTAGCAATACTACCACCACTATCAAAAAATCTAGAAAAATGTATACAACTCATGAATCCTCTCCTTTCCAATAATCTTCTTACTAAATCCCAACATGGCATCCAATGCAGCCACAGTACCACAACTGCCCTCACAAGTTTCACCAACACAATCAACCAATTCAAAAATAACAGACAACTAGTAGCCTCCATCTTCCTAGATACATCCAAGGTATTTGACAACGTATCACAGCCAAAAGGTCCTACATGAACTCTCCCTCCTACACCTAAGCCAAACAGCCCTCTCATGGATTCAGAGCTACCTATCTGACCATCAACAAGCTGTCCAATGGCAATAAGATCTCTCCTCAATCTTGCCCATCAATGTCGTGTCCCACAGGGATCAATCGTAGGTCCACTCTTCTTCACTACCTTTACAAACTCCACAGGGTGACCCAACTAGCCACTATTATTCATTATGGAGAGGACTCCATTCTCATCTGTGCTGTACCTTCCTTTCCTTGACTCCAAGAATTAAACCAACAATCCTTTTTAGCCACATAATCCTAGCTTGCTGACCATCAACTATTCCTGAATCCCAATAAAAGTAAACTAATGATATTTTCCAACAACGAATCCCAAGATTATATGTTCTCAGTTCTCATCTACTCATCAAACAACACCATAATCGATCTTTTAACACACAAAAAACTCTTAGAAGTAACTACTGACACTAGCTTAAAATTTGATAAACACTTGGCAGCAGTCATTAAAAAGACTCACAAAAAACTAGGTTCCCTATACAGAGCCAAGCCATTCCTCACTATCTCCACCAGACAGTCTATTGTGAGGACCTACTTACTGTTCACCCTACTATACGCCTCATCTATGTTCACTAACCTCAAGAGAACAGACCTAACTAGGCTTGAAACCTACAATAACAAGATTGCCAGATTTGCAGCAGACTCTTCACACAGAACCCACCACTGTGTTGCTCATCACCAACTGAACTGACTAGAATTAATTATTTATTAATTTTACATTTATTTTACATTTGTTGACCAGAATTGTCCAACTGAGCTGATAGCACTTTTTCAGTGGAGGCCCAGGGAGAAAAGCTCCACAAGCTTGCAAATAGAAGCAATAAACAATAAATAAGAATAACAATACAATTTTGACAAAAGAAAAAAAATTACAGATTTTCAGTTGTTATTAACATAAGTTTTATTTAAAGAAAGAAGTCAGATACACAAATTGCATAGCTAGCTAAGGAAATCTGAGTGACAAGTAATAACCTAGATAAAGAGGCTAAAGAGGACTATCAGATAACCAGAAGTGAGAATTGAAAAGGGACAGGCAGCAGAGAGTCCTAGGAAAAGGAAGACAGATTATGGAGGGTGAGTATAGTGACATGACCAGTGACTTTTCAGGTATGCTTTGATGACTGATTTGAATTAACAGAGTTGTTTGAGTGACCTAATTTCCAATGGCAGTTTGTTCCAAGACATGATCGGACAGTAGCTGTAGAGGGTGCATCCAATTTTGGCCTTGGGTTTATAGATTTGTAATAGGTCTTGATCTGAGCTACAGAGAGTCCTAGAAGGAGAGTAAAAAGAGATTGGAGGAGATAAGTTGGGACCTTATTTTTAGAGACAGACAGTGATGAAATTAATTTTGGTTTGCTGCGAATCTGGCCATTTTGTTGTAGGTAGATTCTAACTTAGGAGTGACAATTTGAGATTTGTGAGGATTTGAGAGCTGTACAATATGCTACGTAGCAGATAAGCATGAGAGAGGGTTACATTTGCTTTGTTAGTAAGGAAATTTTTATTTCTGTACAACAGGCCGAGTTTTTCAGGAGTCTTCTTAATGTAATTACTTACATGCAAGTCAAATTTAAGTTAGCCATCTATAATGACACCAAGCTTTGTGTTAGGTTCCACAATGACAAGAGTGTTACTGAGAGAATGCATAGAGAAAAGTGGATTTAAGGTGATTTAAGTTTTTGGGAAGAAAAAGTAAGAGGTTTTTTTTTTTTTTTTGGCTTCAGTATAAACTGGTTGTTAGAGAGCCAGGTTCCAACTGAGTTGAAGGATGCCTGAGTAACTGAGACAATATCAGAGGGAGAGTCCGTAATGGTGATAACTGTAGAGTCACCTGCATATTGTACACGGGATGAATGAGGGCAGGAAATATAGAGTAGATGAGTAAAGATACTGAAAAGTAAAGGACCAAGAAAAGATCCTTGGGGAACTGTCATTTTAACTGAGAGAGGAGGGAAGGGAGCAGAGAGACATTTCACTGACTGCAGTCGATTAGTGTGATAGCTAGAAAACCAAGCAACAGTAGTGGTAGAGAAGTTAAGGTTAGCCAGTTTGCTCAGGAGAAGAGACTAGGACACAGTATTGGTATTGAAAGCTTTAGAAATGTCAAGGAATAAACAAGAGAAGTTTACGGCTATCTCTGGCCAGAGAAATAGTGTTAATGAAGGATAAGAGGGCGGCAGTTGTGCTATGTTTTGGGCGAAAGCCATGTTGTGTGGTAGTGAACAGATTTTCCTGTATTAAGTGTTGCAAGACTTGCTTGTGTATATATTTTTCCAATATTTTTGAGTGTGATGAGAGGATACCACTAGGTCTAAAACCACAGATTTGAGTGGAGTTGCCTCCTTTATGTATAGGTAAGGTATAGAATTCTTTCCATGTAGAGGGGATGTTTGATTAAGAGATGGAACGGTTTATCAAAATAGATACCGGGATAGTTAGAGTCAGCTGCTACCTGAAGGAAGTAGGGAGTTATACTGTCTGCAGATGTAGAGCAAGGTTTTAGTTTGCAGAGTAGAGATTTAATGTAGCTGGTAGGTACAGATTTAAGGGAAAAAGTGTTAGTTGAGTTCAGAGTAAGAGGGAGTCAGGATAATTTATAGTGCTATTAGTAAAGGAGTCAGAGTTTATCATTTCTGCAATGGATTCAATGAAATAGGAACTGAAGATGGCAGCAGTTTCTTGCGGTACATTAGTGGAGTGGGGGTTGGGAGATGAAGGGTTATCAGGATGCAATATTTGATTAACTGAATGCCGACATTTTCTGGGATTTGATCTTCGTGCAGAAGGAGGGTTATAATAAAAATCTTTTTTGTCTTTATTAATGTGTTTTTTGTCAGATTTCTGAGTTCCTTATATTTCTGCAAATGGATGGGGAGCTTAGTTTTTACCCATGTTGCCTACATCCTCTCTCTAGTTTTCATCAAGGTGAGGGTACCATTTGTTAACCATGGGGCTATGGTTGATTTAATATGCTCTGTGTGGAGGGGTACAAGCGAGTTAAGAATATTTAGAAAGGTTGAGTTAAATGAGTGTACTGCTTCATCTAGGGGGAATTGGGTTAGGAAAGACCAGTTAATTTTGGAGAGGAGGGTACCGAAAGTTTCTGGGTGGAAGCTCCATAGTTTCTAACATGTTATATACTTATATGGGCTAAAGGAGGGGTTCTCAAAGTGTGTGCTGCGGTGCCCTGGGGAGCCACGGCTTCCTCACAGGGGTGATGCGAACTAATAAGCTTAGCTGCAAAATAAACCGTGAACAGTTCGCTGTTTATTTTGCAGCTAAGCTTATTAGTTCATGGAGAACTAAGTCTAGGCCTACACTGTAGCTTTTTAGCAGAACTGGCATCAAGTATAGCAGTGGTCCCCAACCACCAGGCTGTGGACCAGTACCGGGCAGTGGAGCACTTGGAACCGGGCCGTCAGGTAAGTGAATGCCTGTATGAGTGTGCATGTGTCTGTCTGCATGTGTGAGTGAATGCGTGCATGAAAGCATGAGAGTCTGTGTGTGAGAGAAATCGGGAGAGTGAGAGCGGTGTGAGTGAATGCAGGAATGAATGAAGAAGTGTGTGTGTGTGTGTGTGTGTGTGTGTGTGTGTGTGTGTGGGTGTGTGTGTGTGTGTGTGTGTGAGAGAGACGAGCAGAGAGAGTAAGAGTGATCCCTGGCAGCAGCAGCAATGAGGTCTGTGCAAGTCTGGACCACACCACTGGACACATACCTCTCACCCTCTTAGATCAAGAGATCTGGACAAAGCAAAAAATAGTGTGGGTACAAAGGCACAAAATAGGGACACTTAAGTACTGCTCTCACAAACTTGGAAAGTTGATAGAAATGCAGGTTTTACATTAGCATGAATTTTCTGAAGGGTATGAAGTATGAAACTCAACTGTCATTATTTCCTGACTTCAACCTCAATGATCTGACAGTGATTTGCCAGAAAACAACAATTTTATGAGAAAATGACCAAAAATATGAGCCAAAAATCTGGACATTCGGCAAAAAGCTATACAGTTGAAAAGTACGCTGGACAGAACCAAATAATAGGGACAGATTTTAAATATTGCTCCTATAAACAAAGTTAATAAGGTTGCCATTAGGTTTGCTTACCTCTCAACCATAGTAGATCAGTGTTATGCTGTTAAGCAGAATGTACACTTTTTTTTGCCAATTGTCTTTTTATTTTACTTTTGAGCTTTTCTCCCCATGTCTCCTAGTCCAGTCGGGCAGCCTCGTTAAACAAATGTCAAATAAATAAATGAAATATGCACTTTATGCGCAGCATGGGGGTGCCTTGGGAAACCCTGGATTCAGCAAGGGAGCAGAGAATCGAAAAAGTTTGGGAACCACTGCCCTAAAGAAATGAGGAGAGAATCTAAGTTTTACTGGGGAGTGATAAATAAAGGAGTCAGGGTAAAGATAAGGGTTATGATACTTGAGTGGATCTGAGACTAATATCCAGTCAATCAGAGAGCTGATTTGTGAGATCTGTTGGCATAGGTGGGTGTAGAGATAAGTTGTATAAAGCCATGCAAGTTAATGCACAAGGTAGAGTTAGGTGAGCAGAGAGACAGCCAATTTATATTTACGTCCCCAAAGAAGATGGTTTCATTATGTACGTGTTGAGAAAGGTAGGAGAGAATATTTTCCAGCAGGTTTAGAATTGCCCAATCTCCTATCCGACATCCAATTCAAAACCGCCCATTCCATGATACACCTACCCAACAAATGTCCGGCTCTCCACAATCTTCTACAACTCCAGTCCAATAATAATAATATGAGATCCACTGACAAATTCCTACTAAAAGTCACAAAATCTTACAAAAGCTCTGCACTATCCCACACTCAACTCCCCCCGCAGTCTACATTTCCTTTCTTCCACTCCCCTCACCCATCTTTCTCTTACCCTTTCTACTCTTTTTATAATCTCTCTCTCATCACCTCAACAACCACTCTAAACTCTATTTCCCTACAACCTATTTTACCTACTAGCCACCATCCCCATTGTATTATTTTGTTTATACATTAATATGTATATAGTCTCTTTCTATATTTTGTTCCATTAATGTATACTAGACTGTATGTACTTGTCTTTATTACTAAACATGCTGTATTGTGCTACTAAATATAAAAAGCATCCCTGTGACTAGCACTTATTTTAAAACCTGCTGGAAAGCACTAGAAAGTCTTAAACTGATACAAGCACTCAACTCTTCTTGTTAATAAGGAGAAATTAATCGTAGGCACTAAACAGCCTATAATTGCAAAGTACCTTGCTAAGGTAAGGGAAAACAGCTCTTGTACTTCACAAAAAAAAAAGCACCAAACCAGGCATGTCCAAGGGTCAGCTTCCGGTGATTTCTTCTGTCCACCTGGTGAATCTGGGTATACTGGGACAGTGCAGCAATTGCCTCATGTACACAGACAATCCTCTCCTCCTGCCACCTAACACTACAACCTGCGAGAGATGCTCTTACATAGCCAAACTGGAAGCAAAGCTCTCTCCACCCAAGATTGTGCTAGACAATCAAGAAGAGAACGTTAACACCCACACTACACCTCAAGCAACACACAGCCCTTCTAAACCCACACCACCAACACCCACACATAGCAACACTAAACCCACATATGTGGAGGCCCTTAACAGTAACCTGCCCAAGCAACAAGGACCTCCGAAGCTGAAACGCAAACACCAATCACAACCAAAGTGTCACATAGCTCATAACACCAGTGTGCCACCCAACAACAGTCCCTAAGGCAAGACAACGTACCCAACACTTTAATCACAGGTGACTCTATAGTCAAGCACACTGATGTCCCACTGACCAGGCTGAACAAGAAGAAAATTACAGTCAGCTGCCTGTCGGGTGCCGGGATCTGCCACATCACGCACGCACTCAAGTCACTCCACAACAAGTACAAATACGACTCTGTCAATGTCCATGTTGAAGTGAATGACTTGAGATGTACCTCCCTGGACTACATGAAGAGAGACATGGAAGAGCTCTCGGATCATGTGGCCCAGGCAGGTATGACCCTAGCCCTGATAACATCCTGCCTTCGCCCAGAATGATACCACAGTATAAGGACAACAGGATTGACTTCAACAATTGGCTAAGCTTCTGGTGGTGTCATTCAAAGGGGATCCAGGATCTGTCTGCCATGGACAACATGATCGACAGACCACAATGCTTTGCCAGAGATGGTCTGCACCTGTCGTCCCTGGGATTCAGGTTACTGGCTAAGGCTCTTGCCACCCCTATAGTGCCTTTTTTAGGCAAAGTTGAAAGGACAAAAACACCACCGTAACAGGTACAAGCATGCAAAATTTGAAGGTAATGCTACTCAATGCTAGAAGTCTAAACCTCAAAATGCACTCTCTAGAGGCACTCCCAAAAATGAAGAACAACGACATCTGTGCAGTAACTGAGACCTGGTTCAAGGCTCCAGAGAGCACCCCTGCAATACCAGGCTACAACTCTTACCACACTTTTCGGCCACCAAACCAGGACCGAAACACTAAAAGTGGAGGAGTGCCCATATTCACCAAGGATATTCACACCACCGGGCTAGTTGCCCAACACAGTGTCTGAAATTCTCCAGATACAACTAACACTAGGTAAGACTGCAATCCAAATTGTAGCTTGCTACAGATCCACCACCATGCCTGAAGATTCTCACTCCACCTTTCTAAACATACTGGAAAATATTAAGATACAACCAAACATCCTAACACTGGGCGATTTCAACTACCCTGCCATTAACTGGGAAAACTGCTTGTGTACCAACACCTTTCCCAACGGTTCTTGGAATTCATAAATTCTAACACCCAGGTATTAACTAATCCTTAGTCCCACCAGGGGTTCCAATATCCTAGACCTGGTCATTACCAACATGGGAAATTGATGCTCCACACCTATGGTCACAACCCCCTTGTTGGTCAGGTGTGACCATAAGCTAATCACCCTTGACATCCACATCCCACCCCCCCAGTAAGGAAACCTCTGTAAAAAAACTTCTCCAAAGCCAACTTCATGCTACTCAAGTCAGAAGTGACAAATGTCATGACACCCATGCAGACGGGAACTGAAAGTTCGACTGCTGAATCCTACACTAAGGCACTGTACGAGCACATCCACTCGAGCATGAATCATGCCATCCCCAATAGAACCAAGACGCTCTCCTCCAAAAAAAAGGAAGCCAGTGGTCCCTTGCCATAAACAAACTTTAAAGCAAAAGGAAGAACTGTTGCAGAAGAGAGGAAAATCCCAGGATGCAAAAAACTCCCTTACCAGCCTTAGTAAGAAGCCGAGATCCCTTATAAAATCCTCCAAAGCCAATTATGAAGATAAAATTGCCAAAGATTCCAAAGACAACCACAAGACATTCTATAGCTATGTCAAAAATCTAAATAGAAATGCTCAGATCTGCTCTGAGCTACAACAGAATGGCATTAAATATACTGATCCCAAGGATATTGCCAATATCCTGGCAGATCGATTCAGTGCAAATTTCACCCCCTTCTCACCCCCTAAAAGGCCCATCTTAATACTGAAAGACTGCCAAATCCCAGTAATAACGGCCACACAGGTAAAAAAAACGCACTCTCCAAAGCTAAGAATACAGCATCCATGGGACCAGACGACATTCTAGGCTGTGTACTACATGAACTACAAAATGAACTGGCACCTCACCTAAGTGTCATGTTTAATCATAGCCTCACCTCAGGCTTCATGCCCACTAAGTGGTGCACAGCTACAGGTATCCCACTCCACAAGGGGGGGGGGTCCACCTTGGATCCGGGGAGCTACCGCCCCATCAGTCTGATGGCCTGATCTGCAAGGCCATGGAACGTATCATCATGGAACTTATAAACAAAGACATTTGCAACCTTCAAACAATGGACCCCACGTAGTTTGGGTTCATGAAGGGCCGATCTTGTCTCCTGAACCTGACTGACTTCTTCGAATCAGTCTCCAGAGCCGTGGACAAGGGTAAGGTGGTCCACACAGCCTATCTGGACCTCGCCAAGGCCTTTGACACCATCCCCCACTCTGGAATCATAGACAAACTTACTAAGCTAGGCATTAATACCTATGTCACTTGATGGGTTGCCAACTGGCTTACTAACAGAACCCACACTTGAAAAGTAGCCGACTCCAAATCCAGCTCCAGACAAGTGGAGTACCTCAGGGTTCAGTCCTGGGTCCGCTCTTGTTTGGCATCTACTTCTTTAAAGTACAGGCCAACACTAACGGACTCTGGCTAACAAAGTTTGCAGATAACTGCAAACTGGGAGTCATTATTGAATCCCCAAATGATGTGGATATTCTACAAAAGGGCCTTATAGAAACAGATGCTTGGTGGCAGAGCCATGGGCTCAAGCTCAATGCCAAGAAATGTAGAGTTATCGCCTTTGGGAAAAAACATGTACCCATGAATTACCACATAGGCGGCAGTACACTAAACACCGAAAGTGTGATAAGAGACTTAAGGACACAGGTGGGCAGTGATCTCACCTTCGATAACCACAACAGTCAGGAAATCCTCCTATGTGGCACACCTCATCACTAAGGGCTTTTCATCCAGAAAAAAAGGAGGTCAATGTCCCACTGTACTCATCCCTCATTAGACCCATTATAGAATACAACAACCCGTTTGGTATGTACCTCTCAAGACATCTGCAACAACTGGAAAGCCCACAGAAATACTTTAATAAAAGAATCAAAGGCCTAAAGCAGATGCCTTATGCTGACCATCTAAAAAAAACTCCACTTATACTCTGTCGCATATTGTCTACTCAGAGGCGATCTCTGCTTAACATACAAGGCCATGTCAAGCCCAGAGCTGTTGGACATGCTACACTTAAAGAAATCCCAATCCCTGAGAGAGACATGCTCCAGGGATCTAAACCTTGTCATCAAAATCAACAAAACATGCTGGAGGGATAGGTTCCTGACCCAGAGACTCCCCAGACTCTGGAATAGACTGCCCACACATGTCAAGCAGAGCAACTCTTTTGCCCTCTTCAAAAGGAACCTTGATGATTGGATGAGAGATAGGAAATTCACCCCAAGGATCACGTCAGTCTCCCTGCCAGACAGGGGTCCACGGAAGTAAATACTGTGGGAAGAAATAGCCAGAGAATTGTTATGGCTAGGCTATAGGCCCTAGGGCGGATAGCCTAGTACCAACCTATGTATCTGTTAACTGTCATGTGGAGCTTTTCTCCCAGGCCACTGCTGAAAATGGATTACTTGTCGAGTCGGACCTTCCCAGTAAACAAATGTCAAATAAAATAAAATAAATCTTCCTAGCTGTCCTGTTTTCACAAGGTGAGCTATCGATGACATTCAACCCTGACATTTAACACTGCTACAGCCTTTTTCAGGATCACTGCATATTGGGACAAGCCTTAGAATTGTCCCTTCAACAGACTGGCCTTTTCTCTTTCCAGATGGGAACAGCCTTTCAGCTATACAGGGTACAAATGTCTCATGATCGGGGAGGGGAGGACATGTATGGACTGTCACAATGTAGCTGGCTGTTAACTGTTTTAAGGTTATGGTGGGAATCTTTTTTTTTTGTTAAACACTGATTAAAATTACTACTTAAGACATTAATGCACATAACAGAAAACAAATAGACCAAACAAAAGCTGGTGCCTGGACCCAAAGCCACTCTTGTTGAAAAATCCAATGAAAAACCGCCAAAAAGTTAAAATTCAAACACTTTACTGGCGTAAAAACAATAAAAAGTAAGCACTTTTGTTTAAAATAGTGTTAAACTTCATCAGACATGGTGTTAAGCACATCTCCTCTTTAAATACCAATAGTTTACATTTAATTGGTTAAGCTCCTGCTTACTATACCATCACCAAGCCTTGTTTTAAAGTTAGTGTTATAATTACTTATGAATGGTATGTTAACTGTTTGTAAAAAAGTACATTGCTGAATGTAGGATTATAAAGCATAAAAAAGCCACATGTGCCGGCTCTAAACAATTTTCTTTTTCTCCAGAGCTTTTAACTTTCTGCTACATTCATTAATACATGGCCAGCTATTGGCTTGTAAACACACTTGCCATTTTAACTCTTAATTCCATGTAAACCCCCTATGCTTTCTTGTCATGATAATAACTTGGTCTATGACCATAAACTTAAATTGATGTCCTACTTGGTCGCTAATGTCTTTAGCCAAAGTGTTATTTAAGTTGTTCCTTCTGATGGCATATTCGTGCTCATAAATTCTCTGGCAAAACGCCTCTCCGTTTTGCCAACATAGAATACTGAGCATGCATCACAGACAGCAATATATACCACTGCTTTTGATTTAAAATTATATTTTCCTTTTATTCAATATATTTTATTACTTACAATAAAAGCTGTTCCCGGTTTTTATTTTGTGACACCAAGTTCATGCTCCACATCTAATCATACAATGCATGCCACTGGGATTTTCTTGCCCTGTATATCTTAATAAATCCTTGAAGTTCATTCCCTTCCAATACACTATGGTGGGTCTTTCACCTACGCGATTCCTAACACTAGGGTCATCTAACAAAATGGACCAATTTTTCTCAAATATCCATTTCAAACATCTACAATCTTCGCTATAAGTAATAAGGGCTTTAGAAAAGTTCTGGTTATTGGTTGGGTATGAGTCTTGTATTGGTTGACCTCAAGGTTGGGAAGGGTAATTCTCTAGAGCAGTACTCACATTCATATTGATGTTCTGCCTGCTCAATATACCCATGCTGTTCCTACTGTTTAAAATGGGTTTAAAATAACACCTTTCTCCTTTGTTTTTTACTTCCTACACCAGCTCAAATTATTTGGATATGCTCTTTTCAAAAACAAAGGGCATAAGGTGACACATTCTTCTATGAAATCTTCTTGCTTAGTCACCGTACGAGCAGCTCTCACCAACTGTCCTTTAACAACAGATCTCTTTTGGTGCTCCGGTTGTGAGCTGCTATAGTGTAGGAAACGGTTAGAATAGGTTTCCTTCCTATGTATTGTGGCTATATGTCTCTCATTGACTTCATCTTTGATTAAGTCGTACTGTTAATGTATTTTAAAAATTCTTTAAGTGTCTCTTCCATACCTTTCCAAATCAAGCTGATATCATCCTGAAACCTAGAGTATGTTCTAATATGGTTATTAAACCTAGTAATGAATATGTAATGCCTTTCCAGTACGCCACGATGATGTTAGCATATGCTCCTCTACAGGGAGACCCCATGGCAATTCTTTTTTTCTGCAAATAATACTTGTTATTGAAAGAAACAAAACTGTTACTAAGAATTTGCTCCAACAATTCCATAATAAGGTTAATTTTCTCTCTGGGTGTTCCTTGTTCTAACAGTATCTCGTTTACCCATTCTAAACCAGTTAGTTGAAGAATAACTGTGTACAAATTGCACACATCAATGGTTACCATTACATCTTTCTGGTCATATTCAACCCCATTCATGAATTCTAAAAAGAACCATGAATCTTTGCAAATCTGTCTTTCTTTTTTAGCACTTTTTTAAGTTCATAGTCTAAATATTTGACACATGCTGTTGTTATGGAATCCCTTCCGTCCACAAGTGGCCGCATTGGGGGGGGGGGGGTGTTATCAATATCTTTGTAGATCTTGGGGATTCCAAAAAAAAAACCCCAAACTCTTGGTATCATGTTTAAATAATTGTACAAGTTAAGGTCCATTCTTTTCTCTAAGAAAATATCACTTAACTGGGTGTTAATTTTTCTGTATGCCCCATTTAGTTCATTGAATGAAACTTCTTCATGTGTGTCAGTATTCAAAATTTCATTAATTTTATTACTATACATATGTGCACTCATTACTAAAGCCCCTCCACCTTTATCTGATTTCATTACTCTAACTTTCTCTGCCTGTAATAGTTTTAAGGAATCTTGTTCCTGTCCATTTAGGTTTCCATTACTATCTCTCACTTTTTTTCTATGTGTACATAAATTCTTCAAATCCATTTGACAAATGCTTTCATAAATAGCTAACTGGGGGTGGAGAGGTGGGTTATATATGGAACTAATACTGTACTTACTGTCCCCCCCCCATTATACATGTTATCCTGATGTAGCAATGAAAAATTCAGTTTTCTTAGATATAGTTTCAAATCTATGACAGTGTTGGTAAAATTAGATAACTTGGTGGGAACAAATGTCATGCTTATGGCTAATAAATTAGCCACACTGATGTTAATACATACTTCAGAAAAATTATACACTTCAAAGTCTTTTCCTTGGTTTAAAACTACTGTGCATTTGTTAGTCTCAGTATTTTTTTCTATATTTGGGACATCTTCATGTTGTTGAATCATTATTACCTTACGTTCATAAGTCTCATTTGTAACTGAACTCAGTGGTTCATAAACCAAATTCATATTCTCGGGCCTCGCTCCATGAAACCCCATCTGCTGTTGCCGCCTACTTTCGGAATTATTTCTATTCCTAAGTCTTTCAGACCTCCTCATTTTGGGGTATTCCTTGTTGTATACAGAAACTGCTTGTTCCTCTCTATTTCTTTTGTCATCTGCACCCCCATTGTGTGCATCATTATTGTTTGATACACCATTTCTGTTGTTACTCTTGCTTCTGTACTGGGAGCCAGGGGGTTTCGGATACGCAGACCCGTTTGGCATAGTCATTTAAATTTCTAGTAATTTTATTAATTTTCCCAGTTTTTAACTTATCTAAGTTTTATTGTAAGGAATAAAAAATATCCAATAAACGGGAAATATAATTGTAAATCAAAACCAGTGGTATACATTGCGGTCTGTGATACATGCTCAGTATTCTATACTGGCAAAACAGACAGGCAGTTTTGCCAGAGAATATATGAGCACGAATATGCCATCAGAAGGAACAACTTAAATAACATTCTGGCCAAACACATTAGCGACCAAGTAGAACATAAAATTTAAGTTTATGCTCATAGACAAAGTTATTATCAATGAGAAGAAAGCATGGGGGGTTTAAATGGAACTAAAAGAGTTAAAATGGCAAGTGCATTTACAGCCAATAGTTGGCCAGGTATTAATGAACGTACTCCAGCTTTAAAGTTAAAGGCCCTGGAGAGAAAGAAAACTGTTTCGAGCCAGCACATGTGGTTTGTTTATGCTTTATAATCCCACATTCAGCAATATACTTTTGTACAGTTAACATACCATTCATAAGTAATTATAACACTGCAACTTTAAAGCAGGAGCTTAACCAATCAAATGTAAACTATTGGTATTTAAAGAGGAAATGTGCTTAACACCATGTCTGATGAAGTCTAACACCGTTTTAAACTAAAGTGCTTACTTTTTATTCTTTTTACTCAATTAAAGTGTTTGAATTTTAACTTTTTGATGGTTTTTCACTGGATTTTTCAAGAAGAGTGGTTTGGGTCCAGGCATCTGCTTTTGTTTGGTGTATTTGGTCTGTTTTCTGTGGATCTATAACAGAAAACAAGCCAACACATATTAACACTGTTTTCGTTTACATACATTTTACATTACTATGTCTTCTTTCTTTAAAGCAACACTCATTTAGTTTATTGTTATACAAATTGCTGAATTCCTACCATACCTTAAACCTCATGCCTCATCTTTAATATTGCGCATCTATTGTTCCCAAAAAATTCCATTTATTTCTATGTAATTTGCTCCTTCCCTTTTCTGAAGATCCAATTTCCAGTTCTTTTATCTCTCTTACAATATTCAATACTACAAATAAAACTGGTTTAGACTTTGATTGCCATTTTCTAGTAATTGTTTTTTTGGGCAGCCAATAGAATTATGATTAACAAGGTCTAACTATGTCTCGGCAATTCAGATCCTATGTCCCAGCTCAAAAAAATCATATCCTTAATTACAATCATTTGATCCCCCAATATTTTTGCATGAATTTTTAAAAACTGCCAGCATATTACATTGCCAAAAAACATGTTCCCACTTACGTTTACTTCCACCCCACACCCCCAGCATTTATTTCATTCTTGAAAGTCTACTTAGGGTATAAAAATACCTAAAGGCAAACGCTACCATGCAAAACCTATAAACCTTCTGGACTTCGTTGCATACTTGGGAGCCATACATATGTCTTTTCATTGTTCCTTTGTAAATTCCTTTTCCAGTCTCTCTTCCTAATCTTATCTAATCTCCACTGAACAACTCTTAGTTATCATGCAATATTTATACACCCTACTAATTATACCCTTTTGTTCCTGTGGGAATCCTTAACATTTATCCTCCAATGTCCTGTCTTGAGCTACTGTTGTGTCACGAATGTCATGAACTTTTGCATAGCAAGCACTACATCTTGGCAGTGATATGCTATAATAACCCCCCCACCTGCTACTCACTCATTCAATTCTTTTGTTTCCTGGTCTTCATCAGTAGCAGCCACCATGCCTCCCCAGCACAACTTCCCCTACCCCTCTCCATAACACGCACAAACAATCTATTGCCTCTTCTTTCCACTCCATGCCCAGACCCTGCATCAGTTCCTTCAGTGCAAGGGCAACTAGCTGAACCTGGTCTGCTTGTGTCTTGGTCAAGGCATCATCCCTCGATGCATGGAGCAGACTACACGTTCATCTATAGCACTGTCAAAGTAATAGTCCTGTAGCATCAGTCACATAATGAATTTAATGGGGGGGGGGGGGCACATCAAGCTAATCAAAACAATGTGACTTCAGAGAGGCTGGCTCAGTGGTATTCACAGATGAAGACTTTTGCACACCCCAGTAACCTTGGTGTTGAAGGATTCCAATGATAAAATGGAAGGCATGAGAAAGCAGGGCACACTTGCCTCATCCAGGTGGGAGGATTAGGAAAATAAGTCCAAGCACCTGTTCTCAATCTAAAATACTCAAATGAGAATGCATATTGGTCTAAGTATCTGCCTTCAAGGGGGTAGAGGGTGGAGTTGGAGTTTAGTGTCATTCAAGAAGCCCATGTACCATCCAACACACTCATTTGAACCTTGTGGACATGTAAGCATAATAAAAATCCTCTGATGGCATATAACTCCTCCCCCACCTCCACATAAAAAAATAAATGTATATATACACACACACATATATATATATATATATATATATATATCTACACACACACACACACACACACACACACACACACACACACACATTGATGCCCATGCACTGGCCCAGTAATCAAGGAGCATCAATACTCACCACTGGCATCAGTGAGGGGCGTGCACATTGGGAAGGATAACAAGTACACACACAGTAAAGTACAGTTACCCTTAAGAGCACACAGAGATCACAGTTAGTCTGGGGCTGGTTTCTCCCTTTCTCTCCAGATCCCCTATAAGACTCTCAACTGGCACAGCTACAGAGTGGAGTCCTTAGCCAGGGTTCCAAGCAAAGTCCTCCCAGCACTCCCTCTGTCCAACCAGTGCTTCGTGTCCCTGCCCAAGTAGCTGACACACACACACCGATATGATTTATATACAAACACACAGACACTCCTCGGGAATGCTGGCACAGGTTCACTAGTTATGCCCCTTCTGCCCTGGCTATAAGGTAGTAATCCAGTGCCACCAGAACCCCTACTTATCAGCTACTATAAGGCCCTTCCCAAAGGGTGACCAATTTCGCTGTGCAATAATACAGTTACTCAATCAGTAAGTGTGACCAGAACTTTTAAGGCTACTGGAGTGGCTTAGTACAGTATCACGAAATACATGCAAGTACTCTAGAACTTAAACTATCTCTACACAAAACAGCCACAGTTGAAAGGTTTAAAAATATTTAATAATAAATAATAAAAACACAAGACAAATCTCCTTAATTCAACACAGTGCTAGTCAAGAGTTCAGACACAGTAACTTTAAAACAATACTGTAGTATAATAAAACAACAAGAAAAATCAGCGTATATAAGCAACAACAATATATATTGTATATATTGTCAACTGTTTTTTGAGTTTTATTGTCTTACTCTGTAAAGGCTGTTGGCCGAGGCGCTAGAGAAAGGATTTGTTTCAACTGAATAAATTTTATCTTTTTGGAAGGTAGAGCTGGGACTCACTGTTGGTCTTTGTTGTTGCTTATATACGCTGATTTTTCTTGTTGTTTTATTATGACAAGTGAGTCCATGTGCTCCTTTCCGCGAATTTTTAGAGAGACTGGTATGGAAATGTTTAACCGGAATGGAGAGAATACTAGTCGTTCTAATATTGCATCTAATGATACTGATACATCGACTGTAAAGAATGCAATACCAGAAGCTTCTGGAGGTTCGAGTTTGGGTATTATAAAAAAATGGGAGAATTCCCGAAAAAGAACTACTGCCAACCCGTTTGCTATGGTAGGCAAAAAAAACATCATTTCTGATAATCCGGATGCTCAAGATCTGTGTTCTAAACTTGAGAGATTGATTTTTAAAGAAACATCAACTTTCTATAATATTGGCAGCCTTGAAAGGTATATTGAACTTGATATTACACCCAGGGGTCTGAGGTCTATTAAGAACCCATCCACACCATTTGATCTCACTAATGAGACAGAGCTTAAATTTCACGAACGATGGATAGCAGCTGCACATCGGTGCAGCATAGAGTGGGTATCAATTTTGATTGAAAGGGATAATATGAAAAAAGACAAACTTGTTGTGGAAACCAAACAAGTCTGTGAACAGTTAGTTAACATTACCTCTAATTCGACTCTAGAAAACTTCCTTCTAGGTATTAATATGAAATTAATGAATTATGAAAAAGATCTAGTGGAAAGAAAAAAATCAAAGCTAACAAGAGACATACGGGATTACGAACACAAGAGGGCGTTCGTGTTCCCTAACCATCAAAGAAGTCGAAAAAAGAGTGTCTCTTTTCAAAAGGGAAATCCGGCCTCAGAACAGTTCACAAACAAGAACTTCCTGTCTGGTGAGAGCGGGGCATCATCATGGGAAGACGATGACAGGGACAATTTTCCCGAATTACCAGGGGCAGCCAATTCCGAAGCTTTTCGAAAGACCTACTCGGAATCTAACGGACATTATGTCAATACCAGGAAAAGGGGTTGGAACAACTCAGAACGCCATAGAGACTCGGGCGACGGACAGTACAAGAAAGGTAGATGGACATAACTTACATAGTAACTATGTGATTAACTTGTCGAGTTATAAACTAGACAATATTGAGTTATCCATCTTAGAAAAGGGTCTTAAATTTGTACCCACGTGTGTACCTAAGAAACATGAACTTAAAACTGAATTATTCCAGTTATGTCGGAAAATGTATTTAAGGGAATACTTTTTCAGGTTAAATAATACCACTGCTACTGATGTTAACTATGAGGTTACTTCCATACCTGATAGTGATTTGGAAAGTGATGAAAGTTTTTATTCATGTATATCGGATGAAGAGGGGGAAAGTAATGCTTATGACTTATTGGATACGCATATGCTTAAAGGTACAAGTTATTTTCTTCCACCATGTAAAAATCCTAATATATTAAAATTTGAATCGTTGCTAAATATAATGTTAGATAAAGAATTGGAAGGATTTGTTAATAAAAAGCATGTCTATAATTTGACTAAAATTGAATGGGAAAGATTACAGCGATTAAGTAGGAATAATAATATAGTTTTCAAACCGGCAGATAAAGGGGGAAAACTTGTTATATTAAATTCCTATGATTATTACAGCATGTGCATGCAACATCTTGATAATAAAACTGTGTACTGTGAAACAGATATAAAGTTCTTAAGAAAGGCAGAAAAAGATTTTAATGCTTTATTGCAAAAAGGTGTTAGGTTACATTATTTGACTAAAACAGATGTAGATCGAAAAATAAGCACTAAGAATAATAAAGTTGCAAGGTTTTTCTGTCTACCTAAGATTCATAAAAACTTGAACCGACCACCTGGTCGGCCTATCGTTTCAGCCTTTGGCTACTTCACTTACAATCTTTGTACCTTATTGCATGAAATATTGATGAAACAAGTCTTGTTGTTACCTTCATATATACAAGACTCATATGACTTCCTTCAAAAGATTAAGGACATATATTGGTGTGAAGGTATGTATTTCATTACTGTAGATGTATTGAGTCTTTACACTAATATTTCACATATTTTGGGTTTGGAAGCTATAAAATTCTTTCTTGGCGATAGCCCCAAAACTTATTATATTTTGGAATTAGTTGAATTTTGTTTAACGAATAATTTTTTTGAGTTTAATGGCATTCTCTATAAACAGTTAACTGGTACTGCTATGGGGGCTGCTTTTGCGCCTGCCTATGCAAACCTATTTATGGGAATGTTTGAAAATGAATTTCTTTACAGATTACCATTTTTTAAAAATAATGTTTTGAAGTATTTTAGATTTACTGATGACCTTATTTTTATTTGTAAGGGTAACTTTGATGCATCTGTAGGCTTTATTGATGCACTGAATAATAATAAATTTGGTATTAATTTTAGTGATGTACAACGAGGATGTCAAGTGCATTTTTTAGATATTTCTCTCAAAGGTAACAATGGTTTTCCAATATATACTGGTATCTATAGAAAGTTTGATGAGATTAGCTGGAAAATGTGGGGTAATAGTTGTCACCCTCCCCATACTCTGACAGCTATCCCTTATGGAGAATTCCTTAGAATAAAGAGACTAAATTCTGACATTGAACTGGCTTATAATGAGGCACTTAGAGTAGCTGAAATATTTAATGCTAGAGGATACAATCCAGTAAATGTAGAAAATAGTTTTTGTAGAGTATTTAGAAATAACAAAGGTGATAGTAGACCTAATAACATCTATAAATATAATAGTAACAATACTGATAAAATTAACCAGGAAAAGATGTTCTTTGTTACTAAATATACTAATTTTTCTTTAACTATTAATAAATTAATTATGAATTATTGGAATTTTATTAAGAGAGATATTTTTTCATTGAAAGATACAAAATTGATTATATCATATAAAAAAGGCAAAAGCATTCAGGATTTCCTAGTACATAGTATTTATAAAAAACCTTACACTAGTAGTTTAAATAATGTGAAAGTTGTAGGAACCTTCCCTTGTGGAAAATGTTCCATTTGTAAACATATAGTGAATGAGGTAGTTAAAATAAATGGAAAAAATTTTACTACAAGAGCTAAATATTCATGCATGAGTAAGGGTGTTATTTATGCTATATTTTGTGATTGTAATAAATACTATATTGGGGAAACAAAGAGAATGCTAGCAGAAAGAATTAAAGAACATGTTAGGGATGTAAAAAATAACAAAGTTAATAGCCCTATAGCTGAGCACTTTAATTCTGTACATCATGGTAACATTGATCATATAAAAGTTTCTATATTGGAACATGTTCCTCTTTTTTATAATAATGTAGATGGGCAAAAGAATATACTGAGACAAAAGGAATCTATTTTGATTATGAAGTATGGGACTTTGCAACCATATGGTATGAATAGAGAATGCAACTGGCAAAGTCTTATTTAAAACTATGGCTTTAAATATAGATTATATATGTGATTTAATTATTTGATTGTATAATTGATTGATTGTTTTACTTTGTATATATTGTCAACTGTTTTTTGAGTTTTATTGTCTTACTCTGTAAAGGCTGTTGGCCGAGGCGCTAGAGAAAGGATTTGTTTCAACTGAATAAATTTTATCTTTTTGGAAGGTAGAGCTGGGACTCACTGTTGGTCTTTGTTGTTGCTTAAATACTGTAGTATAGTCTGACAATTATAGAAAACAGTCTGATCTTACTATTTTCTATTTCTAAGAGAAAGTCTAAGGTGCTACTTACATACAGACAGAGCAAAAGCAGACTGCTGGTGATGCTGTCAGTTCTGAAGACAAATGCAAAATGCTCTCTCTTTCTCTCTGAGATCTCTTAAATTGATAATACATCACTGCTGACTCATTTTAGACTACATCATTCTTAACACTTCTCTGGTTCCCAGGCTAACAGAAACTCAAAATTTACATTTCTCTTTGCAATCTTGCACCTGGCCAGGAAACCACAGCAATGAATGACATTATACATGTAAAATCTAGCAATTAATTCTTGTCTCAAAACAAAAGAAGGAATTCCTTAATCCAGACATCCTGGCTCCAAGGTTGAGATCAAAGTCATACAATGCTGGACTTATCAGCTTTCTTCCAGCAGAGTGCACTGTGATTACATTTTTGAAGCTCAGAACATACAGTTTTCTTTACATTTGTGAAACAGTCTGTGGATTACATTAATATTTACAAATGACATAGAATTATTTACAAAGTTCTATCTAACTAGGCTGGCAGCCTTTCATTGTTTTCACATACACATACATACACACATATATAATGATATTACAAAACTATACCCAACATGAGTGATTCAAAAACTGTTGTCTTTTTAATGAAAAATAAATACCCATTGATTTCCAAGCAAGAAACGAACCTGAACGTTTGTCTTAAAACATAAAAAGCTCTGACAGCACAAATTACATTAGATGACATGTGTAAAGAAGTCAGAAATCTAGACTTGTGTCATTTACTGCTTTTTTCTCTTATACCACTTTTTAAGAACAGACGTTAAGCCTGAAGCTGTTCTTTTTTAGGCTACTGTGAGTATACATCATTCTGAACCTCAAGGGAGCTGCATTAAAGTTCCAGGCTTCATCAATGAGTTAAACTCCCAGGGCTCAAGGTACTCTACCTCCTGGATCTCCAAAATAATCACATCTAAATTTGTGTTGTCCATTCTGCATTACTGGTTATCTGGAAGAGAACGCCTTGACAAACCAATAAACACCAAAATTAAATGCATACAAACATGTAAAAATGCTTACAGAGACAAACTGCAGTTTTATGATTCTTGAAAAAATATTGTTCTGCACAGATACAGGTTCACTGGTGAATACTAAGCTAACTGCAGTGAATGGTCATCTTAAGCCTAGTCAATAACCTGAGGTCAGAATCAAACCAGGTATCTTAGGTCTATGAGGTGACCACATTTCCCATTGTGCCAAACACACCCCAATGACAATGTATTATAGGTTCATCGGTTCATAGGTAGGTAACTAGGCTATTGGCCTTAGGGCCTATATAAGCCTAGCCAAAAGGTACCCTGGCTTTCGCCACACAAGAAAATTATTTTCCTGTGCCCCTGTCGAGCAGAGCCCTAGAGGTGATCCCCGGGATGAATTTCCTATTTCCCATCCAATCATCAAGATTTTTCTTAAAGAGTGCTAATGCGAAGCTTTGTTTGCTAAATAGGCAGTTTGTTCCAGAGTATGGGAAGTCTCTGGGACAGGAATCTATCCCTCCAGCATGTTCTGTTTATTGTGGTGACAAGGTTTAGGAGCCTAGAGCGTGTAGCTTGGAGGGATTGGGATTTCTTTAAGTGAAGCATGTCCAACAGCTCTGGGTTTGACATAGCTTTGTATGTTAGGCAGAGATCGCCTCCGAGTAGGCGATATGTGACAGAGTAAATCTGGAGTTTTTTGAGATGGTCTGCATAGGGCATCTGTTTGAGGTTGGTAATCCTCTTTGTCAGGTAGTTCTGCGGCCTTTCCAGTTGTTGTTGATGTCGTGTGAGGTACATACCAAAAGGGGTGTTGCATTCCATAATGGGTCTAATGAGTGATGAGTAGAGGGGAACAATGACCTCTTTTTTTTCCTGGATGAGAAACCTTTTGTGATGAGGTGTGCCACGTATAAGGATTCCCTGACTACTGTGGCGATGTGATTATCAAAGGAGAGACTACTGTCCACCTGTGTCCCAAG
The DNA here is from genome assembly GCF_019279795.1 of Protopterus annectens. Classification (NCBI taxonomy): domain Eukaryota; kingdom Metazoa; phylum Chordata; order Ceratodontiformes; family Protopteridae; genus Protopterus; species Protopterus annectens. The sequence continues at coordinate 378,340,652 of NC_056742.1, forward strand.
GTCTCATCAAACATTCGGTGTGAAGTAGGCTGCCACCTATGTGGCAGCTCATGGGTACAGAGCTTTTACCTAAGGGGATGACAATGCACTTTTTGGCATTGAGCTTGAGGCCATGGCTTTGACACCAGGCATCTGTCTCAGTGAGGCCCTTTTGTAGGATGTCCACATCATTAGGAGTTTTTATTATGGCTCCTAGTTTGCAGTCATCTGCGAACTTCGTTAGCCAAAGGACCTTTTGTGTTAGCCTGTACTTCAGAAAAAAAGATACCAAACAGGAGAGGACCCAGGACTGAACACTGTTGGAGTCTGCCACTTTCACAGTGTGGGCTTTGCCAGAGAGCCAGTTGGCAACCCATCTTGTGACAGAGGGATTTATACCAAGTTTATTGAGTTTATCTATAATTCCAGAGTGGGGGATAGTGTCAAAAGCCTTGGCGAGATCTAGATAGGCTGTGTGAACTACCTTACCCTCGTCTACGGCTTTGATGACTGCTTCAAAGAAGTCTATCAGGTTTAGGAGACATGATCTGCCTTTTACAAACCCGAACTGGGTGGAAGCCTGAGTTTGGAGATTACCAATGTCTTTGTTTATAACTTCCATGATGACACGTTCCATGGCCTTGCAGACCAGGCACGTCCGGCTAATGGGGCGGTAGTTCCCGGGGTCAGTGGTGGCTCCCCCTTTGTGGAGTGGGATAACCGACGCTGTGCGCCATTCAGTGGACACAAAGCCTGTGGTGAGGCTATGATTGAACATGGTGCTTAGGTGGTGTGCCAGTTCATTCTATAGTTCATGTAGAACACAGCCTGGGATGTTGTCAGGTCCCATGGATGCTGTCTTCTTGGCTTTGGAGAGTGTGGTTTTTACCTGTGCAGCCGTGATTACAGGAATTTTGCATTCTTCCAGTATAGAGATGGGCCCTTTAGGGGGTGAGAGAGGGGTAAAGTTAGCAATGAACCTATCTGCCAGGATGTTGGCAATAATCAGTTGGTTCTGTACATTTAGTGCCATTGTGCTGTAACTCAGAGCAGACCTGAGTGTTGCCATTGTGATTCTTGACAAAGCTATAGAATGCTTTGTGGCCGTCTTTAGAATAAGTGGTGATTTTGTTTTCGTAACTAGTTTTGGAGGATTTAATGAGGGATCTCAGCTTCTTACCAAGGCTGACCAGGGAGTTCCTCCAGTCATGGGATTTTACTCTTTTTTGCAACAGTTTCTTTCTTTTGTTGTAGAGTTTGTTTATGGCAGGGGACCATCAGATTGGTTTCCTTGTTTTGGAGAATAGCATCTTGGTTCTGTTAGGGATAGCATGATCCATGCACTCGTGTAACTGCTTACAAAGTACATTTGTGTAGGACTCAGCAGTCGTACCTCTATTATCCGTCTGCATGGCTGCCGTGAAGTTTGCCAATTCTATCTTAAGAAGTGTGAAGTTGGCTTTGGAGAAATTTTTTATGGTGGTTTCCTTAATGGAGGGTGGAGGCAGGATGTGGATGCCTACGGTGATTAGCTTGTGGTCGGATATGACCAACAAGGAACTGACCGCTGGTGTGGAACACTGGTCACCCATGCTGGTAATGACCAGGTCTAAAACATTGCTGCCCCTGGTGAGGGTGTGGATAAGTTGATCCAAGGTGTTGGAATTTATGAATTCCAGAAAATGTTGAGCAAAAGAGTTGGTACACGAGTATTTTTCCCAGTTAATGGTGGGGTAGTTGAAATCGCCCATTATGAGGAGTGGGAGTGGGAATGGAGTGGGAATCCTGGGGCATAGTGGGGAATCTGTAGTAAGTTACAATTTGGATTGAGGTCTTGCCCAGAGTTAGTTGCACTTGAATAATCTTGGATGCATTATGCTGAGCAACTAACCTGGAGGTGTGGATATCCTTAATGAATATGGACACGCCTCCGCCTTTAGTGTTTCGGTCCAGGTTAGCTGGCCGAAAGGTGTGCTATGAATTATAGCTTGGTAATGCAGGGGTGCTCTCTGGAGCCTTGAACCAGGTCTCTGTCACTGTACAGATGTCGATGTTCTCCATTTTAAGGAGTGCCTAGAGTGAAAGCATTTTGAGGTTTAGACGTCTAGCAATGAGTAGCATTACCCTCAGATTTTGCTCGCTTGTACCTGTTACGGTCGTGAATTTGTCATTTGAACCTTGCCTAAAAAAGGCACTATAGGGGTGGCAAGAGCCTTAGCCAATATCCAGAATCCCAAGGGCATCTCTGACGAAGCATCATGGTCTGTTGATCATGTCATCCCAGGCAGACAGATACTGGATCCCCTTAGAATGACATCAGAAGCTTAGCCAATTGTTGAAGTCAATCATTTTGTCCTAGTACTGTTGTATCATTCTGGGTGATGGCAGGATGCTACACAAGACTAGGGTCATACCTGACTGGGCTACAAGATCAGAGAGATCCTCCATGTCTCTTTTCATGTAGTCCAGGGAAGAACGTCTCAGGTCATTCACACCAACATGGACAATGACAGAGTCATATTTGTACTTGTTGTGGAGTGACCTGATCATATCAAATATAGTTCTATAGGAGTTTCAGTATAATATAAGAGGCATATGTTGCTATGTTTCACATTGCTTTCTTTGTTCAGTACTCATAAATCCACTCTGCAACTGCATAAGACAGTTATATTCTCAGTCTCATATCTCCTACTTAGAGGTGATATCTGCTTGACTTACAAATCCATGTCTGACCCAGCTCTGTTAGAAATTCTAAACATAAAGAAATCCCAATCCCTCTGCACCACACAGTCCAGAGATCTCAACCTCATTACCACAATCAACAGAACAAGCTGGAAGTACAGGTTCATAACCCAGAGACTGCCATGCAATGGAATAGACTTTCCATACTTGTCAAACAGAGCACCTCACTGGCCCTCTTCAATAGAGATCTTGATGAGTGGATGGGAAATAGAAAATTCACCCCGGGGATCACTCCAGTGGCTCTATTCAACAGAGGCACTGGGAACTAAGGTCGGGTGGCACGATGCCGTGATAAATCCTATGGGCTACGTTTGTAAAGGCTCCAGGACCATTAGCGTAGTACACACCTATGAACCTATGTAATAGAAACCACACACACCAGTCTATACTACTCACAAAAGACTTACAAATCCCAGAAATATGTCTGCATGCACTACTTTGTACCTTTAAGACAGCAGGCATGTAGTAATTATGCAAATGAAGTCCATCATCAATTTTCTGCACATTATGAATGTGTGAATCATAAAGGAAAGTATGTAGGTGAGCCTGAAATTTAGGGTGCTACCAACATATCCAATGGCCATGGGAAAGTTATGTGCTCAGCAGAACAGTTCTGAGAAACAGCATCAGCAAAAATTGATATAGTAATGCAAACAAGAGCGTCTGCCACCTCACACAAAAGCAAAGGAATTTAAGAACACTGTATCATGGCCCACACACACTGATATACAAAGTACTCCTACAATGTAAGCAAATACAGCAACCAAGCCCATCACTACAAAATTGCAATGAACACCCTACCCTGTATAAACTGCAAATGAGGTGGAAACTTTCATGAATCGCAGAGCAAGGAAAGATAATGGTGCACTACTTTCCTGTTGTGATGCTACTGCTGTCTATAGTAATTATGGTGCACAGTACTATGTGTGCCTTAGTACAGTAAAGTGTAAAACTTGTTGTTGTGTCTTTCGGCTTTTCCCGGTTAGGGGTTGCCACAGCGGAACTCTGGTCCGCTAATGATTGGCAGTTGATTTTTATGTGCCGAGTTGCCAGCCTTGACGCACAACCCTCAACGAAGGTACGCCCATTCACGCGTGTCTCCACGCAGAAGACGCTCTAGTAAAGTGTAAACCTATTAGGTGCAAAATATGAACAGAGTGAAACAGCAGAGCACTAATCCTTCTCCTTTCCAAACTATAAAAACAGCCATTATCATCGTTACCATGCTCTTCTCCAGTAACACTGTACTAAGGTGCTGCACAGGGTGACTGATAAATGTGCAGAATAGAAGGCAAAATGAGAGATGACCAGTTCAGATTCAGATCAGGATGCAGCACAGCGGACTGGATATTTCCAGTGAGAGAGAGAGTGGAGAAAAAGCTAGGGATGAGAAAAAAGTCCAACTTGCCATCCTTACACTTGGAGAAGGCATGAAGCATTGCTCTAAGAAAGCTGATTTGAGAAGTACTGTAATGGTTCTAAGTCCCAGAAACACAGGTAGAATTAGTGCAGGTTATTTACAAGGATCCAAGGACAACAGATATGAACTGTGATCAGACTCACAGAGGGATTCCCAGTGGGAGTGGGTATGCATCACGGCTCAACTCTGAGCACACAGCCATTCATAGTGGTGATAGACTACATTAGCAAACAGGTTGGAGGGAAAGATCAAACAAGCAGCTGTATGCAGATAATGTGGTATTACATGCAGACTCTAAACAAAAACTTGTGCAAAGAATAGGAGAACAGAATGCAAAACTGTAGGTAAGTGGGATGAAATTGAGTAGAGATAAGACAACTGTAATGGAAGCAAACAGGGGAAAGCAGAAGACGTTGTGAAATGAGATAGAATGGAAGACAGTGGAACAGGTTAACAACTTCAAGTATATGGGAAGGACAGCTGACGTAAAGAGAAGTCTGAAGAGGTTAAAGTTACAGTCACAGGGGCTGCAGCCAAGCAGCACAGAGTGTCAGGGTAATGTGTGACAGAAGAATGTCAAAAAAGCTGAAAAGTAAGATGCACAAAACAGTAGTGTGACCAATACTACTTTACGGTACAGAAACCTGGGGAGTTAAAGCAGAGGGAGCAAGAGCTGATGGAGAAGTGCCCGAGGCAGGTGGTAGGATGCACAGCATGAGACTGATGAAGAAATGAGGACATCTGGGCAGATCTACAAAGCCAGTGAATGTGCACTACTAGAAACTAAAAAAAAAAAAAAAAAAAAAAAAAAAAAAAAAAATCAGTGCACCCAGGAGCAAACAACAGGACCAAGCAAAGGCAAGACACATAGGATCAATATGATGTCCAGTCCCGCCTGTCAATCCTGAGGACATCAGAGCAAAAGCCAAAGAAGCTCCAATTGCAGAGATGATCATAGAGAACGTATTACAAGTGGTTCAGGCACATGTCCAGGAAAGCAAAACATAATCAGGTGAAGATGATTTGGGACAGACAGAAAGAAGGCAAAAAGAAATGAGGACGTCCAGCAAATGGATGGATTGTGTGAGAGAAGATGTGCAACAGCTGGACATGACTGTTCAAGGTATGAGAGTGGCACTGAATTAAGAGAGATGGTGACAGCTGATGCAACACCCTGACACCAGGCTTAAAAACCTCAGCTTTGGCCGGCTAAGATCTAGCTGTATTCAACTGGACGTATAAGAGAATTTAAGTACCTTTTATCTGCACTTTTTTCAAATACAGTATTTAAATTGATTTAATTGTGTTACATGAATATTAACTCAAGTGGAAGTTTTGACACTGTTCTTCAGTTAGTTCCCCACGCACCCTCCCTGTTTTTGTTTTGGTGTTGGTGTTAATCTTAGTGGCTTTGAAACTGCCCGCCCCTCTTGTAAATTTGTGTTTGGATACTCCTTCTGGGCCCATCTCATTTGCTCACTCAACTGAGTGCAGTGAGATAATATTCTGATTTCAGGCACTCCTACTGTGTACAAAGAGAGCATCTGGGAAAGAGAACAAAAAAAAAAAAAAAACTAAGCTTGTTTCCTGCCTTTCCTGTTATGTGGTCTAGACTGTTTGTAGGCTTCTGAGCCCCCAAGCCCTTCTGTGTTGGAGGGAAGCCTTCTGCCAGTTTTCTAGTTTCAGCACTCAAATCTGTTTCTTTGAACTCAGCACTTGTTCAGAACTCATTTTAAGCACCACATAAGCTGCAAATTACTACAGCACTCAACTTTCCTCTCTTGTCTAGAGGAAAGCAGTTTTTAGAACTTAATAAATAATCACCTATCCAGGCATGTCTAAGGGTCAGCTCCCACTGATTTCTCCTGTCTACCTGATGAATCTGGGCATCTTGGGGCAATGCAGCAATTGCCTCATGTACACAGACAACCCTCTCCTCCTACCACCCAACACTACAACCTGTGATAGATGCACTTATATAGCCAAACTGGAAGCAAAGCTCTCTTCACCCAAGACTGGACTAGACAGTCAAGAGGAGAAGGTAAACACTTGCACCACACCACACTCATCACATAGTCCCTCAAAACCTACACCACCAAAACAGACACATAGAAACACAAAACACACACCTACATTTGCGGAGGCTCTCAATAAAAACCTGCCCAAGCATCAGGGACATCCAAAGCATAAACGCAAGCAAACTCCACCCCCCAACACAACCCAAATTACACATAGCCCACAAACTCACAACCCAAATGACACATAGCCCACAAACCCAGTGTGCCACTCAAGCACAGCCCATAAGGCAAAACAACGTACCCAACACTCTAGTCATAGGTGACTCTATAGTCAAGCACACTGATGTTCCACTCACTAGACTAAACAAGGAGAAAGTCACTGTCAGCTGCCTGTCAGGTGCCAGGATCTGCCACATAATGCATGCACTCAGGTCACTCCACAATAAGTACAAATATGACACTGTCATTGTCCATGTTGGTGTGAATGACCGGAGACGTACCTCACTGGACTACATGAAAAGAGACATGGAGGAGCTCTCCGATCTTGTTTCCCAGGCAGGTATTACCCTAACCCTGAGTAGCATCCTGCCATCACCCAGAAAGATACCACAGTACAAGGACAAAATGATTGGCTTCAACAACTGGCTAAGCTTGTGGTGTCATTCTAAGGGGATCTAGTATTTGTCTGCCTGGGACGACATGATCGACAGACCTCGATGCTTTGCCAGAGATGGCCTGCACCTGTCGCCCTTAAGATTTCAGATACTGGCTAAGGCTCTTGCCACCCCTATAGTGCCTTTTTTAGGCATGGTTCAAATGACAAATTCATCACTGTAACAGGTACAAGCAAGCAAAATCTGAGGGTAATGCTACTCAATGCTAGAAGTCTAAACCTCAAAATGCACTCACTCGAGGCACTCCTTAAAATGGAGAACACTGACATCTGTGCAGTGACAAAGACCTGGTTCAAAGCTCCAGAGAGCACCCCTGCATTACCAGGCTATAATTCATACCACACCTTTCGGCCACCTAACCCAGAACGAAGCACTAAAGGTGGAGGCATGTCCATATTCATTAAGGATATCCACACCTCCAGGCTAGTTGCACAGCATAATGCATCCGAGATAATCCAACTGCAACTCACTCTGGGCAAGACCGCAATCCAAACTGTAGCTTGCTACAGACCCCCCACCATGCCCCAGGATTCCCACTCCTCATTTCTTGATACACTGGAAAGTTTTAGAGTACAACCCAACACCCTAATAATGGGCGATTTCAACTACCCCACCATTAACTACTCATGTACCAACTCTTTTGCTCAAGGTTTTCTAGAATTCATAAATTCCAATGCCTTGGATCAACTTATCCACACCCCCACCAGGGGCAGCAATATCCTAGACCTGGTCATTACCAACATGGGAAACTGGTGTTCCACACCAGAGGTCAATTCCTAGCTGGTCAGATCCGACCACAAGCTAATCAGCCTAGACATCCACATCCCACCCCCACCCCCAATTAGGGAAACCATCGTAAAAAACTTCTCCAAAGTCAACTTCACACTTCTTAAGACAGAAGTGGCAAACTTCATGACACCCATGCAGATGGACAATCGAGGTAGGACTTCTGAATCCTACACAAATGCACTTTATTAGCACTTAAATGAGTGCATGGATCATGCTATCCCTAATGGAACCAAGATGTTATCTTCCAAAAAAAGGAAGCCAATCTGGTGGTCCTCTGCCATAAACAAACTCTACAACAGAAGAAAGAAACTGTTGCAAAAAAAAAAAAAAAAAGAAAAAGAGTAAAATCCCATGACTGGTGGAACTCCCTGGTCAACCTCAGTAAGAAGCTGAGATCCCTCATAAAATCCTCCAAAGCTAGTTACGAAAACAAAATTGCCACTGACTCTAAAGGCAACCACAAAGCATTCTATAGCTATGTCAAGAATCTCAATGGGAACACTCAGATCTGCTCTGAGTTACAGAACAATGGCACTAAATATACAGAACCAACTGATATTGCCAACATCCTAGCAGATAGGTTCAGTGCTAACTTTACCCCCCCCTCTCACCCCCTAGAAGGCCCATCCCTATACCGGAAGAATGCAAAGTTCCTATAATCACGGCTGCACAGGTAAAAAAACACTCTCCAAAGCCAAGAACACAGCATCCATGGGACCTGACAATATCCCAGGCTGCATTCTAAACGAACTACAGAATGAACTGGCACCCTACCTAAGTACCATGTTCAATCATAGCCTCACCTCAGGCTTTGTACCCACTGAATGGTGCACCGCGATGGTTATCCCACTCCACAAAGAGGGAGCCATGACGGACCCCCGGAACTACTGCCCCATTAGCCTGACGAGCCTGGTCTGCAAGGTCATGGAACGTATCTTCGTGGAACTCATAAACAAAGACATTGGTAATCTCCAAACTATGGACCCTACCCAGTTTGAATTTGTAAAAGGCAGATCATGTCTCCTACATCTGATAGACTACTTTGAAGCAGTCACCAAAGCCATAGATGAGGGTAAAATGGTTCACACAGCTTATCTAGATCTCGCCAAGGCTTTCGACACCATCCCCCACTCTGGAATTATAGACAAGCTCACTAAACTAGGTATAAATCCCTATGTCACAAGATGGGTTGCCAACTGGCTCACGGACAGAACCCACACTGTGAAAGTAGCGGATTCCAAATCCGACTTCAGACCAGTGACAAGTGGAGTACCACAGGGTTCAGTCCTGGGTCCTCTCCTGTTTGGTATCTACTTCTCTGAAGTGCAGGCCAACACAGAAGGTCTTTGGCTAACAAAGTTTGCAGATGACAGCAAACTAGGAGTCATAATCTAAACTCCTAATGCTGTGGACAAACTACAAAAGGGCCTCACTGAGACAGATACCTGGTGTCAAAGCCATGGCCTGAAGCTCAATGCCAAAAAGTGTACTGTCATCCCCTTTGGTAAAAACTCTGTACCCATGAACTACCACATAGCTGGTAGTCTACTTAATGCTCAAAATGTGGTAAGAGACCTTGGGACACAGGTGGACAGTAGTCTCTCCTTTGATAATCACATCGCCACAGTGGTCAGGAAATCCTTCTACGTGGCTCATCTCATCACAAAAGGATTCTCATCCAGAAAAAAAGAAGTCACTGTTCCCCTCTACTCATCACTCATTAGACCCATTATGGAGTAAAACGCCCCTTTTGATATGCATCTCACAAGACATCTACAACAACTGGAAAGACCACAGAAATACCTCACAAAAAGGATTACTGGCCTCAAACAGATGCCCTAGGCAGACCATCTCAAAAAACTACAGCTTTACTCCATCGCACATCGCCAACTCAGGGGAGATCTCTGCCTAACATACAAAGCTATGTCAAACCCAGAGCTGTTGGACATGCTCCACTTAAAGAAATCCCAATCCCTCCGAGCTACACACTCTAGGGGACCTAAACCTCATCACCACAATAAACAGAACATGCTGGAGGGATAGATTCCTGTCCCACAGACTTCCCATACTCTGGAACAGACTACCTATGTCAAACAGCGCTCCTCATTAGCACTCTTCAAAAAAAATCATGATGATTGGATGGGAAAATGGGAAATTCACCCCAGGGATCACTTCTGTGGCTCTGCTCGACAGAGGCACAGGAAAATAATTTTCTTGGGTGGCGAAAGCCAGGGTACATTTTTTGGCTAGGCTTATATAGGCCCTAGGGCCAATAGCCTAGTACCTACCTATGAACCTATGTAGAAAATGGGAAAAAAGTGATCTGATGATGACGCTGATGTAAAGGAGCAGGTTATGATTTACTGTTTTGAATCCTCTTCTCATAACAATGAACAGACTTCCTGTTAGTTTTGAATCATCCATACTGTTATAAATGGAGTCAGTGGCTGCGTATAATGTTATCATGGTCCTGAAACATGGTTCATTATATGTGTAAGAGACTTTCTGCCACTGCAACTGTCTGGTTGTGTGTTCATATGTAATTATCTATGTCTGCATGTGTGCATGAATGCTAGTGTGTAGATGTTTAATTCTTATGTAACTTGTACTTTGGATACAGAATATGTTGAACAATTACTTATCATAGGTTCATAGTTGTATACTAGGCTAATTAACATTAGGTCCCTTATAAGCCTAGCCATGCAACCCAGATGTGACCCACAAATCTGATTTATACTGAGGGCGATTAACTGACTGCTTCTGTCCATCAGAGACATAGCAGCCAGACCACTGGTGAATTTTCAATTACCCATCCATTGGTCCAAATTGCGCTTAAAAACAGTTTTGGAGGAACTCTGCTTCACATGGATGGGGAGCCTGTTCCAGAGAATGGGGATTATCTGAGATACTTATCTCTCCCTCCATTATGTCCTACTTGTGTCACAAACAAAATGTAGTTGTTTTTTCTGATGCGGTTTGTTTTGTGGATGAATAAAAGGTTCATCAAAACATGATCCAGGGATGCATTATATGCACAAAAGATCACCTCTCAAAAGTCTGTATGATGCAGAGTAAGGGCTTTGAGGCAATCGGCACAGAACATTGGGTTTACTCCCCGTATTCCTTCTGTAAGGGACCTTTGTGAACATTCCAGTTGTTTCATATGTCTGGGCAGGTTCAAAATGAAGGAGGCATTATACTCTATGATGGGAATGATGAGGGCCAAGTCCAGTGGTATGATGACATCTCTGGACCCAGATAACGTGCTCTTGCTTACAAGATCAGCAACAAAGAAGGATTTCATACTACCTTGGACACATGCAAGTTGAAGGCTAGGTTACTGTCTACATGAGGTTTTAGATCCCGGACTATGCAATCAACTTTTAAGGATGTTTTATTGATTACATAATTACCCAAGTGGTAGACTTCCTTAAACGTACTATAATGAATTTCTTGGTACTGAGTTTTAAGCCATGACTTTGGCACTAAGCGTTTGTCTATATTAGACCCTCCTGAAGGGTCTTCTCATCTTGGAGGGATTCAGTTACTACTCCCAGTTTGCAGTCATCTGTGAACATGGTTAGCCACAAGCCTTTGACATTGTCTGACATCAGAGAAGCAGATGCCAAAGTGGAGTGGGCCCCGTAGAGAGCCCTGGGGGACTCCACTGGTGACCAACCTTTTTATGGATTTGGCTTCAACAGTTCTAACCTTCTGGGTCCTATCAGTGAGCCACCTAGCTATCCAGTGTCTTATAAAGGGATTTATAACTAGTTGCGTAAGTTTGCTGACAATGCCCGAGTGGAATACTGCATCAAATGCTTTAGCCAGATCTAGATAAACAGTATGCACTGTTTTACCCTCATCCATCGCCTTAGTGACCTTTTCAAAATAGTCCACCAGATTCAGTAAGCATGACCTTCCTTTGATGAAGCCAAACTGGGATGGACTCTGTGTCTGGAAGTCTCCTATGTCCTTGTTGATAACTGCCATAATATAAGATTATGATTAATTTATCTGTAGTTTCCAGGATCTGTTGAAGGTTCTCCTTTATGAAAAGGGAAGAATGTTGCAGTCCTCCATTCATGTGGCACAAAGCCGGTTTTAAGACTATAGTTAAATAATGACTCCAGAGGTCTTGGTAAGTCATATTTGAGACTATTCAGGAGGCATCCTAGGATGTTATCGGGGCCCACTAAGGCCATATTCTTGGCTTTAATGAGTGCAGCCAGTACATGCTTCCCTAGTTAGAGCTGGAGTGGTTATGTTTGAGGGTATTTTTGAAGGGGTGAAGGGGGGTACAACTTAAACTGAATTTGTCCACTAAAAGGTTTGCTAAAAATGCCAGGCACAGTGAGTGAATGTGGCACCATTAACCACGAGGTCAGCACATTGCTGTGTGCTGCCCTTGAGGTTTCTGACATAGCTGTAGGAGGCCTTATGGTTATCTTAACCTCAAAGTTGACTTTTCTTGACCATATTATCCCTCTTAGTTCCCTATTACCCTTCCTGACTTTTGACATAATTTTTTTTCCTTTTTGTTGTTTATCATCTTTAATTCAGGATGCTATCAGGATGGTTTGTTTCTAGAGCTAGCCCTGAGCTTACTTTGGTAAGTACAGAAGCCTCTATGCAGCCACTGACATGGCTGTACAGAGTCTGACAGCAATTTAACATAGGCTGCTGTGTTTTCTAGGTTTGGAGGGGCAATGGATTTTCACAATCCATCACTGAATAAAAGGTAATTCACCTTGGAATAGTTCCTGTTTTTAATGGGACTATGGAGTTGATTATGATTTCGAAATAGAAAGATTTGTCAGACATTAACAGGGAAGATGAGACATGGAGGGCTGCCGCTTTCTCCCATATTTGTAAGCACAAGGACCAGTACGTTGGAGTCTCTAGTGGGTGTACTCACTATTTGGTTAAGGGTGCTTGTATTCACAAAGATCAGGAATCTCTGTGCCTGCAGATTTTGAGTGTGTAGGATTACCAGTTCATAGAGGCGTAATTAAAGTCTCACATGTGTAGGGTGTTCGGTTGGACTGCAAGTGTATCCAGTAGGTCCAAGCATGCACTATGAGCTTCTTGGGACATGGAGGGTGACCTACTGCTGGATAGGATACAATATGGGATTGTGTCTATGGTGAGCTGCATGTGAAGGAACTCTAGCATGTTATTGTGTTTGACCACCCTACAAATATGCTTGTTATTGATATACATTGAGACGCCTCCTCCTCTAGCCCTTTTCTGTGCAGCTACTGGTCTAAAAAGTGTGGAAGGCACTGAAACCTTGCACTGCTGAGAGACACTCTGCCACTTTAAGCCATGTCTCGGTAACTGCACATATGTCTATGTTCTCGAGCGTGAGGCGGGTTTGGAGGGAGTTGAACAGTAACACAGTGAAGTTCAGCTGATTTGATTTTTGCTATTTTGGTAGGTTTGTCAATTAGCCATTGCCTAAAAAGGCACTATGGGAGATGGACAAAGTTTTAGCCACTATTCAAAAGCCCAGAGGGGAGAAGTGCAGTCCATCCTTGGCAAAGCAACATGGTCTGTTATCCATGTCCTCTCAAGCTGAGAAATATGGGATTCCCTTAGAATGACACCACAAAGACATCCAGTTGTTGAAATCAGTCATTTTTGAACATACTGTGGCATCATCCTTGGTGATGGTAATATGCTGCTCAGTGCTAGGCACATACCAGCCTGAGACACAGCCTGAAAGCTCCATAATGTCTCTTCATATAATCCAGGGAGATTCACCTCAGGTCATTTACACCTATACGGACTTATGATTGAATCATACTAGTACCTATGGTGTAATGACTTGAGTGCATGTGTGATTTGGAGGATTCTTGCTCCAGATAAGCAACTAAGTTATTTTCTCCTTGTTCAACCTGGTTAATGGAGCATCAGTATATTTTAAAATCAAGTTCCCTATGACGAGAGTCCTGGGAAGTGTGTTTGCTTGCCTTTGGGGCTTCGTGTTTGGGGCTACAATTAGAGTGGCAGTATGTGTGGTAGGTTTTTTTTTTTTTTTTTTTTTTTTTTGTCAGTACCTTTGGGCTTGCTGAGGCATTGCTCTGACAGTGGTTGATTTAGGGAATATTTGCTGTTTAGGAAAATTGCTTTAAGTGCCTCAGCATACATTAATCTATGTGTGCTGTGTGAGTGGTTTTGATAACCTGATGTGCAAATTCACTTCATAAAACATTTAAAGTATACACTGATAATACAAAAATAATTTAACAAAGAACCATTTCATAAGTGCAATAATGCCCTTCATGGTGAATGTTACAGGGGAAATAACTGACCTTAAAGGGGTGGGGAGGCCCTCTGACTCCTGAGTGGTTGGTCCATGTCCCTGTAACTATCACCTTGATGGGCATTACTGCCAGGGACGTGGCAAAACTGGGTGGTTGAAGCATCTCAAGAGGGCCAACTGGGAAAGGAAAAGCTGATAAATTAAAAAAAAAAAAAAAACACACACTAAACAGTAAATAAAATTTCTTTAACATTGCAAGTGTCTGCCTGAGCCTTGCACTGATAACACAAACGCATATGCTAAAAACTAACAATGGTATCCATTCATTTATAAATTAAACATGGTAATTGAAAGCATTTCCATACATGATCTGCATAGCTCTAATTTATTAAACTAACAGCAATTAAAAATCAAGCCCAAAACAAGTCTGCACCATTTTGATCTCTCTGCAAAATGTCCAAAAGCAGCATTAGCTCACAAAGCAGAAAACAAAGCAAGTTTTTTCCCCTTTTCATCACAGACAGGAAACAAGATGGAAGAACAAAGTAAGCTCATGCTATTTTTCCGGAATACTGAAGCCACAACTATGTTTAAATGCATTATACAGTAATGGGGGCATCTCTTTTGATGTAAACTGCGTACAGAAATTGATTTCCAACAGCACAGCCACTACTGAAATGCAAAGTATTTCATTCACAGTAACATACAAAGCACATCATTCAAGGAGGCACTCACAGCATCTGATTACACAACTAGTAATTCAGTCTTCACTCAACAGCAATACCGAAACTGTGTGCATACACATACAGCAGCTGAATTTCAGGGAGAAACTGATCTCATTAACACACAAATTTATGTCACTAAGCTCCCTTTCAAATGCAATTGCAGAAGTGTCTGCATTCTGGAAAATATAGCCTGGAGGATTTAAGCGGAAACCAAATTAATCAGAAGTGAATTAATCAATGTGACATTTAACCAATAAGGCAAGATAATACTGGATTTTACCCAAGGCTGGGATGTTTCTTCTCCCCACAAGGGAAGGCATGTAATGGTAAAAGGTAAATGTCATCAGCTACGGGTAAACTGGCAACAGAGTGCAAAGAATGAATTACAGCAGTAATACAATGGCCCCATTTTTTGCTTCCATTTTAAATTAGTCTGTTGCCTCTAGGAACTCTCCGAAAGGCACACATTTGCCATTTTTTTCCCTTTTTTTGCAAAGGAGAGACAATGCTGATGTTGACAGCAATTACACATTATGTAGGTATAACTAACTGCCTATAAAAGAATCGGATGGCTACACCTACTACTAGTGAGCAGTGAGGCCTTCACAGAGTTTTTCAAGGGACTTTTTCAGACGCTCTGGGAGACAAAGAAAAAAAAAACTGCATCAATCTGACTCCATGGCATTAAAGGATGAATCAATAACTACTATGCAGATGATATCAGATTCAATAGCAGTTTTTCGGTTATAAAGAAGCCAGGTAGCAGAGCATGGGAGTGACAAAACAACATTGTTTTGCACATCCTGGGGGGCAGGGAGCAACTCAGGTTGCTGCAATATTAATGCCTGCGGAAGAAGTTCTCAGCATGTAGCGTAAGGACTGCTGATATGCACTTCACTCTCCCAAGCTGCTAAGCCACAGTCACAAGCTACATGGGGCAAATGCAAGCAGATGCAAGCGACCAGGGAAAGGCACATCAGGCCTTTGCATATGCTGGTGTTCATGTCAGTTGCTAGAGAAAGTGCTGGGTCCCATAAAAGTAATAAACTCTGACGTGTACTTGGAGAACAGCTTCCCAAGATCAACTCTTGCCTCACCGGGGAATGAATCATCAGGAAGCTAATGGATGAGAGGTAATGGAGCAAAAACACACACAGACACACGCAAACAGATACACACACACACACACACACACACACACACACACACACACACACACACACACACACACACACACACACACACACACAGATCACTGGCTGATCATTAGAAGTACTCCAGAAAAAAGGGCGCCAAATGAAGCCTTCATGAATAATT